>NC_140176.1:41551050-41776050 GCF_963971535.1 Notolepis coatsorum | reverse complement strand
TACGTCTGTCCCCGTTTGTCTCTAAAAATCCTTCAGTTCATTCATCAACTCACAACATATCAGAGGAGACAACTGCGTGCTTGGTCATAGTATACTATTATAAGACTTCCCCTCAGTCCTATTCGATTTTTTTTTCTTTTACTTGAATCTTTCCTCAATTCTTCTTCCAGATCTAATGTTTACATTGAAACAGTATGAAACGGCAGCGATCCCCCGACTCAGAGGGGATGGTCAAATCATTACCAGGATCCCTGCTCAGGGATACTTCCCATGGCACAGAGAGATCTGACCACGAACAGCAACTCCAAGCCAGCAGACCAAGAAACCCAAACCCTCTGGTGTTACATAGCAAGTCGTCTTCAATTCGACTCAACGTTGACTGGTTGTCACAATACTGTACGTCATGTTTTTATTAGTCGTCTCTTTGGATTAGTCAGTTAGTTATTTTCCATGCCGAATATGTTATTTCCTGACAGAGAAATAATAAGAACATCTCTGGCAAAGCATGGCATTCAAAGAAGTCCATCTGTGTGACTGCGGGTGGGAAACACAATTTTACAGACCTAAATTAAAGGTGCTATAGATAACATTCAGCCACTTGATGTCGCACTAGAGCACCAGCATGTTGTTGGATACTCCGGTAATCAGCCAATCTCATCTCGTCACCTGTTCCTCCGTGACTTTCCTCTGCGTTGTTTCAAGTTTCTTCAAGTTTCTTTAATAGTTGTCATACAGAAGTACAGAATACTTTTATACAAAATGCTTCTTACTGTTACGCTCCAGAGACTGTGCAAGACAAGATAAGTATGAGATAAAATAACATAGTATAGCATGTAAATTAGAAGTAAAAAAAATGAGGTCACAGTGTTCAGTATAGACATATGTACAATGTTCGATGCAGAATAGACGTAACTGAGTTACCATATAATATACAATACTGTGTAGTGTACTAATATACAATACTATATAGTGCAAGGCAGAAATAGGATGAGGTGCAATTTAGGTACAATTTACAGTAGGTGTACGAGTTGTAGTGCAAATCCTTTATCAATCAATATAAAGTGTGTTTGTGTGATCTAAAGTGTGGAGAGTGGGTGCTGCAGTGTGTTGTTTGTTTAAGTGAGTGTGTGGGTGTGTGTGCTGTGTGCATTTGATGGTTGTTGCATAGTGTTTATTGTTCGTTTAGCAGCCTGATGGCCTGGGGATAGAAGCTTCTTCTGAGTCTTTCTGTGCTCGCCTTAAGACTCCGGTGTCATCAATACTCAGTTATCTCACATTGGCTGTCACACACTGTATCACCCCATCCATGCAATCCGTCTCATAAAGAATTCGACACTGGGAACGTGATCTACTCCCTTAGATTGTGATGTTTATTTTCATAAACATAGCCTCGTACAAGATGTAAACAATTCTGTAATGTCCTTGAACAGTCTTTGAAGACAAACTAAATTCATTATTCTACCGTCTCTTCTGCTTTTAGTCCAATGGTGGTTGAGGCCTCGTCGTTAGCCAAAACCCTTCCCTGTTAGCCGAAGCTAGTGGTATCGTGGCATTCCCTTCCTCCCCCCGCGAGGGGAGGAGGGATCGTTTCAAAGTCTCTGTCAAAGCGTCTGCTCGTATCCGCCTCGTGTCTTAGTCTAACTTACCCCAGAAGAAACTCACATCTCATAACGTCTTTCCCCTAGCAACAGGGCCCGCCCCCTTTTCTTGTTACTAAGTGACATGATACCATGGCAACGGCAGTCTGGTCCTTTGGGGGTAAAGACGTCGCGCAGGCCCTCTGGGGTTAAAGATGTTGTGCGGGCCCTCAGGGGTTAAAGATGTCGTGCGGGCCCTCTGGGGTTAAAGGCGTAGTGCGGGCCCTCAGGAGTTAAAGATGTGGTGTTAGACATACAGTATAGGGTGGTCCTCTTCGGTGGTCTGGTTTTTCAAAAGTAAAAGTATTCGACGTTTGCCTTAATCGTCACGTAAACCAGGTCATGCGGGCCCTTTGGGGTTAAAGACATCGCGCAGGCCCTCTGGGGTTAAAGATGTCGTGCGGGCCCTCTGGGGTTAAAGGCGTAGTGCGGGCCCTCGGGGGTTAAAGGCGTAGTGCGGGCCCTCGGGGTTAAAGATGTGGTGTTAGACATACAGTATATAGGGTGGTCCTCTTCGGTGGCCATTAAACAGGAGGAGGCAGAGAACCTTGAAACATGAGTGCATAAAGCGCTGTGGTCTCGCTACCACAAACCTACTGTTTCTGGCTAAGGGCGAGGAGTCTAGGAGAGGAGCTAGGAGTCTAGGAGAGGAGGAATATGACCACAAAGTCAGTCACATGAGCACACGCACGCACGCACGCACGCACGCACGCACACACACACACACACACACACACACACACACACACACACACACACACACACACACACACACACACACACACACACACACAACCATGTTCGCAAGCGACTTGCTGAATTACAGAATAACACTGTTATGAGAGAAAATAGGCAAGAACACTTTCTCTGTGGTGTTCGAGTTCAAACAGTCCTCTGTCTTAAAATCTATTCCAATCTAAAGAACAACATCATGCAGGCCTGACGAAGCACTGCCCTCCCAGCTCTCATGGTGTAAGCCTCCCGTTCCCTTATTCACTCCTCCTGAAACACTCCTGGCCCTCATGGTATGAGCCCCCCATTCCCTTATTCACTCCTCCTGGCCCTCATGGTATGAGCCTCCCGTTCCCTTATTCACTCCTCCTGAAACACTCCTGGCCCTCATGGTATGAGCCCCCCATTCCCTTATTCACTCCTCCTGGCCCTCATGGTATGAGCCTCCCATTCCCTTATTCACTCCTCCTGAAACACTCCTGGCCCTCATAGTATGAGCCCCCCATTCCCTTATTCACTCCTCCTGGCCCTCATAGTATGAGCCTCCCATTCCCTTATTCACTCCTCCTGGCCAACATGGTATGAGCCTCCCATTCCCTTATTCACTCCTCCTGGCCCTCATGGTATGAGCCTCCCGTTCCCTTATTCACTCCTCCTGGCCCTCATGGTATGAGCCTCCCGTTCCCTTATTCACTCCTCCTGGCCCTCATGGTACGAGCCTCCCGTTCCCTTATTCACTCCTCCTGGCCCTCATGGTATGAGCCTCCCGTTCCCTTATTCACTCCTCCTGGCCCTCATGGTACGAGCCTCCCGTTCCCTTATTCACTCCTCCTGGCCCTCATGGTATGAGCCTCCCATTCCCTTATTCACTCCTCCTGGCCCTCATAGTATGAGCCTCCCATTCCCTTATTCACTCCTCCTGGCCCTCATGGTATGAGCCTCCCGTTCCCTTATTCACTCCTCCTGCCCCTGGCCCTCATAGTATGAGCCTCCCGTTCCCTTATTCGCTCCTCCTGGCCCTCATGGTATGAGCCTCCCGTTCCCTTATTCGCTCCTCCTGGCCCTCATGGTATGAGCCTCCCATTCCCTTATTCGCTCCTGCTGAAACCCTCCTGCTTCACTCACTCACTCACTCACTCACTCACTCACTCACTCACTCACTCACTCACTCACTCACTCACTCACTCACTCACTCACTCACTCACTCTCATTGATGACAGTTTCACTTCACAGAATTCACACTTCTTTCTTTCTCTCTTTCTTTCTTTCTTTTCATTCGTGCCTTCGTTTGGATGCCTGCGGAGAAGAGCTGGCCTTGGAAAAGCTAGGATTCTCTTGCGTGCCAGAAACAGAGACAGCGTAGCGAATGTCATTGTTTGCAAAAACGTTTGATGGAATCAGCTCAAGTCTCCCCCCCCCACCCCGCCGCTGTCTTCCTGCCCCCTATAGACAGCAGAACACAGTCCTCAGTGGAACTATCTCAAACCCCGCCCTCTTTTCCTGGTCCTCAGAGGAGGATCCTTCCTCGGAGGAAAGCGGCGGCTGTGATTGGAGGACCAGGAAAATAGGGGAGGCGGGGGGGCGGGTTTGAGATAGGTCGATTAGACCCTCTTGCCTTTCCTCTACGGTACGTACTTTAAAAACCATCACCGAACAACTATGTTAATCAGGCCAGTCTCGTCAATGCCCACTCGCGTCTCCTCTCCTCTCTCGCTCTCTCTTTCTCACACCCCGGGCGTTTGGACGCAGTGTTTAGTCTCTGTGTCTGTCGGGACCGGGCCCCCGGCGCCAGCTTCTCGTCATGAGCACCAGAGAGTGTTTAATTACCCCCATTGAGCTCCTCACACACATCAGACACTCATTGTTGCGCTGCGACCGCAGAGCTAACGACGTGCTCCACTCAAGGCCCCGGACCGCAGGCCCCTAATGATCCACATGTGTTCCTCTGGCTCAGCTGGGCTGCAGTGAAAGAGAGAGAGAGAGAGAGAGGTTCCCATGCAAACTGTTCCGGGGTTGTGGTTCAGTAGAAAATGTGTTTGGATGAGCTCTGTAATGCTTTAGAGAGATGGACGGCAACCAACGCATTGATGATGGTCGGTAGCTAGGCGGGCCAGGAGGTTCACCCAGATGTCGTAGAGATCCACGACGGCAGTCTAAGTGTTGATACAGACTCTAACTGACAGCAGTTTAAGTGTTGATACAGACTCTAACTGACAGCAGTCTAAGTGTTGATACAGACTCTGACTGACAGCAGTCTAAGTGTTGATACAGACTCTGACTGACAGCAGTCTAAGTGTTGATACAGACTCTGACTGACAGCAGTCTAAGTGTTGACAGCAGTCTAAGTGTTGATACAGACTCTGACTGACAGCAGTCTTAAGTGTTGATATAGACTCTGACTGACAGCAGTCTAAGTGTTGATACAGACTCTGACTGACAGCAGTCTAAGTGTTGATACAGACTCTAACTGACAGCAGTCTAAGTGTTGATACAGACTCTAACTGACAGCAGTCTAAGTGTTGATACAGACTCTAACTGACAGCAGTCTAAGTGTTGATACAGACTCTGACAGCAGTCTAAGTGTTGATACAGACTCTAACTGACAGCAGTCTAAGTGTTGATACAGACTCTAACTGGGCCTGTTACACTTTAAGATGAAGTGTGAATTATTTGGGGGGGGGGGGGGGGGGTGACCCTTGACCCTTCAAAGGGACTATTGTGTATATCAATATTACTGGGATACTAACAAAAAATATAGATAGATAGATAGATAGATAGATAGATAGATAGATAGATAGATAGATAGATAGATAGATAGATAGATAGATAGATAGATAGATAGATAGATAGATAGATAGATAGATAGATAGATAGATAGATAGATAGATAGATAGATAGATAGATAGATAGATAGATGTATTTTAATCAAAAAGACCAAATAACTTCTTGTTATAATGTTATACTAATAGTATCCACTTTTGTCAATCACGAGAGACATTTAATAACATCTTTTTACGTCAAAATGTCAGAAAGTAAAGTGGCTCTGCTTTGATGACATGTCACACATGCCTCTGTATCTGATTTGAGTATCAACCTACAGTATATACCCTGTTTTAGCCTGGTATCAACCCCCGATATCGGCGCTTCCATTCCACACAATTACCGTATACATCTCTCGGCATACTAATATTACATATAGACATTTTCAAGGTAAATCAAAAATATGTATAGAAAACGCAGCGATCTAGCCATGATACTGTGTGCTTGCTGTACCACTGCCCCCCCCCCCCCCTTCTCCCCCCTGGAGAAAAGTTTATCAGCGCAGTGGTCAAATTCTCTTCTCTTTCTAGCCGTCGGAAGTCGCGAGGAGAGGAATGGTCTGGTCTGGTGAAGTTGACTGAGAGACTCTAGTTTTGTATTACAGTAGGCCAATTCTGTTCTATGTTACATTAAATAATTGTCTAGAGGCTGCAGCAGGGAACATGTGGGAAGGAAGATGTACTGTATATCATGGATGCCACTGAACTGTACAGTAGGTAGATATATGGATGGATAGATGGAGATAGATAGATAGATAGATAGATAGATAGATAGATAGATAGATAGATAGATAGATAGATAGATAGATAGATAGATAGATAGATAGATAGATAGATAGATAGATAGATAGATAGATAGATAGATAGATAGATAGATAGATAGATAGATAGATAGATAGATAGATAGATAGATTATAGATAGATGGACAGAGACAGACAGACAGATAGAGTAGCTACATTGAGAACGTGAAGACACAGATGTGACAGCGGTGGTCACTTAACAACTAGGCCAGAGAGCACAGGAAGCCAACAGAATGCTGGGAATTGTATTTTTGTTTCCGCCACATCTAAACATCTAACATCGGGTTGTCGTTATAAGAACCAATATGTTTCCACTCACTAAATATATACTGTATGTAAGAGGAGAAAGTGAGATCCACCCTGAATGATTATGGGTTATGATAGAGTTCAGGATAGAACACAGACCCGCTGACCTCCAGGCTAACATTATCGACGGTAGGATATGTGCCTTGAGCCAGGCAACTATGTACTGTATGCGTGGTGGTGTGTGTGTGTGTGTGTGTGTGTGTGTGTGTGTGTGTGCAAAACAGACCCTCAAGGAAGAAAGACAGAATGAAAGAGGGATGGGGAAATGGACGAGAGAGGAGAGAGAGATAGAGAGAGAGACACACACACACACACAGAGAAACAGAGAAAAGGAGATCTGTGTAATAATCTGGATCCATGATCCAGCGACATACAGTAACACTCTTTCTCTCAGGTAAAAGTACTCGGAAAAGTTCTGTTTCTTACAATAGCTACTCAATTATAGTAACTGTTATTGTAATTAGTTAGTGACAAGGAAGATGGTAGAGAGCGATAAGAGAGAGAGAAAGAGAGGGATGATGTGAGAAAAGCTCTCACCCTCTTTCTCTCTCCCCCTTTCTCTTTCCATGTCCCTCTCCCCCTCTCTCTCCCTCACACCCTTCCTACTTACAGTAGATCCATTCATATTTAATTAATATTTTTTATCAAATAATAAAAAATAAAATATAAATCCATCTTTCACCTATCAATAAAGTGTGTGTTTCCCCTCTCTTGCCAGTGTGTCCGTGATCCTTATCAAGCATCACTTTGACACAAAACACATTCCATCCTCTCTAAAGGCAGGGGGTATTTGCATAACTGCCACAGCAGCCGTTGTGCTCTGGCCAAGAGCAGCACATGGCTGCTCTGAGCCCCCTGGGTGTGGAGCTCCAGGGCTTAATGAGGAGGATGCTGTGAAAACTCATTGCCCAACAATCACTCCTTTGTGTGTACAGCGACGGCACCTCCTCCGATTCACAAGTTTTCACGTTTCTAATCCTTTTCGACATATCTGTGTCAACAAATCATTAAAGTGCTCAAATCGTGGTCCTCGATCTTTGCCGATTTTCGAAAACATTTGATATCATATTTTGATATGAAAACAGTTTTCATAGGAAGTTTTCTTCGGCGAGATACAATAGATTTATCAGGATGATAAAAAGGAGGGGCAATGGTTTCCTAATCCTAACTATTTGCTAATTGGGTTTTAACTGCAATCATCTCCGTACGTACAGGGTAGACTTTTTATCCAGGGGTGTTAGACAGGCATTAGGGCTGCTAAGCCCACCGTTCTTGATTTTTGAGCTGTGGGTTCTATCTGTCTGTCAGTCTGCTATGCACCATAGTGGAGTCTCTGTTGTCTGCATGGTGTAATCAGGTTAGGACCTGCAGGCTTGTGGCAAGACACAACACCAATGACCAGCTCAGTGGGTGGATGGATGATGGATGGATGATGGATGGATGATGGATGGATGGAGAGATGTACTGTAAAGAGAGGAAGAGAAGGATGGCCAGGTGGAGAGGGATGGAATGGGAGGGGGGTTGCTAGATAAATGGATGGATGGATAGATGGTTGGTTGAGTGATTGATTGATTGATTGATGGATGGATGAGTGGATGAATGGTCAGTCGTATGGATGGTCGGATGGATGTATGGTTGGATGGATGGATGGTTGATTGGTTGGATGTAGGGCTGCAACGATTAGTCGAAATAATCGACGATGTCGATTATAAAAAATCGTCGACGAGGAATTGTTGCGTCGATTAGTCATTACAAAAAATTATTATAATTTGTATTTCTTTTTTTGTACTACCTATCTTTGTGAAAGTGGCTTCTCAGCTCTGGTCCAGCTGAAGACTTCTTAACTTAACATAACAGACCGACAGTAAGTTTGGGGGAACTAATGGGATAACTGGGGATGTTGTTTGGTCCTGACAAGAGTCTCAAAGCAACTCTGAGGTCATGCTCAATGTCCAATCTGTTCCTCTGCTCTGTCTTCAGCTGGACCAGAGCTGAGAAGCCACTTTCACAAAGATAGGTACAGTAGTGCAAAAAAAAAAAAAAAAAAAATGTATATAATTGTTTTTCGATTGGTCGACTAATCGAAAAATAATCGACAGATTAGTCGACTACCAAAATAGTCATTAGTTGCAGCCCTAGTTGGATGGATGGTTGATTGGTTGGATGGATGGTTGGTTGATTGATTAGTTGGTTGGATGGATGGATATATGGATGGATGGATGGATGGATGGTTGGTTGATTGGTTGGATGTATGGATAGGTGGATGGATGGTTGGATGGTTGGTTGATTGGTTGGATGTATGGATAGGTGGATGGATGGTTGGTTGATTGATTGGTTGGATGGATGGTTGGTTGATTGATTCGTTGGATATTATGGATGGATTCAGCGGCTGACTAATAGTAATTATGGACTACCAAGTTGACAAATGAATGAATGAAGCCTTTCAAAAGATCCCCCTTATTCCTAAACAATATTCTGAATGTCATGCTAAAAAAAAATAAAAAACATCTTGAAGTAATCTGGTGTTGCTCAATATCACACAGCAAAGCCAGTTAGAAATGAATTTGGAATGACTTGGTTTAGAGCATGAAAATGAAGGGGAATTCTACCTACTTTGGGGGAGAATGTGAGTCAGATGGCTGGACCGTTCTGAGACCAAACCATGGTTTGCAGAGTCACCTACTCACCTTACAAATTAAATGGACACTATGTCTTCCCAAGTCACCCACTCTGTATGTGCTCACGTTCGTTACATCATAGGTGTTCAATCATCACCAAGCCAACAACCAAATGCTCATGAAGTTCACTTCAGCTCATAGCTTTTGAGTCGGTCTGATGGTCGGCTATTTCTAACAACTTTGCCTGTAATGGGAAATCAAATAAGCATATGAATTTCCGAATCTGACTGCGGCCCCGGCTTGACTGGACATAATACGATTCATGCATCGTTCACCGCAGTGTGTGCGTGAATTCAATTAAATTCAACTTTATTTGCAGCGAGGAACTTAATTTGTAAATATTGTAATAAAAAAGGCAACCGCAAGACATAAGACAACCGCAAGACAATCACACAGGCTATAGAACCCAGACACGAACTTAAGGATGGTAAAGATTCTTCTCTCAAGGAACACAGGATACACACACAACACCCTCGCCTCAAACGTCTCTCTCTCTCTCTCTCTCTCTCTCTCTCTCCCCCTCTCTCTCTCTCTCTCTTGCAACACACACATGTCGGCGAAGCAAAAGGAGGAACGCGGAGCGTCATTTCAGCCATAACTATGCTGGCTGACGGTCATGTGGGCAAACAGCGGTGATAGATCGCTGGTGCCCGGCAGTCCCACCGCCACGACCACTGCATATATAAACTCTTCCACCTGGACAGAGTTATAGCTCGTCCAACTAAATGTCAATCACGTGCGGTGTGGACAACAACATGTCTTCTTCCTTCACCTTCATCATGTCTACAACAACATGTCTTCCTTCACCTTCATGTCTACAACAACATCTGATTCTTCCTTTACCTTTCACATCGCGTCTCTCCCTCGGATTGTATTCGGTACGAGCGAGAGCTCTGACGATGCGGCCAGAATGCATTGGACGTCGTCAAAGTCTTTCTCTGGTCTGCATCCCCTTAATAATTGTGTGTATTGAGCTGTACTGTATTGTACCCATTCTGCAATCTGTTAATACAATTTTCAATCAATCAATTCAATCAAAAACCGAATTCACCGCGGGTTCAAATCCCGAGCTCGGCTCCATGACGCTGAACTGCGATGGCTTGTTATTGACGTTGTGCCATTAACACATTAACTGCCACGCTTCTATCCATCAATGTATGATCACTGCCACCAGTCTAAGCCTATGGAGATGTTCACCTTCTTTGCAGGGCTATAACTTTTTAAATTGTATTGCTAAATTGACATTACTATGGCCCATTCAACATCGATTATCTATCGTTCAGGATGTAGGAACGTTATACTTTTTCATTCATAGATTCATACGAAAATACCGTCTAGAATATAAGTATGTTTTTATCGTTTTCTGCAGTAATTCCTAGAATGCTAGTTATAGGCCTAAACGCATAATATAGATTATCGATTGCAGTTTATTCGCGATACACGCTATATTAAAAAAAATTCAACTGAGGGGCGCCCCAGTGGCGAACCACATAGCGCGCTCAGCCGCGACACGGCCGACCCGGGTTCGATTCCCGAACCCGTCGTTATTTGCCGAATGTCTTCCCCCCACTCTGTCTCCCATTCCTCCTCTATCTCTATCTACTGGACTGCCCAGTAGAAATAAAGCGATAAAAACGCCAAAAAGAAATCTTAGAAAAAATAATAATAATCGAAAGCGATCCATATACACGGATGTGTGTCTAGAGTCCCGCAACAATATGTGACTGCCGGACGGATTTCCCAGATGCACCGAGATCACCAGAGATCCATTTCCGGTTGTAACTCGCCCGATCATCCACCAGGCGGAGGTATTGAAGCGTTGCACGGTTGTGCAGAGTCCCACTGTCTCAGCAGAGGCTGGGTGGCGGAATTATGAATACCATGGCGAAGAAAAAGAAATATGATCTCAATAACGTTGTACGCCGTGGCTTGGCGGAATTCGCATGACCAGCAAACCCGTCGTACAACGTTATTGGCGGTCAATGTGTTAAGCAAGGCACTTAGGAAGCAGCGATGCAATGACGCCAAGACGCTGATTTCACCCGGTGCAAACAGAGGGGACAATGGGCTAAAATGTATTCTGTATTCTATTCTATGATTACCTGTTGAATTTCCTTATGTGACCAACACACTGCAGACTAAATATATTGTATTCTAGTCTGATTGTGTTTACCTTATGGATTTCTGCATGTGACCAATTACAAGGCGAAGACTTGAATTATATTATATTCGATTCCCTTTTAGATTGTACATTAATTAAACGCTCTGGTTTGGGAATGTGAGTCTATGGGAGAGCGGAGCGCTCTGGTTTGGGAATGAGAGAGTCTTCTAGAGAGGAGAGAGGAGCGCTCTGGTTTGGAAATGAGAGAGTCTTCTAGAGAGGAGAGAGGAGCGCTCTGGTTTGGGAATGAGAGTCTTCTAGAGAGGAGAGAGGAGCGCTCTGGTTTGGAAATGAGAGAGTCTTCTAGAGAGGAGAGAGGAGCGCTCTGGTTTGGAAATGAGAGAGTCTTCTAGAGAGGAGCGCTCTGGTTTGGGAATGAGGGAGTCTTCTAGAGAGGAGAGAGGAGCGCTCTGGTTTGGGAATGAGAGAGTCTTCTAGAGAGGAGAAGAGCGCTCTGGTTTGGGAATGAGAGAGTCTTTTAGAGAGGAGAGAGGAGGTTCTGCGGTTGAACCCGGCCGGGGAGGAGGTGGTGGACGCGACCCAAACACAACTGTTTCCAGTCAGCGCCCGGGCGTAAACATCCTTCAAAGTGAGATATTTTCCTCCTCCTTCTCCAAACAAACCAATTCAAATAATCCGACGCGATGACACGTCTATAGGCTCGCCATGAAGTTAATAATCTAAAGGAAAACAAACGAGCATAGATTTGTTGTTTTAATTCGAAGCGCTCATGTCATTTTTGGAACATTGTCCAACGTGCGCTCGCCTCATTCAAACTAAAATGGGGACAATCCGGTCAATTATGTCCCTTTACCTGACCGGATAGGATAAAATAATAAATAAGATATTTAGCCTACCTGTGCGCAGAGGATGATGATGAAGTAAATTATCCAGCCTTGAAATATCCAACTGGTGGATAAATTCGCCCTCATATCTGCTCTAGTTTTCGAGACAACCCCCCCTCTGCAAATCTAGGAGATTAAACCCCAGTCCCCCGGTTATTCTTCAATTGTCTTCAACGGCAAAATCTCTCTTGCACCGGCCCGGGACGTGTGTCTGGATTTAGGGTGCGTCGGTGGTGAACCTGGCGGAGCCTCCGCGCCGTCCTGATGGCATTCTCGCTGCTGCGCTCCTCCAAGTGACGCTCAGCTCGTCTCTCACCCCCGCGCTGTGGAGAGAGAGAACAACATGCAGCCGCTTGTAAAGACGGACTGAGAGTTTAGAGAGAAGAGAAGCAACTCCTCCCATATGTTGTAACAGCACTTTGCTTGTAACACTTCCACCCCCCCCCCCCCCACCCTCCACCCTTTTCTAAAGGGTACAAAAGCTGGAGGGGAAAGAAACACAGACAGACAGACAGACAGACAGACAGACAGACAGACAGACAGACAGACAGACAGACAGACAGACAGACAGACAGACAGACAGACAGACAGACAGACAGACAGACAGACACACACACACACACACACACACACACACACACACACACACACACACACACCACACACACGCACACACACACACACACACACGTGACACCACACACACGCACACACACACACAGATAAAGAGAGGGTGGGGGAGAGAGAGGCGAAGTTGCATTGATTGACACAGATTAGTCATGGTACAGTACTTGCTACTTGGAGTCTCATCATGATCATTATTATTTCACAATTGTATAATAGGTATAGTCTATTCACTCAATTCTACTATAGCCGTGTGTGCTCACAATACAGAAAGGGCTGGGCAGGGCCCCTGAAAATGTCATTGGGTCCTCCCCAAACCTAACACATAATCAAACATGTATCACTGGCCCCTATCGACTGGGCCACCAGAAGCTTTATGGTCACAAAATAGCAACACTATTGTATACATATGTGAATCCCTGCCCACATTCAAAACCGCTCTTAAAGAGCACCTACGGGAGGCTGCAATTCGAAACTGGCCACCGTAAATGCCCAAAACCCCCACCACCTCCTAATAGACAGTCTCCTCACCACCGCATGTATATATTCCCTCCCCGCCGTATGTATATTTCCCTCCCACCCACCCACCCCCTCCTAATGTACAGTCCCCTCCCCATCATATGTATATACTCTGTCAGGATCTACGGGTAACAGTACTGTATATTTGAATACCGTTATGTCACAAATGTATCAGTACTAAATACCTATATGTCCCTATGCCATAAATGTCATGTATGTTGTGTATGTCATAAATGTCTATATGAATTGAAAATGGGGGACCCTGATGGAAACAAGACAAACGTCTTTCTCAGGTCTGCATCCCCTTAACAATTGTATGTATTGAGCCGTACTGTATTGTACCCATTCTGCAATCTGTTAAATAAAGTTTTCATTCATTCATTCATTCATGAGATATTTGTTGTATCATTGGCTCTCTATGGCCATACAATATGGTTTGAACATGGGTAATATGAATAATGGATAATCTGATCATAGTTCCATATGTGTGGAGCCTGGGGAAACACATAAAACAAACATTAACCCAATTGTACAGAAGAAAGTCATAAGAATTGTGAACCAAGCAGATTACTATGAACCGGCAAACGCACACTTTATTAAATCAAATACCTTAAAATTGGAAGATCTTGTTGATCTTAGCACTGCAATAATAGTGTAGCTACTATAAAGCACATAACCACTCACTTCCAAGCTGCATTCAGGAGTTGTTCCAAGCTAGAGAGAGCCGGTATAAACTCAGGGGAATTTGTGTAAATATCACAAAGGCAAGGACAAATATAAAAAGTTGATGTATAAAGGGGTAAAACTATGGAATAACTGTGACAATGAATAAAAAATGTGTAGGTCAATACATACATTTAAGAAATTCCTATAAGGTGATACATAAATATAAAACCTTATCATTATCCTAATTTTATTTTATTTTATTATAACATAACTGTATTAAAATCCATACAAAAATGTGTATACGTTTTATATATAGAACTATGAAACTTTTGTAACCTTTTGTTTTTGCAAAATTATGTACTGAATTGTGTTTTTTTTTGTTTTGTTAATAATGTAATGTAAAAGGGTAGGCAATTATAAGCCTCGGCTTCAGCTTACACGTTTTCGGTAATTAAAATTTTAATAATTTTTTACATTGCTTTGTAAAAGAAGACCGAAAGACTCCTCCAGACCATAGCACCAGACATCCTCCCATTCCTAACTGCAACCATCAACTCCTCCCTAAACTCGGGGGTGGTCCCCACTTCCCTAAAACAAGCCAGAGTCACACCGCTCATAAAAAAACCAACCATGAACCCCACCGTCATAGACAACTATCGTCCTGTCTCTCTTCTCTCCTTCCTTTCTAACACTTGAACGTGCTGTATCCAACCAACTTACTGATTATCTCTTACAGAATGACCTCCTAGACCCTAATCAGTCAGGCTTCAGGACTGGTCACTCCACAGAGACGGCCCTCATAGCGGTCACAGAGGCTCTTTACTTAGCAAAGGCCTCTCCTCAGTCCTGATTCTCCTGGACCTGTCTGCAGCCTTCGACACAGTCAACCATCAGATCCTCCTTGCGTCCCTCGCAGGAATGGGAGTGGCTGGCTCTGTGCTGACATGGCTGAAATACCTCAGCGACCACTCCTACCAAGTGTCATGGAGAAGAACCCTGTCGGCCCCCTGCGGACGGGTGTCCGACTCCTCCGGGACTCCGTCCTTGGACCCCTCCTCTTCTCCCTCTACACCAAATCTCTGGGTAACATTATCACGTCTCATGCCTTCTCGTATCATTGCTATGCCGATGATACTCCACTCTTCCTCTCATTTCCTCCCTCAGATATCCACGTCTCTGAGCTCAAACCTACCGAAGTCAGCCCATGTCACCCCACTTCTTAGAGACTGGCTCCCCATAGCCACACAAATCCGCTTCAAGGCCCTCGACCTGGCATATCGTGCGGCAAAGGGAACGGCTCCCGCCTACCTCACAGACATCAAAACATGGATGCAAAATAACTTTCTCAAATTAAACTGCAATAAATCAGAAATCATCATTATCGGTCCAAAATCCCTCACCAGCCACACCCAGGATTTCACCCTAAATATTGATGGTACCATTGTCACCCCCTCCACTCACGTCCGTAACCTTGGCATCATCCTGGACTCCACCCTTTCTTTCCTCCCCCATGTGAACCACATAACCAAATCTGCCTTCTATCACCTCCGGAACATTGCTCGTCTTCGCCCCTCCCTATCACTCTCCGCTGCTGAAACACTGGTTCATGCATTCATATCATCAAGACTAGATTACTGCAACAGCATCCTCTACGGCTCACCAAACACTATTCTCAATAAACTCCAATATGTCCAAAACTCTGCTGCCCGCATGCTCACCTCCACCCGTCGCTCTGATCACATCACCCCTGTCCTCCACGACCTCCACTGGCTTCCAATCAAATACAGGATACATTTTAAAATACTACTCATCACATTTAAAGCCCTCAACAACCTTGCCCCTCCCTACCTGTCCGACCTCCTCCACCGTCACACGCCCACCCGTCGCCTTAGGTCTGCAGATGGCAACCTCCTAACACCTCCCACGACCAAGCTCCGGACCTGGGGCGACAGGGCCTTTGCTGCTGCTGCCCCCTCCCTCTGGAATGCCCTTCCCAGCCATATTCGTGATGCAAACACCCTGACATCTTTTAAATCAGCCCTCAAAACCCACCTTTTCAATCTTGCTTTTGACCTCTAATTCTGTCGGTTTTATTTTATTTTGTCATGTATTATTTTTGTTCTGTTTTGTTCTGTTTTTTTGTTTTGCCATAGTTTGTCTCTCCTGCCCATGTGAAGTCTTTGAGCACCTGGAAAAGCGCTATATAAAATAGATGTATTATTATTATTATTATTATTATTATTACCTCTGGTCAATGGTCTCTAACTAAACACCCTCATGACCTCTATGCTCTGCATCTTCTGTCCGCCTCAGACCCACCCCTATCCGAGCCCCGGGAGGGTCATCAGAGAAGCCGCCTATTCTCGGTCCTTGCCCCAAAATGGTGGAACGAACTTCCCACCACAGTTAGGACAGCCAAAGCCCCACCAATCTTTCACGGTTGACTAAAGACACACTTCTTCAATCAATATGAAAAATATATAATAATAATAAAAAATAAAAATAAAATAACCCTAACTAGCCTTACTTAAATGCATTTGTCCTAATATACTAACCTACACTGTAGCACTCAACACTTAAATAAAATAAAATCATTCATTCATTCATTCATTCATTCAATACGACTTAAACACACTGCCACTTGCCTCAAAACATTGACAACATAATTCTTTACTCATGTGCTGAACCTTCATTCTTATAATAGTAATACTTTACCATTGTGCTGAACCTTCATTCTTATAATATAAATAAGTCTTTACCATTTTCACTTCTGGCAGCTCAGCTATGTATGCACAGTTTGCACACTATTTCATTCTCAGCTGATTATGGACAAACGTGCATGATTATTTGCTGCCGTTTACTTCCCTGCTCCAAGCTTTCTAATATATATTATATACACACATATATATATATATATAAAATCAACAAATACTTTTATTCTGCACCTTTCTTATCCTGTTCCACACAATGTGAAAATCTGCATAAAATATATACCTAGGTAAATGGAATATTGCTCCACTTCTACAAGGGCTATTTGCATATTCTTGGTATCTAGGTACATCTATGGACCTCAGGGAATGTATTCACAGTGTCAGAAATATTGTGTCTATTACTAGGCTTGCTTAAATTGTGATGAATTTTGCATCTTTGACAGTGAATAACACCATGATAATAATGACCAAACTTAAAAAACGGCCACTGACCTCGTTCAGTACCCTCTTGAGATCATGTGTACAAAAAATTCGAAGGAAATTAATAAAGGGAAGATGATAAAACCGAAGGTTCTGTAGATACAGTACTGAATTCTCCCATCCGGACCAATGCAATTTGAAATATTATTATAGAATATAGAATAGATGCTTATACATTACCTTATTATAGCCAATTCGCACATTTATATATATATACATTACATATAGTATCTTTCAAATGCCCGAGTTCAATTTGGATTTAGTATCACCAGGCGTGCATAAGAACAGATAATGATATCTACTGTAATCTAGTGTACTTTTTTATTTTCCCCACAGTGCAACCGTTTTGAAACAAATTTCAGATCTAATTGTTCCTACATGCTAACAATAGGGAGGAGAAACTAACTGCGTTTCAATATTTGTCAAAAACGTTACCTTTTGTGGCTTATTATTGCGAATAATAACAGTTATTGACATAATTCATAATTCAACTCTGAACTTTGAACCCCCATAGAACTTGCCAGGAAGTGTTCTGAAAAATTCCAACGCTGGTCGGCAGCTATGCATGCCCTCTACGAAATGGCCGCAAAAAGACTACAATTCCCATGGTTCAAAATTTCCATTTTCGTTTCAAGCTTGGAATGGGCGATCGAAAATCGAAAACTTAAAACTATCTTTTAACACCTTTAACCTATTGCTAAACTAACGTATTGATGATAATATACATTCTACATGCTTTAGTGATGTTAATACTTGAAAACGTTTGATTTTAAAATCGCAAATTTTTTGCATCACTCTGAAAAATATGGATCTATGATCATAATGTCATTTAGGGGTCGGTACCAACCCTGATGGGTGGAACAGGTTGGCTCTGTGGATGTATTATTGTTAAAAAATTATTACGTACTCTACAAATGTTATCTATAGCACCTTTAATATAAAAGGTATGTTTTTATTTTTTAATCTTTTCCCCCCTCCTTTTTCCTCCATTTTTCTCCCATCCCAATGTTAGTCGTTATGCCAATTCCCAATCCCCTTCCTGGTCGCTGCGCACCTACCCCCTACAGTCGGTCTGGGAGAGTGGAGGCTATCACATGCTTCCTCCGACACATGTGTAGCCAATCAACCGCTTCTTTTCACCTGGCAGCGCGGACTGTAACGTGTAACGTGTGGAAGGATCACACTACCCCCCTTAGATCCTTTCCTCGCTGAGCAGGCGCCCCGACCGAACTGTAGGAGTTGCTGTTTACAACGACCAGGACCCAACCACCGGCTTTCCCACCCTCTAACACTGCCAATTGTGTTAGTACAACGGCCGGCCAAGCCGGAAGCAACGCAGAGAGCTGGGCTCGATACCAGTATCTATCGCGTTGGTGGCGAGCGCCTTTCCCACTGCGCCACCCAGCCGCGCTATGAAAGGTATGTTTTAAGTTGTTTCTTAATGTATAGAGTTGGTGCCTATGCTCCTGCAGGCAGTGGCCAATACTTCATCATTCATTCCTGGCCACACTCCTGTTCATCAAGTACCTCCTTAGAGCAGCGGCGGTGGGACTGACTCACAGAACAACCATGTGAAACATCTTAGAATCTCTCTCACGTATGATCGTGAATCAAGGCCTAATCCCTGTGAGACAGTGTGAACCAAACCCATAGGTAGGCCCTAGAGCAGCGGTTCCCAAACTTTTTTGGCCATGCGCACCGCACCCCCCGTCACCTCCCGACCTAGCTGACGCACCCCCCAATGCCCAACATAAAAAAGACAACCCAGTCTATTCATAGGCGCACTAAAGGCATCAGGTTTAATCCAATAAGAACACATACCAAAGTATGACAAACAAAATAAAATACTTCACCACACGAAAGAACAAAATTGGCCAAAAAACAAAAAAATTGGTTGAATCTACGTCTGAGATGCATCCATAGGTGGGAAATATGTCCGTAGCTGCTCAGCGAGTTGGTTGAGGTGTTGGAAGTGTATAGGGGGAAACACATGAGCATAATACGCTGCCACAATAATAGCACACCGGTCCCTATGGCATTTTGGCAGGAAGTAAAGTGCATTTTGGATACATATTTTTTTTAAATTATTATTATTAAAACGTACGTTTTTTATTTAAAAGTTTAGTACATTTCATGATTTACACAGTGAAAATCCCCATTTGAAATAATGTATATTAGTTATTTATTAGTAAAATAACACCATAGCACCCCCAAGAGGGCTCTCGCACACCACAAGGGGTGCGCACACCACAGTTTGGGAACCCCTGCCCTAGAGGATACTTATTTGTATTGGCTATAGGAAAGAGAAGAGGAGCCGTAACCTTCTAGGAGCTAGCTAGCTTTCTAGCTTCCAACAGTATTATCACCAGAGAACCTGTTTTCCTCTGAGGACATTTAGTTTATTTGGTTATGAAAATATACCATTGGTTTTTTACTTATATATATCATTTGTTGATATATAAAATCAACAAATGACTAATGACCGATTAAAATTACTAATAAAACAGAGAAACCACAAAAGAGGCAACAAAAAACAAATAAATAACACCTTATAATAGGACCTTGTATGCTTAAAGGAACACGCCAACATTTTGGGAAATTAGCTTACCGTCTTCTCCAGAGAGAGATGAAACAAATGTATATATATATATATACTTTTCTGAAAGCACCACATTTTTGAACACATCATTGTGTCTGGTCTGGAACAATATACCTTGTGTTACCTTTCAACACTGGGCAAAGATCTGTTATAGTGAAATACAACATGGAGGAGTATAAGGCTTCAGTCTATACTCTACGCAAGGCTGTCAAACTTGCTAAGAGGACATATGCTGATAAACTGGAGACACAAATGGCACAAAACGACACAAGAGGATTATGGCAGGGACTGAAGACAATAACTGACTATAAAGTCAGCGCCCCCTCAATGGGGAGCGACGACGCCTCCTTCGCGGACAAGCTCAACATCTTCTACGCTCGGTTTGGTGTAGACAGTGGCGCTGCTGGCTCTCCGGCTAGTGACGTCACTGGCGCGCCGGCTGTTGTGGAGGGGGGGGGGGGGGGGGCAACCGCGGGGGGGCGGGGACGCTCTCTCGTTGTCGGAACACAGTGTGAGAAGAGCATTTATGCAGGTGAACACCAGGAAGGCTGCTGGCCCAGATGGCATAACAGGACGCATACTCAAGTCCTGTGCCAACCAGCTGGCCCCTGTGTTCACCGCCATATTTAATCAATCCCTGGCGGAGTCAGTGGTCCCTGCCTGCTTCAAGATGTCTACCATCATCCCTGTACCGAAGAAACCCTCCCCAACATGTCCAAATGACTACAGACCGGTGGCACTCACCTCTGTGGTCATGAAATGTTTCGAGAGGCTGGTCAAGGACCACATTTGTGCCTCCCTCCCCAGTGATATGGACCCTATGCAATTTGCATACAGGACAAACAGGTCCACCGACGACGCGGTCTCCCAGGTACTGCACAGCACCCTCTCGCACCTTGACCGTCAGAAGGGGGGCTATGTGAGACTGTTCATTGACTACAGATCAGCGTTCAACACCATAGTCCCCACCAGACTGGTGGACAAGCTGATCGAGCTAGGTCTGAGCTCCGCCCTGAGCGCCTGGGTACTGGACTTTCTGAGCGAAAGACCCCAGGCGGTCAGGGTGGGGGGTCAGACCTCCAACACCATCACCCTGAGCATCGGGTCCCCCCAGGGCTGTGTTCTGAGCCCCCTGCTGTACTCACTCTACACACACGACTGTGTGGCCAAGTTCAGCTCTAACTCCATAGTGAAGTTCGCAGACGACACAGTGGTGGTGGGGCTGATCTCGGACAACGACGAGAAGGCCTACCGGGAGGAGGTTGAGGTACTGGAACGCTGGTGCCAGGACAACAGCCTGCTCCTGAACATTGGTAAAACCAAGGAGCTGATCGTGGATTATAGGAGAGGACAGCAGGAGACTCACACACCACTGATGATTAACGGGGCCACCGTGGACAGGGTGAGCAGCTTTAAGTACCTGGGGGTCCACATCTCAGAGGACCTGACATGGTCAACACACATAGACACAGTAGTAAAGAAGGCGAAACAGCGCCTCTACCACCTGACCTGAGACAGTTAAGGAAGTTCAGAGTATCGGGGAAGATACTCCAGTCCTTCTACTCAGGAGCTGTAGAGAGCATCCTGACCGGAAACATCACTGCCTGGTATGGAAACAGCACGGCACAGGACAAGAAGGTCCTACAGAGAGTGGTGCGCTCAGCCGAGCGTACCACGGGTATTGCACTACCCCCCCTGCAGGTTCTATACAACAAGAGGTGCAAATCCAGAGCCTGCAGGATAATGAAAGACCCTCACCACCCCAATAACAGCCTGTTTCAGCTGCTGAGGTCAGGCAGACGCCTGCGAACCCCAGCTACTAGGACAGAGCGGCTGAGGCTCAGCTTCTTCCCCCAGGCCATCAGAGCCATGAACAATGAACATTGAGTGCTCAGAACATTGAACTATCCACACACAAGCACACATGAACACACACACGACACGCACGCTGTGCACGCTCACACACAAGCAGCCACTTAACACTTTAACATGAGCGGGCACACACTCATGTCGCACACACGCACACTTATGGCCAAAGGAAAGGACACTTTAAATTAGAATAACAGGAACTGTGTATTGCACTACCAAAGCTAACTAGCATGTCCCATATGCTCTGTAAATAACTATGTACAGATACCGAGATGTCACTCCATGTTACCTGTTACCTGTTTACTGCACAATGTTGTTTTTTCATTTTTGATTCTATTATATGTTGTACCACTGTATTGCACATCGTTGCGGGCAAGACCACCCGCATTTCATTGTATACCTGTATGCCGTGACAATTAAAACTCTTGACTTGACTTGATAAATTGGCACAACATATATTGCTGTTCACACATATTATGCTTTCACCCTCCTCTCCTCCTGTACCCTTCCCTCCTCTCCTTCCACCCTCCTCTACTCCTATCCCCTCACAATCCTCCTCTCCTTTCACCCTACTCTCCTGTCCCCTCACCTCCTCTCTTCCTCTCCTTTCACCCTTCTCTCCTCCTGTACCCTTCCATCCTCTCATGTCCCCTCCCCGCCTCTCCTTTCACCTCCTCCTGTCCCCTCCTCTCCTCTCCTCTCGGTTCACCTCCTCTACTCCTGTCCCCCAACCCCCCTCCTCCCCTCCTCTCCTGCACCCATTCGGGGCCTACGGCTGTAATTTAATATTTGCATAACTGTCATCTTGAAGGGAACCCTTTCTTCTCCTTCACTCCTCCTCTCGTTCCCGCACCAGAGTAGACGCAGTGTAATCTGCCATGCAAATTCAGAGGCCAACACTCCCAGTGTTTTCTCTCTCACCTAGGAATGAGAGAGAGAGAGAGAGATTCTATTTCCTGGAGGCATTCTTGCCAGCAGCTGCTGTTAGACAGAGTTTTTAACGTGGGAGAGTTCTAACGGATCACAATGATGCCTTTGACCATCTGCTCACGCTCCAGGAACTACCTGGTCCTCGACCTCGGTGTGTCCTAACCGTCACGATGGAGCGTCGTGTTTTAGCGGAAGGGAACTCCGTGACGAGTGACCGCAAGCTTTGCCTTTAATTTGTGCACGAGTGGGGTGATAATATAAAAAAAACTAGGCACAATGTACATGTCACTTTTGAACTCCCAGAAGACAAGGGGTTAAAAGGACATGTCACGGGTGCTTCCTGGATGTATCATGACTGCAGGTCATAGTGAGAAGTTTATGTTAAAGGTTACGTTTCGAGTGTTGGACCCCCAGACCTAAGTTCCTACTACTTGACCAATGACGTTGCTGATCGGTAGGGTCCCTTCATACTGGGATACTCACAGCTCCGGCCAGTTCGCCACAAAACCAATGCAAAGTCGAGGGGGTCACGCTCCAGTCTGCACAAGCCCTGGAATAAACGCATACCTCCACTGTGCACTCAAGGGTCGGTTGTGCAAGTATGTCTATCTATCTATCTATCTATCTATCTATCTATCTATCTATCTATCTATCTATCTATCTATCTATCTATCTATCTATCTATCTATCTATCTATCTATCTATCTATCTATCTATCTATCTATCTATCTATCTATCTATCTATCATTATTATTTATTATTATAATATTTAATTTTATAGAGAGAGAGACTAGGTTGAACAAGGTATGTTGATAAACTTTGGCTAGCCATCAACACTGAAGAAGGAACACATTGGTTCTGAAACATGTCTGTATCCGGCTGCAATTAAAATTTGAAACCTGAGAGTGCTGGTCCGGCTTCCTGCTTTATTCTACATGTTGATAAACTTGACATTCCAGACAGCATCAGTCTCAGGCCTGGTCAGAAGAAGTATTATGTTCTCCTCCCCTTCCCGTAAAACATGCTGAGAGATGCAGTTCTGTGGCGGGGCCTCTCTGCAGTTAGCTGAGCAGCAATTAGGAGCTAGATTAGACTCCCTTAGCAATCAGAAACCTCAGCTTGACTCTGGAACACACCCGGAACATACATGAAGAAGACATGATTAAATACCACAGTTTAACTAACGACGTACAGCCTAAAAACTTCCTGAATCCAATCTAATTGACTGTATCTTTCTTTTCTCAACTTGGATTAAAGGTTTACTACAAGTTCCCTCATGGGTTGAACGAGCGTCAACTCTAGGGCCGTGAACCCTCTTCTAAATTCTGTGTGATTAAAAGAAACAAAACAAATGCACGGTGGTTAAACACAAAATGAAGCCTAATTTCTGAGAGGCGGACATACAAGGTTCTCCCACAATGGCAGCCACCTATTTTCTCAACACAAAGGAGTCACCACTGGATGCCATTTGGAGCTAATCACAAACACAAGTTGTTGTTGCTTAAAACCCCAATACAGATTCTTTATTTTATTTTAGTAAATGGAAAAGAAGGTTTTTTTGGATGGCTTTCTCAACCCACTGTAAATCACAGTATGGGCCTGTGTTACTTTCATGTTTAACATCTGTTACTCTCATGTTTAAAATCGAATTACTGGACCAACATGAATAAAATGTTTACAGCCACAAAACCCTGCACAAATACATTTAAAATCCCATTGACTTCGTCTAGTCTGAGCTCATGTATATAGAACTCAGTCGATCCACTAGAGAATGAAACACGGCTCCATTCCTACATGTCTATTTATTTGACAGGGCTACCCGTTTGGATTTGGATTATGGACTGGGACTTTAAGTGATGATGGAGGCACACGCCAAACGCCATGCTGTTTTATAAGCATCCCAGTCAGAATGGTCTGTGCCAGAGCAGGCATACCACATGCAGCAGACCAGGAAGACACTGTGTGGGGGTCTGTGTGGGCGTCTGTGTCTGTTAGTGTGTTGTCTGTGTGCTGCTTAGCATTATTCACTGTAGTCCACAGTTCATGAGCTAGGCCTCCTCTACATCTGTTTTTGAGAGCACACACACACACACACACACACACACACACACACACACACACACACACACACACACACACACACACACACACACACACACACACACACACACACACACACACACACACACACACACAGAGAAATGCACACAGAGAAATGCACACAGAGAAATGCACACAGAGAAATGCACACATACACACATGAGCCACGCGGAAGGTTTTCCATTAATAAAACACACTCATGCCATGGAAGAAAAGGGCCACAGTCCGGGCACCCTGTATTTGGACTTCCTCTGAGTCTTGTCAACACAATGTAAAGCTAGATTTCAGAGCCCAACGCGTGTGTGCGCACGCACACACACAAGAATGCACAAACATGCACGCAAGAACACATGCACATACACACAAGACACTAACACTAGTACATGAATGTGCACGCACCACGCATGCACACACACACACTAGACAGTAACATGAGTGCACGAATGTGCACGCACCATGCACACACACAAGACACTAACACAAGTACACAAATGTCCACACACATGCACAGTTTGCACACGAGCACGACTGCGTGCAAATTACACACAGCTCATTACCTTTCAGCTCGGGCCACCAAGTTTGTGGTGGTGTTAGACTCTGAGCTTTGTTTCTGCTGCTTGCTTTGGAAACAGAGAGAGATCTGAGTCACCCCTCGTTTTCATGAGTAAGAACTCCCGCTTGACGCTATGTCAACACACACACACACACACACACACACACACACACACACACACACACACACACACACACACACACACACACACACACACACACACACACACACATAAAACTCTTGACTTGACTCTTGACTTGACACACACAATGCATGCACATAACGAACACATCAAGATATAGGTGTATGTATATAAACTGTATCATATAATAATTTGATATTTAAACAAGCAAATATGCACACACGACCAGTCATGCATGCAGCTGTGGCCTGCAAACCAATACAGATACACACTCATGCGTGTGCTAGCAAAAAAAAAAAAAAACACAAACTTGCATGTGCGGCACAATTATGTCAAAATGTCAACATCCACCAAAGGTTTGTTTGCTTTGACACATGGCCAGCAAACCTTTTCACTCCTAATGCAAATCACCCGCTCTATCTGTCACGCACTCACACCTACGACCCACATGACATGAGTGAGTACTCGCTCTCTCTCTCTCTCTCACACACCCACATTTGCAGATAACACACCTACACATGTGTGAGCATGTACTCCCTCTCACTTAGACACACACACTCTCTTTAAAATACCGGCATGCCCCCCCCAGTTCCAATCCTAGGCCATATCAATTATTTGCCCACCTGTTGAGTTATCAGGCTAGTGGTTAAACATCAGCCTGGATATGCAAATGTTTCTCTCTGTCAGGGGTGTTGGTGAACTTAAAGATAATCATAAACCACTAAATTGGTGCCCATACTGACAGGTGGGTCTGGTGAGTGACCCATATAGATTTATTTTCACTCTAGGGCCACTTCAGGCTAAGGTTTTTCTTAAACATGTTTTTGTTTAGTATTGTGGGATTTTGGGTGAAGGGCGGACTAGCAAAGTAAGATTTTCATTGTATGGCAAACTGTCTGTTTATCTGTGCACATGACAATAAACAATCTTGAATCTTGCTTAAAAAAAGTGGTATTTTGTGTTGCTAAAAGTATATATATATATATTTCCTTAAAACAATTTTTTTTCTTTTTTTTTGTCAGACAATTTTTGTTCTGTCTCCTGATTGGATAAAGTAAGAACGGGATACCAGATAATCTATTTTCTGTTCACTGCAGAGCAGAGGGACTGGGAGACCCATGTTACTGACCAAACTCATTAATGGCTGTCGGATAATGTGGAGCTATTATTCTAACGCATAGACCACTTATATATATATATAAGTGGTCTATGCGTTAGAATAATAGCTCCACATTATCCGACAGCCATTAATGAGTTTGGTCGGTAACATGGGTCTCCCAGTCCCTCTGCTCTGCAGTGAACAGAAAATAGATTATCTGGTATCCCGTTCTTACTTTATCCAATCAGGAGACAGAACAAAAATTGTCTGACAAAAAAAAAAGAAAAAAAATTGTTTTAAGGAAATATGAGCTTGAAACAAGTAAAATAATCTGCCAGTGCAGTAAGCTAATTTGTCTTGGCAAGACTGCATGAAATAAATGAAAAATATCTAGGGTTCTCTCTCCTGATTAGATAAAGTGGGAACGGGATACCAGAACATGTATTTTCTGTTTACTGCAGAGCGGAGGGACTGGGAGACCCATGTTACTGACCAAATACTCTATATCAGTGATGGCTGTTGGAATGTAGAGCTATTTAACACTTATTTTAACAAAAAATAAATACAATTTACAGCACCTTTAATGTGACACCTGTTTCCCCTAAAACTAAACTGCATTTGTTTTTTGCATCATACAGCAGAGAGATAATTTGTCTGCAAGGCTGTAGTTTAAAATAAAATAGCACCTCCCCTCATGGACATTCTTTAGTTAGCTCCACAAGACATGGCCCTATGATAGAAACGTGGCTATTGAACCAACACGAAAAAGCAGTCAATATTCTGCTTCAGGTAAGACCAATGGTTTAGACAAACTGGCTTTCGAGCTCCCTCAACTACCACGGTTGATGTGCCCTTGAGCAAGGCATTCTCCAAATGGCTGCGGCATCCTGCATTAGCGAATAATGGGTCAAGTTTGTCCCATCACTGTTAGTAGTACTGTATAGGTCCAACTTCTGGTACCATAGACGTCTACTTGGATTTCAGACGTTGGTTCAGCATCTCATTGTAGATCTGCTTTATTCTTTTATCTATTTGGGGAAAGTAGTTGGGAATGTCCCGACTGCTGGACTTTGGTACACTGTACTGGCCAGACAACAGAACATTAAAGGCCTTTGAACTTCTAGGGCAGCAGCAACAAAGGGAATGTGTGTCTTTATTTGCCAAGGTGTCTTAGTTTTACTGCCGGCAACACCTGCTGGCACTTTGAGCCATGAACTGCAGCTAAATGATGTTTTACACACGTACACTAACACACAAGTCCATGTTGTTCATTCACAAAAACACACACACATCTCTCACATGTCTCTCTCTCACTCACATGTCTCTCTTTCACACTCATTTCTCTCACTAGTCTCTCTCCCTCACACATAATAATACATCAGATTTATATAGTGCTTTTCCAAATGCTCAGACGCTTGGCTTCACATGTCTCTCGTCTCACACACATACCTCTCTCACTCCCCTCACACATGTCTCTATCTCACTCACACACATCTCTCTCTCTCACTCACATCTCTCTCTCTCACACATACATGTCTCTATCTCACTCACATCTCTCGCTCTCATACACATACATCTCTCTCTCTCTCACACATACATGTCTCTATCTCACTCACATCTCTCTCTCTCTCACACATACATGTCTCTATCTCACTCACACTCGTCTCCATCTCACTCACACATCTTTCTCTCACACATACATGTCTCCATCTCACTCACACATGTCACCATCTCACTGACACACATGTCTCTCTCACTCACACGTCTCTATCTCACTCACACACACGTCTATCTCACTCACTCACACATGGCTCTATCTCACTCATCTCTCTATTTCACTCACATCTCTCTCACACGTCACCATCTCACTCACACACACGTCTCTATCTCACTCACACGTCTCTATCTCACACACACGTCTCTATCTCACTCACACGTCTCTATCTCACTCACATGTCTCTATCTCTCACATGTCACCATCTCACTCACACACACGTCTCTCTCACTCACACATGTCTCCATCTCACTCACATCTCTCACTCACACGTCTCTCTCACTCACACATCTCTCTCTCTCACATGTCTCTATCTCACTCACACACGTCTCTCACTCACACGTCTCACTCACTCACTCACACATGTCTCTATCTCACTCACACATCTCACTCACACTTGTCTATCTCACTCACACATCTCTCTCTCTCACTCACACGTCTCCATCTCACTCACACACGTCTCTCTCACTCACACGTCTCTCACTCACTCACACATGTCTATCTCACTCACACACACGTCTCTCTCACACGTCTCTCACTCACTCACACATGTCTATCTCACTCACACGTCTCTCTCACTCACACATGTCTCTCACTCACTCACACGTCTCACTCACTCACACATGTCTCTATCTCACTCACACTTGTCTCTATCTCACTCGTCTCTATCTCACTCATCTCTATTTCACTCACACATCTCTCTCTCACACACGTCTCTCTCACTCACACATGTCTCTCACTCACTCACTCATCTCTCTCTCTCTCTCTCAATAACAGCCGCTGAGGAGTAAACGTAAGTACACAATTTATCTTCATTGTTTTATTACGCCATGACACCAATTTCAAATATACATAATATGGGTACCATCCTCTTCAGTTCAGTGTATCATACAGTTATTTACCGTTTATTAGAGCATATCCAAAAAAAAGAAAAGAAACAAAAAAAGAAAAGAAAAAAGAATTAGAACACCCACTTTAGAAAATGGGGGACAATTTTCAGAGACACTGCAACAAAGACAGGGAGGAGACGCAACAGATCGGGAGGGAATCATTACCAATGTTCTTCTCTTCAACTTCACATTGCCAAAAAAACTAAAAAACAAACAAACAGGCAAACAAACAAACAAATAAACAAATGCAGGTAGTGATAATGTTCCTTATATGCATGAGACTCTCACATAAAAACAGAACTGAATAATAAAGTGAAGTGCAAATTTCTTTGGAGGTTGGAATAAAGTATGTTTTTTTTCTTCTTTTTTCTTTATTAAGACATAAATAAGTTATAAAATAGAAGCTATCAAAACAAAGACCAGAGACAGACTTTGATGGAAATAAAGGCAAGACGATATTTTTCAACTTCAAGTAGGCGATTCCTCTGTACGGAGCTGTGAGGACATACTGGGAGCCATACTCCACGCGCTTTCCACCATTTTGGACCCCGAACGCTCCGCGCAACTCCATTGCAACTACAATGCAACTGTCACAGAGCCTTAAAGTTTAGACCCAAAATGGTGGACCGTTTTAAAACTCTAAATGAAATCCAGCAGGCCAAACAAAGAGCCACGTTGCCTAGAAACACATGAAGCGCTTCTGAAAAAAAATAAAAGAGGTTCAGGCTGAAATGAACTTCAACACAAACACCTTTTTTTCTTTTCAGAATTACACTTGTTTGTCTAGAAAAGCAAGTATCATGTTATCTCTATGGGTGCATCTCAATACTATTCAGCCTCTTCTCTCTCCCTCGCTCTTCTCTCCTCTCCCTCGCTCGAAATGACGGTTAACAACAGTGGCACGTTAAAAAACAAACCTGTCTACATTGTCGCTCTCACCTATCCTTGACTAACATTGACAATCAGGAGATGAGGAGAGGAGACGAGCAGAGGAGGCGACCTCAGCTTGAACTGTAAAGAAAACGCATCGGTTCAATTCATAATCCCAACTAATCCAGCTGCTTCAGTCAAGTCAAATTAGAAATTTCAGTGAAGCTTCAATTCTTGACTTATATATATATATATATATATATATATATATATATATATACAACCAACGCAGCTGCATTCCTCATGATTTCAAGTTGAACTGACTGATTGATTTTCTACAGCGTATGGAGATGCTCCCCTCCAGCTGTGGCCCTCTCTCTCGGGGCGGGGCCCCCAGGGGGAGCGGGAGGCTAGTGGGATACAGGTGCAGTGGGCGGTCGGCGTGACGATCACTTCTTCCTCTGAAAGACGTTGGCCAGCATGGCGCCGGAGGTGGTCAGCTGACCCATCTTGCTCAGGAACTTGGTCTTGGCGTCCTCCCCCACCAGGCTGGACGCGATGGACACCGAGCTGCAAGGAGGGAGCGGGGGACACGACAGGACAGGTTAACAGGAGAGCGAGGCGTACGGGCGAGAGTGAAGGTATGTTGTAGTATCTGATTTTGTACCGTCTATTTAAAAGGAAAGATTCAGTGCTTGGATCTGACTGAGACGGACCTATACAATAGACATTATATATACCGTATATATATAAAATACCCCACACCAACTCTGCGTTGCAGAAGCTAACCGAACAAAAACAACAACAAACAACAAAACTGTTATGAGTGACATTTTACTTCTCAGTATCCGTTTTATCGTGTGACAAAGTTTCAGAGTTCAATCTTGCTCTGTTGTAGAGAAAAAGGGTATAAAGAATTGCAGTAACTACAAAAACACTGGATAGTCTTTAAAGCCATTTTTCTCAGTTTCACATGTTACTGCGCAGTTGCTGCGGTTAGCTTCCGCAGGGCAGCACTGTCAAACACATTGCATTCATCTCGTTTCTTTTGTGTGTTTCCTTTTAGCCTTTATCTCAGTAAGTAACCGTAGTGGGGAAGCTGTTGGCTCTGTTTGCCAGTAAACGGTCCTCCTGGTCTTTTTTACAGTCCCAACGGTTGATCCACTTCCTCTTTTTGAAAGCTGGGACCCGCAGAGGCTCAGACCACCAGAGGCTGCGCAGCCGAGCCGGCCACGACAAACACAAACACGGCAGAGTCAACTCTAAAAGGGGGGAGGATTCTTGGGAGGGAGGGAGGGAGGGAGGGAGGGAGGGAGGGAAGGAGGGAGGGAGGGAGAGAGATAGTAGAGGAATTTCAGGGACAAGATGTGTCTAAACTGGGACAGTCGCGCGTTTGTTTGAATCACTGGGAAGGAGTCACAGTTCCAAGGATGGAACGACGACTGATCTCTGTCCAACCCCAGTCCTCCTCTCTTGATCCTCCAATCGCAACCGTTGACTTCCTCGGACAAACTTGGCTAATTTGATTTAATTTGTTGTTGAGAACAAAGCATAACAACACTACGCATTGTTGCCAGATCCTTTGTTCCACTCCGCTGTGGAACCTTTTCTAACTTGACAACATACACAAATAGGCCTCTTTGTATTTCCTGTTGAAATGTTTGCTCATACAGTTGCTGATAGGAAATAAACAGGAGCCCAAGACGTTCCCCTGGCAACAGAATAACAACAGAATACTTCTGAAAAAAGTCTATAGTGTAGTAGTTGATTTTCAACTTTTTTTTTAAAAAGTGTTGAAAAATTGTGTTTATAACAACATTCACATTACGTAGTCATATTTTAGAATCTCAACTTTTAGCACTGACTTAAAGGGGAACTCCAACATTTTGGGAAATTTGCTTATTTAACATCTTCCCTGGAGTTAGACAAGAAGATACATACCTTTTTTGTCTCTGTGCGTGCATTTTAGCTTTGGGAATAGACACTCTGTTAGCATAGCTTAGCTTCATCACTGGAAGTGAGGCAGGACAGTAGCCTTACAGTGCCTTACAGTGTATTGCAAGGTCTGACATTGACCAAATTTGATATGCATGACCTTGGTGGGCTCTAGGTCAACTCCTGAAAAGGGGGTCAATGTCAGACCTTGCAATCAAAAGTTAGGGGGCGCACTGAAATTATGGCAAGGGTTATTAGCCCCCTAACTTTTGATTGCAAAGTCTGACATTGACCCCCTTTTCAGGAGTTGACCTAGAGCCCACCAAGGTCATGCATATCAAGTTTGGTCAATGTCAGACCTTGCAATACACTGTAAGGCACTGTAAGGCTACTGTCCTGCCTCACTTCCAGTGATGAAGCTAAGCTATGCTAACGGAGCGTCTATTCCCAAAGCTAAAATGCACGCACAGAGACAAAAAAGGTATGTATCTTCTTGTCTAACTCCAGGGAAGATGTTAAATAAGCTAATTTCCCAAAATGTTGGAGTTCCCCTTTAATGTAGGCCCCCGTCAAAAAAATACCAAAGAAATGTGGCGCAGTGTGATTTGTGTGCACCCAGAATCCAGACTCTGGGCTTACTGTACCACCAGGCCTAGCGACCTGTCTGCATAAAGAACATTGTGTGCAGCTCACCTCAGCTGGAAACACAACATAGACCTGAAGCGCTGGACGCTCTGTCCTGTTGCCCCAACGTGTAACTGTTAGTAACACACCTTCTGCACCAGGTCTCTGTGACAAACACCTTCTGCACCAGGTCTCTGTGACAAACACACCTTCTGCACCAGGTCTCTGGAGACAAACACACCTTCTGCACCAGGACTCTGGAGACAAACACACCTTCTGCACCAGGTCTCTGTGACAAACACACCTTCTGCACCAGGTCTCTGGAGACAAACACACCTTCTGCACCAGGTCTCTGGAGACAAACACACCTTCTGCACCAGGTCTCTGTGACAAACACACCTTCTGCACCAGGTCTCTGGAGACAAACACACCTTCTGCACCAGGTCTCTGGAGACAAACACACCTTCTGCACCAGGTCTCTGGAGACAAACACACCTTCTGCACCAGGTCTCTGTAGACAAACACACCTTCTGCACCAGGTCTCTGTGACAAACACACCTTCTGCACCAGGTCTCTGGAGACAAACACACCTTCTGCACCAGGACTCTGGAGACAAACACACCTTCTGCACCAGGACTCTGGAGACAAACACACCTTCTGCACCAGGTCTCTGTGACAAACACACCTTCTGCACCAGGTCTCTGGAGACAAACACACCTTCTGCACCAGGACTCTGGAGACAAACACACCTTCTGCACCAGGTCTCTGTGACAAACACACCTTCTGCACCAGGTCTCTGTGACAAACACACCTTCTGCACCAGGTCTCTGGAGACAAACACACCTTCTGCACCAGGTCTCTGTGACAAACACACCTTCTGCACCAGGTCTCTGTGACAAACACACCTTCTGCACCAGGTCTCTGGAGACAAACACACCTTCTGCACCAGGTCTCTGTGACAAACACACCTTCTGCACCAGGTCTCTGGAGACAAACACACCTTCTGCACCAGGTCTCTGGAGACAAACACACCTTCTGCACCAGGTCTCTGTGACAAACACACCTTCTGCACCAGGTCTCTGGAGACAAACACACCTTCTGCACCAGGTCTCTGTGACAAACACACCTTCTGCACCAGATCTCTGGAGACAAACACACCTTCTGCACCAGGTCTCTGTGACAAACACACCTTCTGCACCAGGTCTCTGGAGACAAACACACCTTCTGCACCAGGTCTCTGTGACAAACACACCTTCTGCACCAGGTCTCTGTGACAAACACACCTTCTGCACCAGGTCTCTGGAGACAAACACACCTTCTGCACCAGGTCTCTGTGACAAACACACCTTCTGCACCAGGTCTCTGGAGACAAACACACCTTCTGCACCAGGTCTCTGTGACAAACACACCTTCTGCACCAGGTCTCTGGAGACAAACACACCTTCTGCACCAGGTCTCTGGAGACAAACACACCTTCTGCACCAGGACTCTGGAGACAAACACACCTTCTGCACCAGGTCTCTGTGACAAACACACCTTCTGCACCAGGTCTCTGTGACAAACACACCTTCTGCACCAGGACTCTGGAGACAAACACACCTTCTGCACCAGGTCTCTGGAGACAAACACACCTTCTGCACCAGGTCTCTGGAGACAAACACACCTTCTGCACCAGGTCTCTGGAGACAAACACACCTTCTGCACCAGGTCTCTGTGACAAACACACCTTCTGCACCAGGACTCTGGAGACAAACACACCTTCTGCACCAGGTCTCTGGAGACAAACACACCTTCTGCACCAGGACTCTGTGACAAACACACCTTCTGCACCAGGTCTCTGTGACAAACACAACTTCTGCACCAGGTCTCTGGAGACAAACACACCTTCTGCACCAGGTCTCTGTGACAAACACACCTTCTGCACCAGGTCTCTGTAACAAACACACCTTCTGCACCAGGACTCTGGAGACAAACACACCTTCTGCACCAGGTCTCTGGAGACAAACACACCTTCTGCACCAGGTCTCTGTGACAAACACACCTTCTGCACCAGGTCTCTGTGACAAACACACCTTCTGCACCAGGACTCTGTGACAAACACACCTTCTGCACCAGGACTCTGTGACAAACACACCTTCTGCACCAGGTCTCTGGAGACAAACACACCTTCTGCACCAGGTCTCTGGAGACAAACACACCTTCTGCACCAGGTCTCTGTGACAAACACACCTTCTGCACCAGGTCTCTGTGACAAACACACCTTCTGCACCAGGTCTCTGTGACAAACACACCTTCTGCACCAGGTCTCTGGAGACAAACACACCTTCTGCACCAGGTCTCTGTGACAAACACACCTTCTGCACCAGGACTCTGGAGACAAACACACCTTCTGCACCAGGTCTCTGGAGACAAACACACCTTCTGCACCAGGACTCTGTGACAAACACACCTTCTGCACCAGGTCTCTGTGACAAACACAACTTCTGCACCAGGTCTCTGGAGACAAACACACCTTCTGCACCAGGTCTCTGTGACAAACACACCTTCTGCACCAGGTCTCTGTGACAAACACACCTTCTGCACCAGGTCTCTGTGACAAACACACCTTCTGCACCAGGTCTCTGTGACAAACACAACTTCTGCACCAGGTCTCTGGAGACAAACACACCTCTGCACCAGGACTCTGGAGACAAACACACCTTCTGCACCAGGTCTCTGGAGACAAACACACCTTCTGCACCAGGACTCTGTGACAAACACACCTTCTGCACCAGGTCTCTGTGACAAACACAACTTCTGCACCAGGTCTCTGGAGACAAACACACCTCTGCACCAGGACTCTGGAGACAAACACACCTTCTGCACCAGGTCTCTGGAGACAAACACACCTTCTGCACCAGGTCTCTGTGACAAACACACCTTCTGCACCAGGTCTCTGTGACAAACACACCTTCTGCACCAGGACTCTGTGACAAACACACCTTCTGCACCAGGACTCTGTGACAAACACACCTTCTGCACCAGGTCTCTGGAGACAAACACACCTTCTGCACCAGGTCTCTGGAGACAAACGCACCTTCTGCACCAGGTCTCTGTGACAAACACACCTTCTGCACCAGGTCTCTGTGACAAACACACCTTCTGCACCAGGTCTCTGTGACAAACACACCTTCTGCACCAGGTCTCTGGAGACAAACACACCTTCTGCACCAGGTCTCTGTGACAAACACACCTTCTGCACCAGGTCTCTGGAGACAAACACACCTTCTGCACCAGGTCTCTGTGACAAACACACCTTCTGCACCAGGTCTCTGGAGACAAACACACCTTCTGCACCAGGACTCTGGAGACAAACACACCTTCTGCACCAGGACTCTGGAGACAAACACACCTTCTGCACCAGGTCTCTGGAGACAAACACACCTTCTGCACCAGGTCTCTGTGACAAACACACCTTCTGCACCAGGACTCTGGAGACAAACACACCTTGTGCACCAGGTCTCTGGAGACAAACACACCTTCTGCACCAGGTCTCTGTGACAAACACACCTTCTGCACCAGGTCTCTGGAGACAAACACACCTTCTGCACCAGGACTCTGTGACAAACACACCTTCTGCACCAGGTCTCTGGAGACAAACACACCTTCTGCACCAGGTCTCTGTGACAAACACACCTTCTGCACCAGGTCTCTGGAGACAAACACACCTTCTGCACCAGGACTCTGTGACAAACACACCTTCTGCACCAGGTCTCTGTGACAAACACACCTTCTGCACCAGGTCTCTGGAGACAAACACACCTCTGCACCAGGACTCTGGAGACAAACACACCTTCTGCACCAGGTCTCTGTGACAAACACACCTTCTGCACCAGGTCTCTGTGACAAACACACCTTCTGCACCAGGACTCTGTGACAAACACACCTTCTGCACCAGGACTCTGTGACAAACACACCTTCTGCACCAGGTCTCTGGAGACAAACACACCTTCTGCACCAGGTCTCTGGAGACAAACACACCTTCTGCACCAGGTCTCTGTGACAAACACACCTTCTGCACCAGGTCTCTGTGACAAACACACCTTCTGCACCAGGTCTCTGTGACAAACACACCTTCTGCACCAGGTCTCTGTAGACAAACACACATTCTGCACCAGGTCTCTGGAGACACACACCTTCTGCACCAGGACTCTGGAGACAAACACACCTTCTGCACCAGGTCTCTGGAGACAAACACACCGTCTGCACCAGGTCTCTGGAGACAAACACACCTCTGCACCAGGTCTCTGTGACAAACACACCTTCTGCACCAGGTCTCTGTGACAAACACACCTTCTGCACCAGGACTCTGTGACAAACACACCTTCTGCACCAGGTCTCTGGAGACAAACACACCTTCTGCACCAGGACTCTGGAGACAAACACACCTTCTGCACCAGGTCTCTGGAGACAAACACACCTTCTGCACCAGGACTCTGTGACAAACACACCTTCTGCACCAGGTCTCTGGAGACAAACACACCTTCTGCACCAGGTCTCTGTGACAAACACACCTTCTGCACCAGGACTCTGTGACAAACACACCTTCTGCACCAGGTCTCTGGAGACAAACACACCTTCTGCACCAGGTCTCTGGAGACAAACACACCTTCTGCACCAGGTCTCTGTGACAAACACACCTTCTGCACCAGGTCTCTGGAGACAAACACACCTTCTGCACCAGGTCTCTGGAGACAAACACACCTTCTGCACCAGGTCTCTGGAGACAAACACACCTTCTGCACCAGGTCTCTGGAGACAAACACACCTTCTGCACCAGGTCTCTGGAGACAAACACACCTTCTGCACCAGGTCTCTGGAGACAAACACACCTTCTGCACCAGGTCTCTGTGACAAACACACCTTCTGCACCAGGTCTCTGGAGACAAACACACCTTCTGCACCAGGTCTCTGGAGACAAACACACCTTCTGCACCAGGTCTCTGTGACAAACACACCTTCTGCACCAGGTCTCTGTGACAAACACACCTTCTGCACCAGGTCTCTGTGACAAACACACCTTCTGCACCAGGACTCTGGAGACAAACACACCTTCTGCACCAGGACTCTGGAGACAAACACACCTTCTGCACCAGGTCTCTGATTAAATAAATACAGGCCTCAGGATAGTGAGCTAGTGAAAGTCACCGTCACTGGGTTTATTAAAAACAAGAATGAACAGCTGTCTTGTTAAACATAGTAGTCACAACTACTGTACGTTTGGAGTTTTATGTTTTTTAATGAATCTGTTGTTTAACCTCTTAACTCTTTCTGCGCCAAAAACGTAATATCTCATGTTTCGCCGTCAACGCTTTGATCCCTAAACATTCGGCCGGAGCTCCCTGGGTCTCCCTGGCACATCTGCCTACGTTGGAATTGCAATGACAATCAAATATTGCCAGGTGGCAGTATCGCCTACCTTTTGAACTGGGATCGTTTAGTGTGGGGAGTGTCTGTCCTGATTCCTGTCTGTCCTGATTCCTGTCTGTCCTGATTCCCTCTGAGGGGGAGGAGTTCTTGCAGAGCAATCGCTCTGAGATTTTCTCGCCTCTCAAACCTATCGTTTCCCGTATACACGATTATACACATATACAAGAGTAATCACGATCGCGATGGGATCACTGGGATTATTCTTTTTGGAGACCTTCTGGCTAAGGTAAGGTCTATTCTATGTCTATTTTACTGCACCTAAAATATGTTTTTGTACCGATCACAGTGTCGTATTTTACCGGACCTAAAACATGCTTTTGGTAACAATCGCAGTTTCGGGGTAAGATGAGTAAAGATGGGAAAAGAGCGTGACGGTCAATGAGTTAAGCCCGACGGGTCCGGTACCGGACCCAAAATGACATCACATCATAAACCCATGTCTACAGACTGTATGGATTAATGTTGCGGTTTTTTCCAAATGTAGCCAAGAGTAAAGACCCTAATCCTGTCAAAACAGCAATCAGTGTATATTTTCAGCAATACGTTTGTTTACCAATAGGAGTGTTATTAACCTCTTAAGCCCAACAGGTCTGGTACCGGTCCCAAAATGACATCACGTCATAAATCAATCTGTCTAGACTGTATGACATAATGTTACATTTTTTGAGTGTCCAATGCTGCACTGCATTATACACATCAGGTAAGTTCGCTAACATAATTTCCATCTATTGTGAAACACTAATAATCAGGGGTGCAGTGGTCATGCCACACGCCATCCCAGCACTTTTCTGAGCAGAAGTACGCACACGGATGTGCATGTGCGTGCACGCAAAAATGAAACGTTATTTCATCTGATGCAGATCGCATGCACAAACATTGAAGTTGACATTCCTTCTATTGTGCGCCAACAGGAGAGACCACAAGTGTCTCATTAAAGACAGAACCATTATTGACCCACTGTGGGGGAGGGTGAATGTCATGCCAGTTTGATAAAGGGTCAATGGGAGGCATGTAGAATTGCACAAAAAGGAATTCATTATTCTGATGAGTATTCCACTTGGCTACCGGTACTCGTTTACTTTTGTAGTTTTCAGATAACACTGAAATGCATGTTATGGATATGAAGCACTCAGGAATGTTTTGTTTAGTAGCAGGTTAAAGTTTATACATTTAACAAAATCATTTATTATTGCACTTTTGATTTAATGTTGTAGTGAAATGCAGCAGGAATGCTGCTTTGTGTTTGTTGAGCAGTGGGCTTTAAGTTCATACATTTATTTTAATAGAAGCCTTAATTATAATTTGTCATTTTTGTATATATTTGGGTTACACAGCAATACTTTCAAATTCAGCTGTATTTATAAATTCATAAAGTTGAAATTAAGCATTACTAAATGCGTTTGAAATGGAATAAAAACAAAGCTACAACAAATTATAATAGTTTATATGCCTTATTTATCACATCTGTGACTATTATGGACTATTTGAGTGATGGGGTACTACTGGCGGGACTGCCGATAAACAATGCGGCCCCCCAGATTGAGTGTGGAAATTTAGTGGCTCTCACCATATATAAAGTTGTCCACCCCTGGGTTAAAGTGTTATTAACTTCTTCCGCCTGTGCGGTCCACCGGTTATTAGTGCGATTTTAGTATTCGTTTTTGTGTTGTTTTGACCGCGAAAGTCGGTCATTTTGAAAAAGCGACCGTCTGTAATTGTAGTAATTTTGACGCCATTTTGAAAAGAACATCCAGAGCTTTCAATGAGCGTTGGAATAAAAATCATAATTTATAGTCTCCTTTGTTTCATCACAATTTACTCAAGCCTAGTAACAGACACTATTTCTGACACTGGGAATACATTCCCTGAGATCCATAGATGTCCCTATACCAAGAACATGCTTTGGAGAAATCTTCCATTTACTTGGGTATGAACTTTTAGACGGATTTTCAGAAAATAGGGCTAGGGCCCTATGACGGCAGCCAACTAGTATGCGTGCTGGAGGGGGGGGGGCCTAAGACTGTTTCATCACCAAAGTCCTATCCCCCAGTCCATGCCCCCTCCCTCTGGACAATCTTTTCCGCCCTCTCTCCCGCCACCTGGCGCGACGACACTTTGTTTCAGACACTTTGTTGTTGTTGCAGCCGACTATCGCATATGGCGTCTCAGGCATTCTGTAGATGACATGTGTCAACAAATGTACATGTCTGTGTGAATTTATGTTGTGCCGTTGTTACTGTAAAAATGTAATGATTGTGATATGTTGTTATTAATGAGACAATGAGCTGTATGTGTGTGTCACTGGAATTTCCCCAAGGGGATTAATAAAGGAATATCTTATCTTATCTTATCTTAGGGCTTAACAGGATAAATTCAGACATCTTCTGGAATCTACATACGCTAAAAACAACTGCTCTCACTGTGGCTGTGGAAAACCAGAGTTATGTCAATAACACCAGCAAGGCCACAAAAGTTCCTAATACGTCTGACAGAACGCTGACAGAACTATTGTACGCATCACGTGATAAATCCCATGCGGTTGGAAGCTGAGATATGTTGCCCTGGCGACGACAACTCCTCGCTTTGGGAAGGCAAAAATGGAATCGCAGCTAATTCCACACCCCTGTCGTAAACGAGTTCCACATCCCTCGAACGTTCGGTCGCAACATGCCGCGCTTTAATGGAAAAAAAAGCTCCCGAGTTATCAATCAACTCCGCCAAGAGAAGGAGTCGAAAAACCAAAAATGAGAGAGAGGCTGAAAATCACTGGGCAGGAGCGAACAGTCTAACCTTAAGAGTCCCTAACATGTGGGGAACACACACAGAAACATGCCTGTCACGCGACACACACACACACGCGCACACACACACACAAACTGACACAGATGTACACTTCGCATTTTAACGAGCCAGCAGCGACACATGTTCGCAAGATGGGGCAACATCTTCTAAAAGACACCCACATTATGGGCTGTGTGCCTGTGTCCCAACTCTTAATAACTTCACCAAAACCGCTTCTCCTCCTCTCTACTCCCCCCCCCCCCCCCCCCCCCCCCTCCCTCTTTCTCTCTGAAGATACCCACATAGTGGGTGCCGTCTCCAACCGTTTGAAACCTCACAAGTCTGTTCCATCCTCCGGGGGGAGTAAACACACACTGTATGGGCCACGTCCCAACACTGTTTATCGGCTCCCTTCCTCTGCGGGCCATTTTCACCTATTCCGGCCAAGACGCTGGGTGGAACGCTGACCTCAAACGCTGGGCGTTGTTACAACGGGTGGTCTGTGTTCTCATGTAAAACCTATGAAAAAGCATGGCGGCTTGCTCATAAACGGTCTCTAATAAAACACATTTTAGGCAACAAATAGGATATGCAATCGCTGTATCTCAATTCACATTTGATCTGCAACTCCTAGGTTGCAGATCAAGTTCAAGTTCACTTTTACGATAATGCGATCTGGAGAACACACTGCGCCGACCACCTTCCGACTTCGCGCTTCCATCACGCACCGCGCTGACCACCTCCCGACTTTCTCCCTCGCAGTGGTTAGCACTGTTGCCTCACAGCAGGAAGGAGTTTGACCAGCAGGGTGCCTCACTGCCTTTCTGTGTGGAGTTTGCATGTTTCTCCCCCCATGTCTGTGCGGGTTTCCTCCGGGTACTCTGGTGGTTTCCTCCCACACCAAAGACATACATGCTAGGTTTCCTGCCGTCGCCCTTGACAGAGGGACTGGCATTAGAACTGGTTACAACGGGAGGCGGTCTCCAGGGTGCCGCCCGATGTGTGGCTGCCCACTGCTCCTAAATAGTTAGGATGGGTCAAATGCAGAGGAGCGACTTCCCGGAGGGGCTTAATAAAGGTACAATTTAACATAACAGTTAAGTACACTGTGTTCCTTCATGGGCCGAATCCCAAAACTATTAATTATCATTCCCGTATTGTACTCCTTCATAAACCAACACAGACTCTTCTCAAATCGTCATTTTAAATACATTTCCGAGACATTATCGACCAAATTAAGTTTTATGTTCCACGACTGGAAAACTAGTGTTTACATTTCCAGGCACTCCTGGGCTCTCTGGGACACGGCAACAGTATGGGCCCAGTACCAACACTGACTGTGAGCCATGTCTCATTTCCTCCTCCTCCCAGAGGACTCCTGTAAGAACCAACATTATGGGCCCAGTACCAACACTGACTGTGAGCCATGTGTCCTTTCCTCCTCCTCCCAGAGGACTCCTGTAAGAACCACTGTATGGGCCCAGTACCAACACTGACTGTGAGCCATGTGTCCTTTCCTCCTCCTCCCAGAGGACTCCTGTAAGAACCAACATTATGGACCCAGTTCCAACACTGAGCCATGTCTCCTTTATGAACCAACATTATGGGCCCAGTTCCAACACTGACTGTGAGCCATGTCTCCTTTCCTCCTCCTCCCAGATGACTCCTGTAAGAACCAACATTATGGGCCCAGTACCAACACTGACTGTGAGCCATGTCTCCTTTCCTCCTCCTCCCAGATGACTCCTGTAAGAACCAACATTATGGGCCCAGTACCAACACTGACTGTGAGCCATGTGTCCTTTCCTCCTCCTCCCAGAGGACTCCTGTAAGAACCAACATTATGGACCCAGTTCCAACACTGAGCCATGTCTCCTTTATGAACCAACATTATGGACCCAGTTCCAACACTGAGCCATGTCTCCTTTATGAACCAACATTATGGGCCCAGTTCCAACACTGACTGTGAGCCATGTCTCCTTTCCTCCTCCTCCCAGAGGACTACTTTATGAAACATTATGGGCCCAGCCTCAACACTGTTGTCTTGGCCGCTTTCATTCCTTCTCCTCCTCCTCCTCCTCCTCCTGTCCACGTCCTCTCATTTCCTTCTGTCTGTCCTCCCCTTTCTCCTCTTTTATCTGCTGCTTCTCTCCCCTCCTTTACTCTCCCTGCTCATCCTCCCCCGCTCATCCCTCCTCCCTCCTCCCTGCTCCTGTGTGTCTGTTCTGGTCTCCCACACAAAAGGAACTACTTTTTGTCCATTTGTTATCCACGTCACTAGAGCAATGAAAGCCTGGTGTGTGTGTGTGTATTTACAGGCAGAGTGTGTGTGTGTGTATTTACAGGCAGAGTGTGTGTGTGTGTATTTACAGGCAGAGTGTGTGTGTGTGTGTATTTACAGGCAGAGTGTGTGTGTGTGTGTGTGTGTGTGTGTGTGTGTGTGTGTGTATTTACAGGCAGAGTGTGTGTGTGTGTGTATTTACAGGCAGAGTGTGTGTGTGTGTGTATTTACAGGCAGAGTGTGTGTGTGTGTGTGTGTGTATTTACAGGCAGAGTGTGTGTGTGTGTGTATTTACAGGCAGAGTGTGTGTGTGTATTTACAGGCAGAGTGTGTGTGTGTGTGTGTGTGTGTGTGTGTGTGTGTGTATTTACAGGCAGAGTGTGTGTGTGTGTGTGTATTTACAGGCAGAGTGTGTGTGTATTTACAGGCAGAGTGTGTGTGTGTGTGTCTGTGTATTTACAGGCAGAGTGTGTGTGTGTGTGTGTATTTACAGGCAGAGTGTGTGTGTATTTACAGGCAGAGTGTGTGTGTGTGTGTGTGTGTGTGTGTATTTACAGGCAGAGTGTGTGTGTGTGTATTTACAGGCAGAGTGTGTGTGTGTGTATTTACAGGCAGAGTGTGTGTGTGTGTGTATTTACAGGCAGAGTGTGTGTGTGTGTATTTACAGGCAGAGTGTGTGTATGTGTGTGTGTGTGTGTGTATGTATGTATGTATGTATGTATGTATGTATGTATGTATGTATGTATGTATGTATGTATGTATGTATGTATGTATGTATGTATGTATGTATGTATGTATGTATGTATGTATGCATGCATGCATGCATGCATGCATGTATGTATGTATGTATGTATGTATGTATGTATGTATGTATGTATGTATGTATGTATGTGTATTTACAGGCAGTAGGTGTGTATTTACATTTACATTTTGTCATTTAGCTGACGCTTTTATCAAAGTTTTATCCGAACTTTTATCCAAGTGTGTATTTACAGGCAGAGTGTGTGTGTGTGTATTTACAGGCAGAGTGTGTGTGTGTGTGTGTGTGTGTGTGTGTGTGTATGTATGTATGTATGTATGTATGTATGTATGTATGTATGTATGTATGTATGTATGTATGTATGTATGTATGTATGTATGCATGCATGCATGTATGTATGTATGTATGTATGTATGTATGTATGTATGTGTATTTACAGGCAGTAGGTGTGTATTTACATTTACATTTTGTCATTTAGCTGACGCTTTTATCAAAGTTTTATCCGAACTTTTATCCAAGTGTGTATTTACAGGCAGAGTGTGTGTGTGTGTATTTACAGGCAGAGTGTGTGTGTGTGTGTGTGTGTGTGTGTGTGTGTGTGTGTATGTATGTATGTATGTATGTATGTATGTATGTATGTATGTATGTATGTATGTATGTATGTATGTATGTATGTATGTATGTATGTATGCATGTATGTATGTATGTATGTGTATTTACAGGCAGTAGGTGTGTATTTACATTTACATTTTGTCATTTAGCTGACGCTTTTATCAAAGTTTTATCCGAACTTTTATCCAAGTGTGTATTTACAGGCAGAGTGTGTGTGTGTGTGTGTATTTACAGGCAGAGTGTGTGTGTGTGTGTGTGTGTGTGTGTGTGTGTGTGTGTATGTATGTATGTATGTATGTATGTATGTATGTATGCATGTATGCATGTATGTATGTATGTATGTGTATTTACAGGCAGTAGGTGTGTATTTACATTTACATTTTGTCATTTAGCTGACGCTTTTATCAAAGTTGTATCCGAACTTTTATCCAAGTTAGCAGGATATTTAAAAATTTTTTTATTTACAGGCAGAGTGTGTGTGTGTAAGTGTGTGTGTATTTACATGCAGAGTGCATGTATGTGTGTATCTACATGCAAAGTATGTGTGTATTTACAGTGTGTGTGTTTCCTTTTACATGCAGTGTGTATGTGTGAATTTACATGCAGTGTGTGTATACAGTATATTTACAATACATAGTGTGTGTGTATGCAGAGTGTGTGTATGCGTGTGTGTGTGTGTGTATGTGTGTATTTACATGCAGAGTGTGTGTGTATTTACATGCAGAATATGTGTATGTGTGTATTTACATGCAGTGTGTGTGTGTGTATTTACAGAGTGTGTGTATGTGTGTATTTACTAGGGCTGTCCCCGACTAAGGATTTGGATAGTCGACTATGATTGGCCAACATTTTATAAAAATAAAATAAAAAAAAGTATAATATATATATGTTTTTATCATTCCATTTGGGGTGTGGGGGGTGCTTAATGTCTGAAGGAGTCGACTGAAGGCTTCTTGTCCTCTGCAAAAGCATGCAATTGGTCCACTGATGGATACATCTTGATTTTTGTCTAGTGTGTTCATGATGGGTGAGTAGATGGGTGAAATCCTCTTTCAGTGCCTCTGTGCCTGTTTTCTTAGGCAGTTAGCCTCTGGTATGCGTGCCATTAGCGTTAGCCATGCTTCTATGCCTCTTTTCTTTTGGAAAGAATGATAAAAAAATAAAATAAAGAATTATTATAATATTTTCTTTTTCAACTAAGAGGTTGGCAGTCGACTACGGCTCCTTTCGACCGATTAGTCGACTATTCGACTAATAGGGGTCAGCGCTAGTATTTGCAGAGTGTGTGTATTTGCAGAGTGTGTGTATTTACAGAGTGTGTGTACTCACCCCTGTGCGTCTCCAATGCCTCTGTTCTCCACCTTGATCTCACACTCTTTGATCATAGAACTCAGGATCACCTGAAAAACCACAGGTGAAGGTTGTGGTGAGATATTGATATCATGACCATCATCATCATCATCATCATCATCATCATCGAGGAAGGCCTTTTGGTTGAAACATGGATGAACATAATGTGAAGCCAGATGTGGTCCTGTGTAGCTGAGTGGGTCGGTAGAGGATGACAGGGTTAGGGGTTCGATCCCCACTGCGGCCACAGTCATTTAGAATGTACCCACTCATAGTACGGTAACCCCTGGGACACACTGGAAGAGGAGGCAGACTGGCATGCGTCGACACTAGAGCAAACATACTGTACCAAGCTCAGAAAACAGCCTGTATTCTGGGGATGCTGGGAGTGAACCCCCCAGGATGTTTCTATGGAGTTTGTGTCCCACACGCAGAGAGAATAGCCTCCTACAGCACCTCTCCACAAGCCTCGCATCACAAACTGACTGGGCAGTGAAATCCCATGAGATAATCCAACTGATCTTCATCTTGTTGGACTGCAGGTGTCTTAAAAGGTGCTGTAAGTGGATTTTTCTTTGTTAAAATTAGTGGTCTACGTGTTAAAACTTAAAAGTAATAACGCTACATTCCCAAAGCCATCACTGATATAGTGTCTGGTCAGTAACATGGGTCTCCCAGTCCCTCCACTCTGCAGCAAAGAGAAAATACATTTCCTGGTATCCATTCCCACTTTATCAGGAGAGAGAAATGCAAATGAGTTTTAAGCAATTATGTGCTTGAAACAATAAACATTTTCTGCCAGTGCAGTAAGCTAAATCTCTAGATCTAGCTAGATCTCTTGAAATAAGTAAAAATATCTAGGGGTTTCTCTCCTGATTGGATAAAGTGGGATACCAGAAGATTTATTTTGTGTTTACTGCAGGGCGGAGGAAATGGGAGACCTATGTTACTGACCAAACACACTATATCAGTGATGGCTGTCAGAATGTAGAGCTATTTAACACTTATTTTAACAAAAGAAAATACCACTTACAGCAACAAACTGAAACATTTTTCATTTGACATTCTCAAATATTTCAGAAATAATTTTGTAGAGAACGTTTACTAAATTGCGTGTCATGATTCACAATATTAATAGATTCTGCCACAGATCCACTCTACGTGACCCATGCTCACTGTAGCCTTGCCGCCGCAGACACTGCTGACCACCGATTGGCTTGTGTGGCTGGTGATAATTTACCCCCAACGCGGTCCTCTGTGGGAGAGACATAACACAAGACGAGAGGGATAGGAAACAGGGAACCGGCTGATCTTTAGTTGCCGTGGGATGAGACTCATGTGAAAACTAATCACACATAGTCTGACACATAGATATGGCGCATGTGTGTTTTCTGACAAGAGAGAGAGAGAGATAACAAGTCTAATAGGGAGGGAGGGATGGGGGAGAGAGAGAGAGAGGGAGAGAGACATTGTCTTTATCTCATTATCTCAAGGCCTACTTTTGATCTCTAGATATTTTGTATCTCAAAGTTTGATACTTGCAAAACTCCCCCACCTGAATCTCAGGACTCGACTGGAGTTTGTCTATCTCTATATACAGGTACTGTCAATGTGGGAATATGTACATGAGATGATCATGTGTGTGTGTGTGCTGAAACTTAAAAAAAAAACATTAATCTTGCAATATGCATTAATGCACAAATGACCGGAACAGCATCACCAAGGAAAGCAGACCATCAGAGCATGACTAAGCAGCGGCAGCCCAAAGCCAGAAGAGATCTCGCAGCCCTAAGTGGGAGTCCAACAGTTAGGTGAACTGCTTGAAGTCGGAAATTAATTTAACTACATTTTACAGTAGCTTGCTGGTAGTTCACATTTAAATAGTGATTGTAGTTATTAAAGGAAAACTCCAACATTTTGGGAAATTTGCTTATTTGCCATCTACCCTGGAGTTAGACAAGAAGATGCATACCTTTTTCTTCTCTGTGCATGCAGTAGGAGTAGGAAGATGTTGGGAACTAGGCTAATGGAGGAACCTACTTCCAGTGACTGACGCTAAGCTAGGCTAACGGTGCGTGTCTTTCTACTCCTACTGCATGCACAGAGAAGAAAAAGGGTATGTATCTTCTTGTCTAACTCCAGGGTAGATGCCAAATAAGCTAATTTCCCAAAATGTTGGAGTTTTCCTTTAAGTTACGCTTTAGCTATTTTGAGGTGTACTTAATTACTGGAACTGCAAACTATTTGATGTCTATAAAAGGAAGGAACCAGAAGAGACGGCTCATCATGCATCATAAAGAAGAGATTCTACTCTGACAACTAAACCGACTGTCGTTCAGACCATCAGTTGTTATCATGTTGGTAAATGGTCTAAAAAGGTGCGAGTCCAACAGATTTGTTGATGGCTAACAGATTGTGCAAAGCTCACAGGAAGTTACAAACAGGAAGTTGACTTTGAAATGAACCCAGATATAGTTATTTGGTTTTGTTTCACTTCTGTTCAAACAAAGTTGAATGGTATATATTATACAGTCATGTGACTCACTGCATATAATATTGAATAATTTGGTATTACATTTCATATGTAGATTTGATCATTTCTTTTATAAAGTACTTAACCAAACCAATTTAACCACACTATATTTCTGTTGAGGGGTAGCTTTGCTGGAGTTAAACTTCTTCTAGTATGAAGTAATTGGTAGCTTGCAAAACTATGCTTTCAGAGTAGCCTGCAAAACACATATATATATATGTGTGTGTGTCTGTCTATGCCATTGATGTTTATATATAGGAGATGTGTATGTGTGTGTCTGTCTACACCGTAAGTGGGTGAATAAATAAGTGAGATCTCTTTTGTGTCAGAAAGTCCGACTGTCCGTGACGTGTGTGTCTGCTAATGTCATCAGTGTATGAGTATGTGGATAAAATCCCATTTGTGAGCGTGTGTGAATGTATGTGTGAGTGAGTCTACAGTCGATCCCATGTGTGTGTGTGTGTGTGTGTGCGTGTGCGTGTGTGTGTGTGTGTGTGAATGTACGTGTGTGTGTCCCTACCTCGTGCTCAGGAGACAGCTGCTCCATGTCTGCCCGAAGACACCTAAGGCCGGGCAGGAAGTGGTTGACCATCAGCTCCTCAGAAATGACTGCGCACAGGAAGTCAAGGACTTGGACAACCAACCACTGACAGAGTTCAACTGTACTGTTACTGGGAGGAATCAAGCATGAAAACCACGTGGGTTTTATTTTCAGCCGTTTGTCACCCGTCTGAAGTCCATGTCATGTAGTCTTGTCATGTCACAAACTTCCGTTTTTGTCAGGATTTTTAATAGGACTAGTTGTTAAAGATCCCTAAATATTCAGCACAACAATTGAATGAGGTTGGAGATATCCTCTTGGGTGGGGTGGAATTTGGCAATGATCACGTGGTGCCACCAGTACGACACATCTTCAGTTGTGTTCCCCGACCTCATTGGGTGCTTCGGCCATTTATCACAATACACCCTCTGCCGAGGTTGGCCCACCACAGGCTGATCAGGCCTGGGTGTGTGTCGCATGGTGGCACCACGTGTTCATTTAGCAGCCCATGATGCGTCTCTACGTTTTAGCCACAGCCAGTGACTGCTCCGTTCTGCTGCAGTGGCAAGTTCTTTGATTACCTTCCGTTGGGCCTGTCCTCTAATCCCTACTTCCTCCAGGAGCCTTGTGGTGGAACTGGCTACAAAGCCTCTGCAGCCCACCTCCACTGGCCACACCTTCACGTTCCAGCCCCGCCCCTCCGCTTCAGCTGCTAAGTTGGCATATCGCAGCCTCTTCCGTTCGAATGCCTCATCGCTGGCTTCCTCCCATGGGACCGTCAGCTCAACGATGAAGACACGCCGGCAAGATTTGGACCAGAGGACCAGGTCTGGGCGCAGGTTGGTCGCCGTAATTTCGGGTGGGAAGGTAAGCCTCTGGCTGAGGTCTACCCGCATTTCCCAATCCCGGGCTGCGTTCATGTCATGTAGTCTTGTCATGTCACAAACTTCCGTTTTTGTCAGAGGGAAGCGACAGCTATAATTGGAGGATCAAGAAAAGGCGGGTTTGAGATATAAAGTGCGATAATAGACAAGGTTGAAACCCCAACGACCAATGTCAAAGTTTACATGTAACATCTGACTAGACCAGTGGTTCTCAACCTTTTTCAACTATGATTATATTCTGTTTGTTATGGGTATCTATGAAATTCTCAGCCATTAATATTTCTATTTGGCTCAGTTTGTTGGGTCAATTAACAATAGGACCCAATACAATCTTCATTAGTATTAGTTTCTTTCCTGGATTCAGATTTTTACCATCAAGTGTGTATAAATGAAAGAAAAGTGTCTCTTTACAACTTATGCCTCACATTCACCCATTCACTCACCCATTCACTCACCCATTCACTCACCCATTCACTCACACATTCACTCACACATTCACCCATTCACTCACACATTCACCCATTCACTCACATATTCACCCACACATTCACCCATTCACTCACACATTCACCCCTTCAATCACATATTCACCCCTTCACTCACTGATTGGGGAGGTGACCATGCAAGGTGCCGACCTGCTCATCAGGCGCAATTAGGGGTTAAGTGTCTTTGCTCAAGGACACTTTGACACGGTACCAGGAGGAGCCGGAATCGAACTGGGAAACGTCAGATTACCAGACGACCACTCTACCTCCTGAACCACTGTCGCCCCTATCACCGCCAGTAAGGCTATACAAAGCAGCATGGCTGATATTATTTTTTTGATCCACTTTTTCTCCCATTTTTCTATATTTTCTCCCATCCCAATTTCTTATCATCCAATTCAACCCTCCCCTGTCACGAACGCTGTTTCTTGCCTCCCACAAGCCGGCTGCAATGTGGACTAAGTCATACATAGCACAAGTCCCCTCCGGTACTTGAGGTAACAGCAGTCGCATCTTTTCACCTGCGCAGCTCGATCTCTCAGTGGCGAGGAGTAACGCGTGGGAGGCTCACGCTGCCCCCGACACTTCCTGATTCTACTGCGCAGGCGCACCAACCGACCTGTAGGAGTCGCTGTCCACAACGCCCGATCCCCACCCATCAGTTTCCCACCCCCTAATACGGCCAATGTGTATTAGTATGGACGGCCAGCTAAACTGAAAGCAATGTGGAGCGCTGGGCTCGAACAGGCAAGCCCAGCGTCTCCGTCATTCGTGGCGAGCGCCTTGCCCACTACGCCACGTAGCCGCCTTGCATGGCTGATATTTTTAAGAATATGAATTTAGAATGTCATAAAGCTGTGTGCAGTGGGATGTATTAGCCACTGAGGGTGTGGGGGGGGGGGGCATGCTGACATCAGGTCTTTACCTCAAGAACAGCCTGAAGAAGGTTAAATCACAGCCTGACAAAGACCCACAGCTGTGTGTGAGTGAGAGAGAGAGAGAGAGAGAGAGAGAGAGAGAGAGAGAGAGAGAGAGAGAGAGAGAGAGAGAGAACGTGTGTGTGTGAAAGCACAGACCTCACACCAGCTACTGTATGTATGCGAGTGTGAGAGAGAGAGAGGAAGGAGAGAGAGAGAGAGAGAGAGAGAGAGAGAGAGAGAGAGAGAGAGAGAGAGAGAGAGAGAGAGAGAGAGAGAGAGAGAGAGAGAGCGAGCGTCTGGAGGCACAGGGGTCACTGAGGAAAAGGTTCAGGAGGTCATAGAGAAGTAACTCCACCCCATTCTGGGAACATACTTTCAATCACTCTCTTTTAGGAGAAAGAAAGGGAGGAAGAGGGAGAGAGAGAAAGAGATTTAGCGCCAGCAGCATTAATTTTTCCTCCATGTACCCCTCTCTCTCTCTCTCTCTCTCTCTCTCTCTCTCTCTCTCATCCTTTCCTCTGCTAACCAACCCTGTAATTACCTCTGGCCCCAAAATGAAGGCTCCATATTTTCCCTTTCTGCCTCCGCCAGCAGCACAGGCAAACATTGCCCACACACACACGCACGCAAGCATGCTCACACACATGTACGCACACACCACAAATTGAGAACTGTACCAGCTCTCTCGGTCACACACTTATCAAAAGTACTGTACAAGAGATACCAAAAATACTCTTGACATGTGTAGTGTACACAATGCCAGCACTGCCACACACACTAATGTCGACACATATATATACATTATATAATTGCTATGTATATTATACTATACATAGCTGCACATAAATATAGGCATGCACATATGCACACAAAGGGATAGGCATGCACATATGCACACAAAGGGGTACACACGCACGCACACACACACACACACACACACACACACACACACACACACACACACACACGGCAGCTGCTGGTCCTTTGGACACATGTCATTGTAGCTGGTGGTTGACTGTTATTCTAAAGATCCTGCTCTGACTCATCGTTACAGCAGCAGAAAAATAACCCTCTGGTGGAGACCGGCCAATCTCCAGATAGACTTCCAGTAAGGCCCTTGGAAAGACATCGTTACAGGACACATGCGTGAGATGGATTCCCGGGGTCAAAAGTCTGTCTCCAATCGGAGATGAACAAGTCCCACGAAGTTCAATTTGCCTTGAGCTAAATATATTTTATTATCATTTCCTTTAAAAAAAATGTATTCTATTTATTTTTGGGCTTTCTGTATTTTTCACCCATCCCAATTGAGTCGTTATGCAAATTCCCTTCCTGGCCGTTGCGCACATTGCCCCACTGTCGGCCTGGGGAGGGTGTAGAACTACCACATGCCTCCTCCGATACATGTGGAGTCGCCAGCCGCTTCTTTTCACCTGACAGTGAGGAGTCTCACTGGGGGAACGTAACACGTGCTGAGGTTCATGCTATCTCCCCCAGATCCCCTCCCTGCTGAACAGGTCCCCCGACCGACCAGTAGGAGTCGCAGTTTACAACGACCAGGACACATACCCCACCGGCTTCCCACCCGCTAACACTGCCAATTGTGTTAGTAGGGACGACTGACCAAGCCGGAGGTACCGCTGACAGCTGGATTCGATCCCAGAGTCTCTGCAGTGGTAGGCGAGTGCTTAGTCCACTGCGCTACCCAGCCGCACCATTATCAGGCTGAGGATCCCAAAGGCTGTAAAAGCTCGACACAGACTGAGCTTCTTCCCCTCAGCCGCCAGGCTAATCAATGCCTCAGGTCCCCCCCCCCCCCCCCCCTCTGCCCCCAAGTGACACTGGCACAATGACACTGACTGCACTGCACTAGTCCGTACTGGAACTCTGCACTCTTCACTTTATATATATATATGTATTTATTGATTAATCCCCCACTGCACTGTTTCGTTTCTTGTCATGTGTCTGTGTTGGTGTAGTTTACTGTGAAAAAAGAAAAGAAAATGCATACACTGTATTGCTGCAACAATTACCAATGTGTTTTTACTAGTGCTGTCAAACGATTAAAATATTTAACTCGATTAATCGCATGATTGTCCATAGTTAACTCGTGATTAATCGCAAATTAATCGCATTTTTATTTTTAATTTCTTTTTTACCTTAAACAGATCTTTTTCAAGTTCCAAGTTTTAATACTCTTATCAACATGCGAGTCAACAAATGCTTGCTTTATGCAGCCATTTAACACAAAAGGATGACCCTCATGCATTGCAAATTTGCATCAAATTCAAAACAGAGTGATGCACAAAATAACTTAAAAGAAAATAATAATTTAAAACAATGAATAAAGTGTGCATGAAATAATAGGGGAAAGAAAACGTTAGGAACTTGTTACATTCACACACACAAGGGCTGATTAATTACACACCCCCCTCTCTCCCTCACACACACACTCTCCCAGATCTTTTTCTCTTTTGCCCCTTCCTCATCTCTCTCACCCCCCTCTCTCTCTATATCTCACACACACACACACACACACACACACACACACACACACACACACACACACACACACACACACACACACACACACACACACACACACACACACACACACACACACACACACACACACACACACACACACACACACACACACACACACACACACACACACACACACTTCAGAAACAAACATAGTATCAATGAGAGCATCAATAATACACCGGAGTGAAGTCTAGTAAAAACATTTTTTTTTTTTTTTAGTTAATCTTGAGTTAAAAAAATTAGTGGCATTAATAGAATCGGGAGTTAACGCGATATTAACGCGATATATTTGACAGCCTTAGTTTTTACACAAATGGCTCAATAAAGGAATCTGAATCTGAATCATTTACTTTTAAACAAGGATGTTGGAAAGGTATAAAATAGGACTTCTTTAAATGAGAAATGCTGACCAATATAGTTAAAAGCTTCCCAAAACCTTTAGAGATGAAATGAGGACCATGTAGAGTGAATCGCATGGTTTAATGGTTGAGTCTACATGGTCCTCACCGTGGATGGAATCAGAACAGATGCACAGCTTATTGAGTTCAAGTGTTCACTTGTATTAAACCTCATTGTTACGCGTCTCCTTACAGTGAAAACGACTACTGTATAGTATGCAGTATGAGACTTAAGTCTCCTGGGTGGAGACCTTTTGACCTTGACCTATGACCTTTGAAAGGATACAGCAGCAAGAGAGGGCGCTGTAGGCCTCAAACAGCTGGGTGGCGATGTCGATCCTCTTGCTCTCTGCTGATTGGCTGTTGTTACCCAGCGCCAGCTTGTGGAGGTGAGGCAGCACAACTGGAGGGCAGACAAAGAAACGGGGAAATGTCAATGAGTGTGTGTGTGTGTAGTAGTCTACCTGTATGGCACCTTAGTGTGTATTAGGAAGTGTGTGTGTGTGTGTGTGTACATTAGGAAGTGTGTGTGTGTGTGTTTATGTGTGTGTGTGTGTGTGTGTGTGTGTGTGTGTGTGTGTATATATATTTTTTTTTAAAGATTTATTTTTTAGCGTTTATCGCTTTTTACTACTGGGCAGTCCAGTAGAGAGAGAGAGAGAGAGGAGGAACGGGAGACAGAGTGGGGGGAAGACATTCGGCAAATAACGACGGGTCCGGGAATCGAACCCGGGTCGGCCGTGCCGCGACTCAGCTCGCTATGTGGTTCGCCACTGGGGCGCCCAATGTGTGTGTGTGTATATTTATTTGTGTGTGTGTGTGTGTGTGTGTGTGTCTCTGGTCCAGTCCACTACTCACACTCGTCTCTGAAGCGAGGTTCTGCGTTGGGTCCGACCCGTCCGAAGGTTCTGATGATCTCTATGTGTAGAGAGTGCTGGTCCTGGTACTGAGGGTCCTCCAAGAAGGACGCTAGCTGCATCTTCACACGCTCTAACAGCTACACACACACAGAATCATGGATGCACGCGCACACACACAGTATGAATTCACACAAGCAAGCATACACACACCAGAAAGATAGACACATGCATTGGAAGCACAAACACACAGACACAACGAGTAAGTGGAAATTCAGATTACACTTCTAGACTAACTTCATATATATTCAAATCTATGTGTGTGTGTGTATGATGAGGGTATAACTCTCATCACCTACTGTAACCTGTATGGACCACAATGTATGACGTACATCATGCCAGTTAGGGTACCTTACAGTATGTATACTGCACCTGTGTATACTGTTTACGTACTCATAGTATATTCAGATTCTAAGAGTTTTATTGCCCATATTTATTGTAACGTATGATATAACTGATGGGGCATACAGACCCCCATCTGCACCTTTGATTACACTGTATACTTTCTCATATTCAGAGTTAATTACATTGTTTACACTGTTTATTTATATCTTTATTGTTATGGTATTGCCTATATTTATGTCTTTCTACCATTACCCTGCCCATACCTGTACCTCCCCTCCCCCCTCCTGCTGTGATTCCCAAATTTCCCAAAGGGGATCAATAAAGGAATATCTTATCTTATGTATGTGCGTGTGTGTGTATGTGTGTATGTGTGTATGTGTGTATGTATGTATGTATGTATGTATGTATGTATGTATGTATGTATGTATGTATGTATGTATGTATGTGTATATGCGTGTGTGTATGTGAGTGTGTGTGTAAGTATGCATGTGTGTGTGTGTGTGCACATGTGAGAGGTTTAGTGGTGTAACTCCTACCTCTTTCTGTGTGACAGTCTCCATAATGGTTCCAAAGGCAGGGATGGTGGATATTCTCACAGAGCTACAGTCAGACCACAGTACAGTCAGACCACAGTACAGCCAGACCACAGTACAGTCAGACCACAGTACAGTTACACACGGCTCTCTGACACTCAGGCTCAATGCACCGCAGCTTTTCTCCTCTCGTATCCATCATCGATATGTGATGTAACCGCCAATAACTATAAACACGCCGCCATGATGACGTCTTATCTTGTCCGTGGCTTGTGGCTGGTATTACTTCAAAGCCATAAGTCAAAATCATTCAAGTAAGTATTAAGCATTCATTTGGTGTTTATTTATTTAAATATATATTTTTTTTACTTTTGGTCTGTAATTCAGAACAGTTGGGGTAAATGAACGAGTCCACTGTTGAGCTAATTCTCAAACAATTAAAAAGTTCAACAAACAAGGATTTAAAACCTGCAGACCCATTGAGCTGAGCCACTGAGGCTCGATAACGCACAACAAATGTGGGATTTAAAAACAAAAACATGATTCAAATGTGTATTTTGCAGTGAAGCAGTTCATGGGTGCTGTTAGATAATCATTCCGTTGTCAGTAGGGACGGGAAATCAATAGAGGAAGCGGAACAGGACCAGGATAATACAGGGAAAGAGGCGATGGAAAAGGGGCTGCATTCCAAACAGTGTAAGAAATAGCTTCCTTGTCTTGTCTCCTTTCCCCTCATTCCCTCGCAGATATCAAAGCACCAGGTACTGTAGGTGAATGGACTCATTAGACCGGTAGATCAGTGCTGCTTTTTACAGATTCCTACGAGATACAAATCTTTCCATTGCTGTCTAAACATGTAACATACCTCCGAGGTCAAGTGACACCAATGTTTAGACACAAATGAAAAGATAAGATCTGGGCAGCCTGTGTAGACTGAACCCGATATTATGGCAAAATAAAAAGGCATTTCAAAATCAGTTTGGATAAGGAAAGAGAGAATGGAGAGAGGGGAGTGGATCAATCAGATGCCACTCGACACCGTAATTCCCCTTCGGGGGACTATAAAGTTCTCCTTATCTTATCTGAGAATGTAACATAATCTCCTTCGCTTTCATCCAAAACTCGTCACGGTTTAAAACTTCTCAATCTTAAGCTCAAGATAACACTCCACCATTATCACAAACAAAACCGTGGGTTCACAGCACACGCTCATAACCACGACTGGAAACACCACCGTGTTTAAGACGTGTAATCGTCAATCGCTCTAAAAGGGTAGAAACTAACTGGACCATATACTTGTATATACAATCAACATGATGACAGTGTTTGCATGTTCTCTCCGTGTCCGTGTGGGGTTTTTCTCCGGGTACACTTGTTTTCCTCCCACACCATAAGAAAGACATGCATGCTAAGTATGTACTCCTTCAACTCATTCCCACAGTTTGCACACCTTCATTTTCTCCAGGTTCTCAGAGTAGGACATTAATGTTGAATTTGGAAGGAATACTGGAGCAGACTGGTGTTCCTGCTACTTCACTTCATGTGGGAATACTTTAAACTTCTGCGTCATTTGTGTATAATATGTAAATAAGAATGGCTTTTCTTGGTTTCAATTAATAGATGACTATTATGGGATTTACCGGTATATGTGATAATTGTATAGTGATATTTGTATGCAGGAATGGGTTTGAAACTAAACATTTACCTTGAGGGACATTGACAAGTGAAAGGGGAGGAGCCTCACAATTAGCACAATGGTTCACACCTGTATGAAGTCCTTGGACTGAAAGCTATTATGCAAGATGTCAAACACTGTTGCTGTAATTACCCTAAAGAAGGTCTGTAGACGAAATGTCGGTTTTAAAGTATTCCTACATGAAGTGACGTAGCGAGAATACCAGTGTGCTCCAGTATTCCTTCCATATTCAAGTATATACTCCTGCCATTGCCCTTGACACAAGGTGCTGGCAGTAAAACCGGAGTTGGTCCCCGGGCGCCGCACTGTGTGGCTGCCAACTGCTCCTGAATAGATAGGATGGGTCGAATGCAGCGGAGGAATTTCCCCAGAGGGGATGATTAAAATGCCTTCTTATTTTTCGGGAGATAAACTTGGGTCCCAGCGGTGCCCTAGCAACGCAATTGGACTGAAACCATCTATAGAAGGCGTCTTTTTTCTGTGCCTTTCAATGGATTTGTCGTGACAGGCGCACGTCTCCTCCAAACTACATGCCACGCGTTTTTGGGAGGCACGGTGGCACGTGGTTAGCACTGCTGCCTCACAGCCAAAAGGTCCTGGGTTCAAACCCCAGTAGGGGGCCTTTCTGTGTGGAGTTTGCATGTTCTCCCTGTGTTCATGTGGGTTTCCTCCAGGTACTCTGGTTTCCTCCCACATCATAAAGACATGCATGGTAGGCAGGGACTACAGATGAAAACTAGCTCATTAGCTAATTCTGGCACATTTACATTGATGTGGAAACTGAAGATGTTGATTAATGTGCACTGTCCCTGGGTAAAAAAAAAAAAAAAATATTTGAAACAACGCTTTTTTGGGGTGCTCTCAGTTGGAAAAGTATCAACTTTAGCCGCGGAGCGCACCGACGTCAATGTCACCTTCTTGTCGATGGACCAATCAAATCAACCGAGGGGAGGGATTAAAAAAGGTATGTGAAGATAAATCAACAGAGGTAGCAACTTCCTCTCTCTCTCCCTCCCTCCCTCTACCTCTCCCAATCAGGTCTATCTCTCTCTCTCTCGTTTTTTCTGGTAAATTAATCGTTTAGATGAATCAGTAAAAATAAGCGACAGATTAATTGATAATAAAATAGTCGTTAGTTGCAGCCCTAGTTTCCACCCTCACTAGAACTGGTCCTGTATGCAGGCTCTGCCTTGTGTTTTCTCATATGGCAACATACATTAACACTTTGAGTGCCGGCCTCCGTGTCCTATTTACCCCGTTGAATGCCACCACCCACTTCAATGACAGAGCCCTCATATTTGCGAACGCATAAACTATATCTTAAATTATGGCTATGTGTCTAATATGGCCATCGCTTATCAATTACTTGTTTGCAGTCAACATTGTCAAAACAGATATTTTTTTAATTTTCTTTTTTAATCGGTTCATTTCCGTTTGATACCATTTTTAAAAACACTCGTTTTTTGAAAGTTTCAGACAATTTCAGAAGATGGTTTTTTTATCTACTTTTTCTCCCATTTTTTTCTATTTTTCTCCCATCCCCAATTTCGTATTGTCCAATTCTACCCTCCCCTGTCTCGAACGCTGTTAGGCCATGCCTCCCACAGGTCGGCTGCAATGTGGACCAAGCCTTGCATCACGTGTCCCCTCCGGTACACAAGGAGGCAGCTGTCGCATCTTTTCACCTGCACAGCGCGATCTCTCAGCGGCGAGGGTCTGCGTGGGAGGGACACGCCACCCCTGTTGCTTCCTGATTCTACTGCGCAGGCGCACCAACCGACCTGTAGGAGTCGCTGTCCACAACGTCCGATCCCCACCCACCAGCTTCCCACCCCTAACACTGCCAATTGCGTTAGTATGAACAACCAGCCAAGCTGGTAGCAATGCCAAGAGCTGGGCTCGAACCCAGCGTCTCCTGCATTAGTGGCGAGCGCCTTGCCCACTGCGCCACTTAGCCGCCCCAGAAGATTCTGTGATAATCGCCCTTTACTGGAATACACAAAACACGTTGTCATTTTTCGGCCTATTTATGAATAGTTTTCAAATAAACGCTAGATTATCGATAGTATATGTGTACTTATGCACGCTATAGAAGCGGGCTGAAAAATCGATTATCTTATTTCCTGGTCGCACACACACACATACATACACACATATGGCACACGCTGATATATAGGTGAAAATAGCTCTGATTATCCCAAGACTGGTAAAATAGATTCCTTACCTCAGATCAGATGTTCTCCAAAAAGATTATTCCAATTCCTGATCGCCATTCCAAATATCGATCGCGTTTATTGATCCAACGCTGGGTACTGGAAACACACATTCTCTGCTGTTCTGGTGGTGGGCGATTACTTGGATCGTCTCCGGTTACTTGTCTGACAAGTAAAATGTGGAAGCAGGACTTTTTTTTCTCCATGCGTTTCATTCAATCGAATCCAAAGGGGTGCAGTACCATCCGGAGAGACGATAGGGGGCGGTATTTTCCCTGTTCGAGTTCAGACAGATCCCCACTGGTAACGTGAGGCTAGATTGATGAAAAATGAATGGAAATCGATAATAAAAAAATAACGATTAAAAACAAGATATCTCGTCGGCTGGCACTCAACGGTTGGCATGAAATAACGAATTATGCCGTGGCTGGCACTCAAAGTGTTAATAACAAAACAACCAGGACGTAGACCATTCCCACTGTTATTCAGGCCCAGACAAACAGTCGCTCCTCTTCACACTATTGGGATGCAGCCCGCTATAAAAAGGTGATAGTAAGAGGGTTTCTCTCGTGTGCGTCGTTGACTCACAATTCAGGCCCATTGCACAGTGTTATAAGAGCAGGGGCTGCCCGACGGTCTACTAACGCCTCACTCATGCCTCGGAGAACCAACTGTAAACACCATCACACAGCAGGAGAGATAGAGAGAGAGGGGGGGGAGAGAGAGAGAGGGGGGAGAGAGAGAGGAGGGGAGAGAGAGAGAGGGGGGAGAGAGAGAGGGGGGGGGGGAGAGGAGAGAGGGGGGGGGGGAGAGAGAGGAGAGAGGGGGGGAGAGAGAGAGGAGGGGGGGGGACAGATAGAGAGAGGGGGGAGAGGGGGATAGAGAGAGGGGGGGATATAGAGAGAGGGGGGAGAGAGAGATAGAGAGAGGGACAAAGAGAGAGAGGGGGGGACAATGAGAAGGAGACAAAGAGAGAGAGGGGGGTAGAGAGGGAGAGAGAGAGAGAGAGGGAAAAGGTGGGGGAAGAGAGAGAGAGGTAAAAGGTGGAGGGAGGAAGAAATTATGCAAGAGAGTAGGAGAGAGAGAAAGAGAGTACAGGGATGGGGTGAAGACAACCAACCAGCACCTAGGGTCGAGGTGGGGGGGGGTCAGGAGGAGGGGCTCTGCTAAAAAGGGGGCGGGGTCAGGAGACAGAGGGTAGCGGTGATTACACACACAGTCACGCAAGGGAACTTCAAATCACCACATGCAGACAACCGGACACACAGAGACGGCACGACATGTCAGACATGGCAACGCCACAAGAACGCTTGCCGACGACCGAACAAGCGAGCGAGGGATCGGGGCAGCGCTGCAGACTGAGGCTGTGTTCATGCGTCGGTGTTAGTGGGCGCCAGGGGCTACAGACGGTGAGCTGCACGCGGTCCACAGAGCCTCGGCCTCAGCAGGAGAAACCACAGAAGAAGAGTGACAGAGCATCGAGTACTGGTTAAGTACTGGTATACTGATACAGGTTGAATGTACACTATTAACCCTTTCACTGCCACACTACGTAAGGGATAATGTATAGCTACGAGGTCATTGTCGCAAAATAATTGACCGACAGAGTTTAAAATACCGAGCCGCCTCGGCGAGGTGTTTTAAACGTCAGTGAAGGTCAATTATTTTGCGACAATGATCGAGTATAGCTATACATTATCCCACTTATTACATGGCTAACTTACTAACAATATACCTAATTCATTTTACATCGACTCGCAACACTGGTTCTGGCTGCGTTCTGGCTCCGCTCGTCGCTCCGCCCCCTGTCATCGCCGGCAGCAGAACACCGGCAGTGTCTAATTGCACTGAAACAGTGTGTGTCAGTGGGCTTGATTGCGAACAGCTGCGCACAGCGGTCATTATTGTCCCACAGCGGTCATTATTGTCTGATAACTGACCTCTGACGCGCGCTATTGACCAATCACAAGCAAGCATTTCGGCGAATGTGAAAACGCCATGTAATAAAGAAGGTTAACCCTTTACTATCACACTACCGACGGTTACCGTCGGTAGTGTGATAGTAAAGGGTTAACCTGCTGTTGTGTGGCAGTGACAGGGTTAACCTTCTGTGTATTGTCGCAGTGACAGGGTTAAACCGTTTGGTAGTGTGGCAGTGAAAGGGTTAAACTAATGATCTCTTTAGATCTATCGTGAACAGCACTGGGCCGTGATCAAATGAGAAAGTCGTCATATCTTTGACACTGAATAAGTGGAAAACATTAACGCTTCCACTCCGCTGTGTTATCTATAGAGGAAATCGATCAACCTAGCGATCGCGGGCTAATGAAGATATATAGATTGATATTAAAAAAACATCTTACTGTCTTTTTACTACTATGTACCCTACTACTATACTTATACTACTACCTATCATGCTAATAGTCTACACTACTATGCACTAGACTCAAGTTCGACACTATTTGACAAACAATGCCAATGTCCACTCCCTTAGCTGCCAGAGTTGTACCCTCCGTGCTGACTTGTTGTTCACAATTTGTAAGTCGCTTTGGATAAAAGGGTCAGCTAAATGACTAAATGTAAATGCTGTGTTATCTATACAAGAAATCGAACAACCAGCGTTCGATCGCTGGCTAATGAAGATACATAAATTGATAGAGATATTGAGATGTGGTTTCATGCAGCTCCTGGGAGGCCTAGGCTCTTGCGGGGACGTTGGGGGGGTGGGGTGTAGTCTGGCGGCGGCGGCGGAGAGAAGGGGGGGAGAGAGACGCGGCTCGGGGGGGGGGTCTACTGTTGCCACCGTCGTCGTTGTTCCACTTACATTTCGGGGTCGGAGGACAGAGTGATGAGAGCCGGCACCACTCTCTGAGCCACCAGCGTCTCATTCACCCCCTTCACCAGCAGCTGGTCGGGTGGGGACAAGCCAGCCGTGATGTCACGAGAAGTGGGCGGGGCGGTGGGACAAGAGCGAGCAACACCGCCGATAGATGGAGAGAGAGAGGAAGGGGGGGGGGGAAAGGAAGGAAGGGGAGGAGACAAAAAAAGAAAAAGGAACGAACAAACAAACAAACAAAAAAGAGAGGAAGAAAGTGATATACAACGACAAGAACAGTAGCGAGGCAAGGCAGGGTGCGGCATGTAACACACACACACATGCTCGTTCACACTCGCACACACACACTCGCACACACACACACTCGTACACACACACACACACGCACACACACACAAATGGTCAAGCCAACATCGCTAAGCTGCACATACTACTACGGTACGTCATGGTGATAAGGCTGTTGGCCCTTGACCACAGATCGAGAAGGTCAGGTGTTATTCCATCCACTTCCTGTGCACAACCAAGGTCTATAGATTAGGAGGTTGAGTTAGTATCGGTAGTCACCGGTGTTCTACAGAACCGGTGCGACCGCTTGGTCCAGAGAGGATTCTGGTCCCAGTGCGGGCGACACGAGATGTAGAACTTGAACTCTGTCGTCGTGTAAACGTGGCTGTTTTTGTCATCGACCGCATCGTCTCGACCGGATGCACCTATAGACCTTGTATACAACTAGGACTGGTGTGTGTTCATCTGATCTAGGACCTGTGACAGGGGACCAACTTTCAAACAATGGTGGAGGGGCTATGCCGCTGTGGAATGGTGATGGGGGAGGGGGGTATTGGGGAAGGGTCTACTTCACAATAAAGGGAGGGGCCTCCCGCTCCTCCTCACCCCCAGTACAGGTCAATGGGCCCTGTTCCATTCTCATCCCTAGGCCCTTACCCTATAACCTACTGCAGCCTTTCAGTGTGCACAGATCTCAGAGGACAGGGAGCATTGAAGCGATATAGTTGATTGACTTAAAGCGCTTTAAATTAAAAAAATTCAGCCGAGGAAATAAGGTCTCCCTTTGGGACCCAGTCTCATTAAAACATGATCCTGTTTTACTCGCGACCAATTTTGGGTCTACCGAAGGTTCAGAATGCTGAAACTTGTGCAGTAGGCATCTACAGCGTCTAATCATTTGAGACCATTGCACATTGAAGAGGTTATGACTCCAGGAGGGTGTAGGGATAGAACTGAAACCGGGCCACTGATTAGGGCTGGCTGGGTAAAGGTGGTCTTGTTGTGTCAGACTTAGAAAACAATATCTAGATATTAGATGCATGTTCGGCATCGGCATTAGCAAGCAGAGCTAGCACATATAGAAAGGCCCGTTACAGTACATGAAGTAGCATATATACTGTATACTATTGACATAATCACAATAGTTGTTTATTCAAATACAAAATTGCTTAGGGTCAGGGCCAATACAAAAAAGTAATAATAATAAATTACAAAAAAATAACAATATATTATATAATATAACATGAGTTATATATATATATATATATATATATATATATATATATATATATATATATATATATATATATTTACAAAGTTATATATATATAAATAACTTTGGATATATAAATACATATATATTAACTGTACAAACTGACAGATGTGTAGGTAACTATCTAACATGAGTTTAAAAATAATTGTGAGCAGGAATCAGCGTGTGTGTGTGGTACCTCAAACATGCGTGCTGCGGTACATCGGACCAGTGCAGAGGTGTGGACCACCCCGTACCACAGAACAGTCAACAGCAGCTCATGGTAGATTGGATTAGCTCTGAGAGAGAGACACAGAGAGACAGAGTGAGAGAGAGAGAGAGAGAGAGAGAGAGAGAGAGAGAGAGAGAGAGAGAGAGAGAGAGAGAGAGAGAGACAGACAGAGAGAGAGACAGAGAGAGGAAGAGAGACACAGAGAGAGAGATAGCAACAGAGAGACACAAAGACAGAGAGAGAGAGACAAAGAGAGAGAGAGACACAGAGGGAGAGCAACAGAGAGACACAAAGACAGAGAGAGAGAGACAGAGAGAGAGACAGAGAGAGAGATAGAGAGCAACAGAGAGAGACAGAAAGACATGAAGACAGAGAGAGAGCAACAGAGAGAGAGACGCACACAAAGACAGAAACAGAGAGAGACAGAGAGAGCAACAGAGAGAGACAGATAGACACACAAAGACAGAGACAAAGACAGAGAGAGCAACAGAGAGAAACAACTTTATTTTAACAGTACGTCAAGAAATAAAAACATAAAAAGGTAAAAAGAAAAGGTAAGAAATACACAAAAAAAAATTATATGAACATAAACCATTATAATCTGTGTACTGTATATGGATATATGAGAGAATATATGACAAATATATAATTATAGAATCTCAACAGGTATAAAATGTATGTACAGTATGTAGTGATGCACCAAAGTAAAAATTGTGGCCGATACCGATAACGATTAATATTGCTGTTCTGGCCGATACCGATATTTACCAATGTCGATATCTCTGTATAGAAAACACTTTATGATAATCAAATAAAGAGCTATTTTCCAAAACGCATTTTTTCCCAAAACGCAAGTTATTTTCAGAAATGACTGATATTTTGAAACTATTTAAGGCCAAAACATGTAAAAAAAAAAGAAATTATAAAAAAACGCAATTTTTTATTTTTTTTATATCGGCCCAATCTTGATATCGGACCGATACCGATGTGTAAAAAAACATTATATCGGCGGCCGATATATCGTGCATCACTAACAGTATGTACAGGGTTATAGTAACAGTTAGGTACAAAGTTGTGTAACAGAATTATACCGTGTACATACTGTATATATTCAATGTACTCACTGTACTTGTAAGGACTTTGGAAGAAATCTTCCACCACGTCCTATATACTGTATTTATATATATACATATATATGTGTGTGTGTGTGTGTGTGTGTTCTGTCCTACCCCAGCTCTACGAAGGAGGCCTTCAGGCTGTCCAGAGGGGCGTGGGACAGAGACAGCGTTGTCATGACGTCCTCCAGGAAGCCCACCAGCAGCTTACGGTCCTCCTCCTTAACAGCGTCAGAACGTTGAGATAATGTTAGAGGAAGAACATAAATAAATACTAGACGCTTCAGAAAGGAGACAAACAGAGACCTTCTCACTTCCCACAGGCTCCATTCACCCCGATGACCGATGTTTTGGACAAATGTGGATTTTACTTTTTCTTTAACATTGAAATCAAGGTTATCAATATTCAATATTGAATCAATATTGGACCATATCTTAAACTTTGAAAGTGTTCTGAACATCCTGACACTAAACTAAAGTTTTTCTGACCTGTAGATGCAGTGCAAAACAAGATTGAGACTTGTCCTGCAATCTCAATATGAATATTATTATTATTATCAACAAAAATAATAACAATTGTAACTGAGGGGTACAATTCCCTGACTGTATTGATAAGTATGGTATCATTAAACCACTACCGCTTGATGTACTTTAACTTCTGGCCATCCAGTACACGATATCTAAGTATGATGAACACTTTCCCACATATGAAATCAGGTCCACACAAATATAACAGTCGAAGGTTTAATATAGCAAAAGGTATATACAACATTCACTTAATTACATTTATGATTTGAATGCACTTGTAAGGCAAATGAGTATTCGTAGGCAAATCAACACTGAATGTCCAATCTCTGGTTACGCAGGAAGCAAGTATACAACCTGGTTCTTTAGGGAAACTATAGCGATGGTACTTAAGGATTATAGCGGGATACTAAAGGGGTCCTGCTGGTTGTAAGTCAGTAAGGGGGGGGGGGGGGGGGGTTTGGAGAGCCGTCAGCTGCATCCCATCTGGCCAACGATTCCTGGGGAGAATTCAGGTACAGAAAACAGTGCCCGCAGGATCTTGATCCACAGATGAATACACTTGGGCCCTCTTGTAGACGGTAGCTGTAGGTCCACAACGAAGGAGAAGCGAGGCGGCCTCGGTCTGGGTTGAGCGCCGTCTCACCTGGGCTCCTCTCGGGGGTAATTCCAACACTCACTGGCGTTGGCTGTTATCCGCTCCACAAATCAAAGCACCCAAAGCAAATAGATATTCCATGCCGTATAGGCTCAGCAGTCGTCCGGGTAGGTAATCCAATGTGCAGGTCCACTCGTCCTCGCCCAGAACTCCTCGGATGAAAGCACCACGCGTGGTCTGCCCAACCTGGTTAAGACTCTAGATAACGCGAGGAACGATGGGGGTGCTGCTCACTTTAGAACTTTAACCGAACGATGCACCATACATAATAGACTATTATTAACTTAATAGAAATACGTCCCACTCGACGGTACAGTGCCAAACTATGACAATTCAGCTATGAATTTACACGAGGTCTCAATGCCTATTCTGGGGCCAAATAGGCCATACTGCACCACACGTGGGTCGTGGGTGAGGCTTCACGTCTGTTACTAAGTTGGAGGGTAAAGGACTAATGGACTAAAAGAAAGTTCTACTTTACTTGCGCCCTATTTATATGCACGGTGAACAAATAGTACCATTCGTATTTCGGTAGCCGTATTCCTACGCGGAACCGGGGCTAGTTGGGACATGTTCGTCGGCACTATTGAACTTGACTCAAGGGGCCTGTCTGCTGGCGCCAGGTTCTTGTCCAATGAGAGAATGAACTATTATGGGCTGTAGTAGACTAAAGGGATATTCAGTGTATATGTACAAAGAATATACAAGGGATATCAAACGATATACAAATACTATTAAATATATATCCATAAATAAATATATATATTCGGTTTAATCTGATCCTTCACAACAGCCGCCCCCTAATTAGTCCCACCTAATTAGCTAAGCAGAGACAGATTAACCGCACTGTCTACCACTCAAGGTCCGCTGTAAGGGTCAGTCAACTCACAAAGTCGTGGGGTCATGGTCGTCATCGATAGTGTCTGGGAGTCTTGGCAGTTCTATTAGCCTCGCCACGGGTCGTGTGTAAGTTCGCCCTTGGACGAGCACTTCAGCTGCTCGGACCTTGCCATCGGCACCGGTGATCACTTTGCTTACGCGGCCAGCCGGCCACATAGCTCTGGGTAGTGACTGGTCGATAATCATGACGACTGTTCCTTCTGTCAAATTGTCTCTCTCTTTTACCCACTTCTGGCGGGTCTGTAGAGACGGTAGATAGTGGAGTAGGAAGCTATTCCAAAACTTGTCAGCCAGTACTTGACTGTACCTCCACATTCTTCGGCCGTTCGCTTCTTCAGGCCTGTACATTGTCTGGGGTAGCGCGGGGTCCAGCCGCCCCATCAAGAGTGTGTTGGGGGTGACTGGGTCGACATCTGCTACATCACTTGAGACGTAACCGAGGGGCTTGGAGTTCAATACTCCCTCGATCTCCGTGAGGACTGTCATTAGGACTTCTTCCGCCACAGTCTGGGCCCCAAGCACGGCGTACAGGGCTGTCTTTATAGAACGTACTTCTCGTTCCCAGGTTCCACCGAAGTGGGGTGCGTTCGGGGGATTAAACTGGAAGTCAATCTGGGATGGAGCGAGGTGGGTCTTAAGTTCTGGGCCCATAGCTTGGAAGCTCTCTCTCAGCTCTCTTTCTCCGCCTTTTAAGTTTGTCCCGTGATCAGACAACAATGTAGACGGTTTTCCTTTCCGCGATGTGAATCTTCGGAAGGCCATAAGGAATGAGTCTGTGCTCATGGTTGGAAGGAGTTCGATATGTATCGCTCTGGTGGTCATGCATTTGAATACAATACCCCACCGCTTCTCGGTTCCTCTTCCTTTCTTTATATACAACGGGCCAAAACAGTCCATGCCTGTGGAGTGAAAGGGCTTGTCGCCGAGTCGGAGGCGACAGGGAGGTAGGTCAGCCATCCGGGGTATGCTGGGCTGCGCGCGCCACTTTCGGCAGTCTAGACAGGTTCGCTGGAAGCGTCGCACTGCTTCTCTTCCTTGAAGTATCCAATAGCGACGTCTGATCTCCGCGAAGACTCTCTCTGCTCCTGCGTGGTGCACATCCTCGTCGTATTTCTTTATGATCAGCTCTGTGACCTTGTGTCGGCTGTTCAAGACTATCGGGTACTTAACATCATCCGGTAGGTCGGGGGCTCTCCGCAGACGACCACCCACTCTGATGAGATTATGGGCGTCACTCTCGGGTGCCAGGTGGAGCAGTCTGCTGTCTGATGGGACGGGCTTTCCTCCCTGTAGACAGTCTAGCTCATCGGGGAACGAGTCTCTCTGGGCTCGTTGTAGTAGAAGAAGTTCTGCTTCTTCGTAGTCAGCTGCTGAAATGTCAGTGGTGGGCTGAATCTCTGGGTGGTGCCACAGGAATGTCTTTAGCTGCGCACTCTGTAGGGTGAGGCAATCAATCATCTATGTTGGGGTCTGTGGAGGCGACTGTGCTCAATCCACAGAACATAGGTTTCTTGTTTTCAGCCTCCTCTTTACTCGCTTCCCGTGGGGTGGGCGTAGGCCACTCTTCTTCCGGGAGCTTGAGGAACTCTGGTCCGTCACTGTAGATGTTGTGACGGGTGAGGTCATCTAGGGACATTCCCCGGGTGATGACGTCAGCTGGGTTGTGTTTGGTGTCCACATACCGCCAGCTCGCTGCTTCTGTTAACTCTTGAATCTCTGTGACTCTGACTCCCACGAAGACCTTGTATCTGCATGAATCAGACTTGATCCATGTGAGTACTGTCGTAGAGTCTGACCACAAGATTGTTCTTTGCACCGGGATGGTGAGTTCACGTTGGATTAACGTGGCTAGATGCGCTCCTGCTAGGGCTGCGCAGAGCTCTAGACGCGGGATAGATTGTTGCTTTCGTGGGGCTATTCTTGAGCGAGCCAGGATGAAAGCGGTGTGTATCTCTCCTCCCTTCTCTTGGGCACGCAAGTAGGCCACAGATCCATAGGCTACTTCGGAGGCGTCGCTGAAGACGTGTAGATCCATCTTGCATGTCTCTGGCCTCACTATGGGTGGGAAGTAGCTGCGGCGTATGTTGACGCCTGGGAGTGAGCGGAGTTCCGTCTCCCACTCTCTCCATGTGGAGGCAAGGTGTGCGGGTATTGGGTCGTCCCAGCCCTGGTCCTTGTCCCATAGTGCTCGTACAATCATCTTTGCCCTGGTGGTGTAAGGTAGAATACATCCCAACGGGTCATATTGTCTGGCGAGTGTTCTGTACACACTCCGTCTGGTGGTCGGTATCGCCGTCGACCTTCCCTGCTCCGTGGTCAGGGGTTTGTGTCTATAGTGGAGCGAGTCTGTTTTGAAGCGCCAGACTAGTCCTAGTGTCATTTCTTGGGCTTCTCCTGGGATGGTCGCCATCCAGGTCTCGCTACTGGCTGCCTTGTCCGCGGGGGAGAGGCTGCGCAATACTTGCGGGTCGCTGCTGGCCCACTGCCTGAGATCAAAGCCGCCTTTGATCAGGGAGGCGCGCAGCTTGAGTAGGAGAGCCTCGGCCTCTTCTTGGGTCGAAACGCTTTGTAAACAGTTGTCCACGTAGAAACTGTTCTTCACACTGTGTCGGACCTCTTCATCTGCTGCTGGGTCCTCTGCGACGTGTTTCTGCAGTGCAAATGTAGCACAGCACGGGCTGCATGTGGTTCCGAAGGGGAGGACTTCCCATTGGTAGATGGCTGGGTGCTCATCTCCGATCCTCTCTCTCCATAGGAACCGCAGTAGGGGCTTATCCTCCTCCACTAGTCTCACCTGCAGGAACATCCCTTTGATATCCCCGCTGATAGCCACCTTGTCCTGGCGGAAGCGTAGTAGCACGCCTAGTAGAGAGGGGCCGAGTGTGGGGCCGGGCAAGAGCTCTTTATTCAGATTCTGGGATCCGATCTGGTAGCTGCAGTTAAACACAATGCGATCCTTGCCGTTGTGGTGGACCTTGTGGTGCGGCACGTACCATGATTCGGTCGTCTGATCGGCCTCTTTAATGTCAATCTTCATTACGTGTCTCGCTGTGATTAGCTTCTCAATCTCAGCGCGGTACACACTCTCTTGAGCGGGGTCTTTGGCTAGGCGCCGCTCTGTGTTCAATAGATACCGCTCCGTAGATTCTTTCGTGGCGTGAAAGGTGGGCATTCCCTCTCGCCTCAGGAGTGGAGTTGCGTATCTCATCACTCCGCCGACTGTGACTCTCTTTGTCCCTTGCTCGAGGAGGTTTATGGCGTAAATGTCTTCTTTAGAACGAATGTCTTTCTTTTCGTTCTTAAAGGGCATTGTCTCTAGTGTCCATAGCCTCTCGACATGCTGCAGGAGAGTGGTGTCTTCTTCTGTCACTCTGGAGTGGAGGCAGCTAGTGGCTGCTGTTCGGTTGAGAGATTTAGCGAGGGGGCCTTGTAGTGTCCATCCTAGGCGGGTCTCGACTGCTGCAGGACAGCCTCTGGGTCCTGTATGGACCCGGTCTATCGGGACTATGAGGTCTGCATGGTCGGAGCCTATCAGCAGGGTCGGGGTGGCGCCGTCTATGAGCGGGATAGGTAGTTGACGCAGGTGCACATATTTATCCATCAGCTTGGCGATGGGGTAGGTGTACTGTGATAGTCCTATTTCTTGGCTGGTGAAAGCATTTGTAATCCTATACCGTCTCTCTGGCTGCCCGCTTGCTGCGATAGTGAAGGAGACATTCTCGCCTTTTATCGTCTTTAAATCTCTTCTTATTGTCCGAATCGTCATCTGGTTCTCGCTCCCCCGCAGTCCCAGCTGGGCCGCAGCGGATGCGAGGAGAAGGGTCTTCTCCGACCCGTCATCAAGGACGGCGTAAGTGTCCATGACTTTATCTTGGTGGCTCAATGTTACACGGACTACCTTTAAGAGCACCTGGGCGCCGCTGCTGCTGGCGGGGTCAATGTACATGACACTTGCCTTTGTGCTGCTCGATGGTACAGGTGCAGGCTTTCTTCTGTTACTGTCGTGTAGGACATCTAGGTGGGCTCCGTCACACCGACTGCACCTCTTCTTTAGGCGGCACTCGGCTGCCATGTGACTGCGCGCACATCGGTAACAGCGCCTGTTGGACTTTATCCATTGACTCACTTCTTCTGCATTCATCTTCTTGAACAGGTCACATTGTGACAGCCAGTGTTCCTTCTCGCAGTACGGGCACACCATCTTCCACTTCTCTTTTCTCGAGGGGGTACTGTGGTTCTTACTGCTCGGTACTGATTCTGATTGGTGCATGACAGTCACTGATCTTCTTCCATCGTTTACTCTCCTAGGTCCCTCTCTGGAGCTTGGTGTGCTCCGCACGAATGTATCCAAGCGTAGGCTGCTGACTTCTCTCGTCAGGAAGTCGGCTAAATCGAGGAGGGATGGTTCGGGACAGTTAGGATCACGGTGGTCTCTTTGCCGCCTAAAGCGCTCTTGTCTGGCGGGCGGCAGCTTCTCTAAAATCCTCTCGACGTTAGAGTTGGCGTATAGCTCGTGCATACCCTTTTCTCGTTGCGCTCCCAGCATCCCTACCAGGGACTGCACTTTTATAGACAGGTCGTCTAGTGAGCGATTGTCTGTTGCTGGGGGTAGGCGGTCAATAAGCCTTATCTCTTGGATTACGTAATCCCATATACGTCCATATCTCTGGTCCAGCGCTGCTAGAGCCGCGGTGTATGGGGTCGTAGAGGTGGCATAGGCTAGCGCTATATTGTGCGCTCTGGGTACTTTCAGGTGCTTCAGTAATATTGCATACTTGTGGCGTTCGTCAACGACATCCACCATCATTGTCTCTAAGCACATCCGGAGCTCCGTGTACTGTGCTCAATTCTCATGGGTGAAGTCTGGAAACGTCGGTGTGCCAATGTATGACGCCGTGGATGGCTGGCACATCGGTGAGCATTGGGAGAGAGGCCTCCTAGGCGAGTCTCCTCTTGCGCCTCTCTGTGGGCTGGTACCGGCAGGGTACCATGGCCCGCTGGTCCAGGTGCTGTTCCTCGGGGCTGGTCGTGCGTCATGCTCACCCGTGAATAGAGTCGGGGGTCTGTAGCGCAGCGCCGCGGGGGTATAGCCTGGGCTGTACTGGACCTCCTGGTCCGGTAGAGTACTGTGCTGTCGTCGGGCTTGGTTCTCCTCCTCTCCCTCTTCTTCTTCTGTCAGGTCCTCTAGATCCTGTAGTCGTTTATTTAGCCTCTCCGCAGTGTATGCTGCTCCTTCCTTGTAGCTGGGTCTCGCTTGGACCGGTCGGGGAAGGGGGTCTGCGGGGGGTATAGGCTCTCTCTGGTGGTCAGGTTCAGGGTCGCTTGGTCGGTTAGGGGATGCTGCCCTTGACTGTTGTCTCGACGAGGCCCTTGAACCCCTGGCGGAGGGAGAGGGTGTTGCCTTGGTGATCAGCTGCTCCATTAGCTGCGCTTGTAGTCTGTCGCGCTCGGCTTGTAGTCTGTCGCGCTCGGCTTCGCGCTGGATGAGAGCGATGTCGCGCTCTGCTTCTCTTTGGGCACCGTCAGCGGCGCGCTGGGCGTCGGACCGGTCTCTTGCCATATTCTCTTCCGTCTGAAGGCGTCTCATCTCCAGGCGTATGTGCTCTTCTTCGCTCCGTTGCTGTGTTTGGAGTCGATCGCGTTCACCCTGGAGTCGATCGCGTTCGGTAGAGGCTGTCAGGCTGACGAGGAACGCCTGTGACAGCATCCTCTCCGCCTCGCTGGGGGAAGACGCTTGTAGAGGTGAGCCGCTCCTGGCTGTCCTCGTTGGGGAGTCCTGGAGCTCTATCTCCTCGGCGCTCTCCTCATCTTGTTCCGTGCAGGGTTCCACCTCTGGAGGGTTGTCTTCCTCCCGGAGCTGGTCGGGGACTACTTCTTCGGTATTGGCGGGGGGTAAAGGCATGTCTGTTCCCTCCTGGTCCCCACCGTGAGCTTGGTCAGTTACATTAGAACCCACTAGGGCCTCTGTGGTCGGGGTAACCTGGTCGTTAAGGTCAGACATAATTTTACTTTCTACTTTTACCGCGTTTACCGTCTGTAGAAGGCTAGGTAGTTGACTGACAGCGTAATCCTCTAAGTACTGAGGTGTCTGTCGTCTGCGCCGCGGGCGTTCTACGTTAGGAGGACTGTTTCGTGGAGTGTTCATCATAGGCCATTTCAATATTAATAACACTATATTAATATTACACTAGTTACCCTCCGGCTCGAAGGACCATTTGTAACTGAGGGGTACAATTCCCTGACTGTATTGATAAGTATGGTATCATTAAACCACTACCGCTTGATGTACTTTAACTTCTGGCCATCCAGTACACGATATCTAAGTATGATGAACACTTTCCCACATATGAAATCAGGTCCACACAAATATAACAGTCGAAGGTTTAATATAGCAAAAGGTATATACAACATTCACTTAATTACATTTATGATTTGAATGCACTTGTAAGGCAAATGAGTATTCGTAGGCAAATCAACACTGAATGTCCAATCTCTGGTTACGCAGGAAGCAAGTATACAACCTGGTTCTTTAGGGAAACTATAGCGATGGTACTTAAGGATTATAGCGGGATACTAAAGGGGTCCTGCTGGTTGTAAGTCAGTAAGGGGGGGGGGGGGGTTTGGAGAGCCGTCAGCTGCATCCCATCTGGCCAACGATTCCTGGGGAGAATTCAGGTACAGAAAACAGTGCCCGCAGGATCTTGATCCACAGATGAATACACTTGGGCCCTCTTGTAGACGGTAGCTGTAGGTCCACAACGAAGGAGAAGCGAGGCGGCCTCGGTCTGGGTTGAGCGCCGTCTCACCTGGGCTCCTCTCGGGGGTAATTCCAACACTCACTGGCGTTGGCTGTTATCCGCTCCACAAATCAAAGCACCCAAAGCAAATAGATATTCCATGCCGTATAGGCTCAGCAGTCGTCCGGGTAGGTAATCCAATGTGCAGGTCCACTCGTCCTCGCCCAGAACTCCTCGGATGAAAGCACCACGCGTGGTCTGCCCAGCCTGGTTAAGACTCTAGATAACGCGAGGAACGATGGGGGTGCTGCTCACTTTAGAACTTTAACCGAACGATGCACCATACATAATAGACTATTATTAACTTAATAGAAATACGTCCCACTCGACGGTACAGTGCCAAACTATGACAATTCAGCTATGAATTTACACGAGGTCTCAATGCCTATTCTGGGGCCAAATAGGCCATACTGCACCACACGTGGGTCGTGGGTGAGGCTTCACGTCTGTTACTAGGTTGGAGGGTAAAGGACTAATGGACTAAAAGAAAGTTCTACTTTACTTGCGCCCTATTTATATGCACGGTGAACAAATAGTACCATTCGTATTTCGGTAGCCGTATTCCTACGCGGAACCGGGGCTAGTTGGGACATGTTCGTCGGCACTATTGAACTTGACTCAAGGGGCCTGTCTGCTGGCGCCAGGTTCTTGTCCAATGAGAGAATGAACTATTATGGGCTGTAGTAGACTAAAGGGATATTCAGTGTATATGTACAAAGAATATACAAGGGATATCAAACGATATACAAATACTATTAAATATATATCCATAAATAAATATATATATTCGGTTTAATCTGATCCTTCACAACAACAATAATAATGATCATTTATAATAATAATGATAATAATAATGATACTAATAATGATAATAATGATACTACTAATGATAATAATAATAATAATAATAATAATAATAATAATAATAATAATAATAATAATAATAATAATATCATATTATTATTAATTGTATGAGTTTTACTTTCATCCAACCAATCCTTTTGCAAGAGTAGGTGTCATTGTTTGTTCCTTTTTCCCCAAACGGTGGATATCTTACTTTAGAACGAGACTCAATTAAAATCAAGGACATTTAACAAAATTACTTTAGGGTGGATTTTATTTTGACAAAGAGTAAAAAAAAAATTCCACAAAAAGTGGAATATGGGTCCAACCATCCTCACGCAAGTATTCAACTGACATTCAATTACTATTCACCCCAGCTCTGGTATAAAGTTACCTGATTGTAACATGTCAGCACGCCTGTGGCGTAGATGGGGACTGTGGCCTTGGTCAGAATACCATTTCCGGTTAAAGCATCTGAGAGGGTTTGGGAGAACAGAAACAAAAAGGACAAACGTTACAGATCCTCAAGGTTCTCACAATCCCTGTGTGGGGAAATGATTCTCTGCATTTGAGCCATCCTCCTAACTGAGCAGTGAGAAGCCGCAGACATGTGCCCGGTGACCAGCTCCAATTGCACGAGTAATGCTAGTACCTCGGTCAAGGGCAGGAGTGCCTAAAGTGCTAAAGTGCATGTCTTTTAAATGTTACTATTCATTTAAAATGTTGTGCAGCGGTCAATTTCTTTTCAATTTGACCATTAATTTGACTAAAAGTACTATTGTTAGTACTAACATCTGGTCAAGAAACATCAAATAAACCAGGGGAGGCAGGATGGCGTAGAGGTAGAGGTAAAGAGGCTGGCCAGTAACCCGAAAGGTCGCTGGTTCGATCCCCGCCACTGACAGGAGGGTGTATTCCAGCTGTGAGATGGTGACTGAAGGGTGGCTGGTCTTACATCTACGGTGCCCACCATCCTGCCTACGTGCCCTTGAGCAAGGCACTGAAACACAAAACTGCTCCAGGGGCTCTGCACTGCGGGTGACCCTGCGCTCTGACCTCTCTGAAGAAATGCATATGTGTGGTGGACTGCGTGTAACTAGGAGGGATATGAGGACTGTGTGTAACTAGGGGGGACATGAGGACTGTGTGTAGCTCGGAGGGATATGAGGACTGTGTGTATGTGTAGCTAGGAGGGATATGAGGACTGTGTGTATGTGTAACTAGGAGGGATATGAGGACTGTGTGTAGCTAGGAGGGATATGAGGACTGTGTGTATGTGTAGCTAGGAGGGATATGAGGACTGTGTGTATGTGTAGCTAGGAGGGATATGAGGACTGTGTGTATGTGTAACTAGGAGGGATATGAGGACTGTGTGTATGTGTAGCTAGGAGGGATATGAGCTGTCTCATGAGCTGTCTAACGCCTGTCCCGTCTCCCTGTCTCCCTATGACTTGCTGTCCTGGAGTGTTGACCGGAGTGTTGGACGTCCCGTGACGAAGGCCGGGAGGTTGCGACCCCCTCTGCGTGCCCCCCTGTCTCCGGAGGTCTCGTAGTGGTGACCGGAGTGCCGGATGTCCCGCGATGATGTCGGGGAGTTCGCGACCCTCTCTCCGCCGCCCCCTATCTCCCTGTCTCCGGCTGTCCCTGAGCAACGACCGGAGTGTTGAATGTCCCGTGACTAAGACGGGGAGGACGTGACCCTCTTTGCGCCGCCCCTGTGCCTCAAATAGATCCGCTATCAACTCTATCTTTAATCTTTCAAAATGTTCAGTTGCTATCACTATTAGCTCTATCTTTAATCTTTCAAAATGTACAGTTGCTATTGCATGCACTCATCTGTGTTTCACTACACACATGAGTGCATGCTTACCAACTGTCCGTCTGCAACACTACTATCACCAACATCTAAGAAGGGAGATCCCCCCTTGAATGGCCCTTCTAAGGTTTCTCTCCTCCACTCTGCCTGTGGAGCTTTTTTCCCTATTGTTAGGTTTTAGTGAGTTTTTCCTTACCTTCGCGTGGGGTATGTCTGGGAGTGCTTGCATTCTTTCATTTATTTGCATTCATCTAAAAATGTTTGGACCTTATGGTGTTCTTGTTCTGTTCTTGACTTATTGTTATGTTTTCTTATTGACTTGTTTAAAGAAGACCTGTACGGCCCATGGGGACATTAACGTGTGTTGTCGGGCCCTATAAATAAATTTGATTTGATTTGATTTATGAGGACTGTGTGTATGTGTAACTAGGAGGGATATGAGGACTGTGTGTATGTGTCACTAGGAGGGATATGAGGACTGTGTGTATGTGTAACTAGGAGGGGTATGAGGACTGTGTGTATGTGTAGCTAGGAGGGATATGAGGACTGTGTGTATGTGTAGCTAGGAGGGATATGAGGACTGTGTGTATGTGTAACTAGGAGGGATATGAGGACTGTGTGTATGTGTAGCTAGGAGGGATATGAGGACTGTGTGTATGTGTAACTAGGAGGGATATGAGGACTGTGTGTATGTGTCACTAGGAGGGATATGAGGACTGTGTGTATGTGTAACTAGGAGGGATATGAGGACTGTGTGTATGTGTAGCTAGGAGGGATATGAGGACTGTGTGTATGTGTAGCTAGGAGGGATATGAGGACTGTGTGTAACTAGGAGGGATATGAGGACTGTGTGTATGTGTAGCTAGGAGGGATATGAGGACTGTGTGTATGTGTAGCTAGGAGGGATATGAGGACTGTGTGTATGTGTCACTAGGAGGGATATGAGGACTGTGTAACTAGGAGGGATATGAGGACTGTGTGTAACTAGGAGGGATATGAGGACTGTGTGTATGTGTAGCTAGGAGGGATATGAGGACTGTGTGTATGTGTCACTAGGAGGGATATGAGGACTGTGTGTAACTAGGAGGGATATGAGGACTGTGTGTAACTAGGAGGGATATGAGGACTGTGTGTATGTGTAACTAGGAGGGATATGAGGACTGTGTGTATGTGTAACTAGGAGGGATATGAGGACTGTGTGTAACTAGGAGGGATATGAGGACTGTGTGTAACTAGGAGGGATATGAGGACTGTGTGTATGTGTAACTAGGAGGGATGGCGGACAATAATCTTTATGAATGGATGTATTGATTTCTTCATAACGACTCATTCAAATCTACTTTTTCTGTTTTTGGATCTACTTTTTCTGTTTTTGAATAAATCTCCCCATTATGCTCTTCAATTACTGTGTGTTTATTGTATAGCAATAAGGTTGGGTGAATTAGGCCTTTGTATAAAAGCATTAAATCACTTGAAGTCGTGTGTTATAGTCGTGATGTAATGCGCGTGATGTAATGCTTAATTAACAAGCACAAGCTGGTTGGTGGATGACAATGAACATGACAAGTTACTGGTCAAATAAACTATGCAGTGATGACAATGTGGATGACGGATGATGGATGACAACGGGTTGTGGGGCCATTTCTGGTGGCTCCCCGCATGCCAAAAGCACTAGCGTGCTTTAACGAGTCTAGTATGTTTTTATTAAGTCTACTATATTTTAATGATTCTAGTATGTTTTTGTATGTTTTACTGATTGATTTCCAAACGTTGGGACCAAAAGGTCGAAGAAAGTCTAAGGCCATCATGATTAAAAAAATATATATATAAATAAATAAATGAAAAACAGACATGGCATGGCAGACAAGCCAAAAACACATTTCAGAAATGGCCACAATACCAAAGCTAAATCTCCTGGCAATGATCGGAGACCAAACGCCTCCTTTAAGTGAAGAAACATGTCAGGAATGAGAGGGAGAGAGGGAAACACCCATCACTCCAAATAACTTGTTTACAACAACAGTGTGTGAGTGTGAGTGTGAGTGTGAGTGTGTGTGTGTGTGTGTGTGTGTGTGCGTGCGTGTGTGCGTGCGTGTGTGTGTGTGTGAGCCACTTACCGACATTCTCTTCGGAGAGCCTGAGGATCTCCTGGAACTGTGGTTTTACCTGAGTGTTTAAGACAAAAGACAATCTTTTAAACTACCACCATTACAAGAGCCATTACTGTTAATTGTATTGTACCATTATTACTATCATTTAGCTTACATACACAGGCCAACTACTTTCCTGACAAACACATGGTCGGGGTCAGCGGAGTCACTATGAACCCAACGAGCCCATGTTGCCGTCCCGCTGCGTGGCTGTTTCTGTTCTGCGCAGGCTATAATAAGCACGATGCAGAGAATCCACATCTCAACAACTGATCTAGACCTTATCGAGTCCGGCCGGGTCTCAATTCAGGGGCCGCATCCTTCAAAGGCTGCGTTTGAAGGCACGACCGAGGCTGGTCCCGTCTCTTCCGACCGCGACCGAGAAACGCAGTTTATTTTCCCGAATTCTGAGGATCCAACAGATGGACCCTTCGGGACAGTGAAGTATCCCAGAATGCATTTCACAACCAACCTATTACGTTTTGATATTTTTTCAGGCGAGAAAATAACCATTTAGATTCCCAGTATGTGGTCAGCTGTGACAGGACTGGGGTTGACGCTCCCAGTTCAACTGGGAATCCTCTTTCAACGTGAGGTTTAACGATCATAACCGATTGTCCTCGCTATTATTCCTTTATCTGTAATGGAAGTGGAAGTAACAATAATCAAATTGAAAATATCTTCATTTCATATTATTATTTGTATTCAAGATCATTTAGCTCGTTTTGAGAAAATCCTTGAAACAAGGCCATTTGTGTTGAAACAAGTCAAATCATCTCACCCCTTTGACAGAATTTTTCACCTGTTTTAAAAAAGTAAGAGTTTTTAGACTCAATGGATAAATAAAAGATGACAAGAAGACTTGGAAAGATGGATATATATATTTACATTTTGTATTAACACATTGGACGCCAGACCCGAGATAAATCGGATTAACTCGCCATCGCTTGAGCGCCAAATGATGAAACATAATACAGATAATATAGCATTGATTTCAGATTGATTGTTGATCCAGGCGAGGAATGGCACGGTTTCTAGTGAAATGCACTAAACGCTGCTTAGCTGCGTTTCCTGGGATTACACAGAATTACTCTAAAACTATACTCATATTCACCACGGTATAAAACGGGAATGTATGGATGCATTTTTTTTACAAATTGACCGATAGATACTCGATGTCAAATGGGCAATCGTACTATGATATTTTATATAGTTTTAGCCCTGCAAACACCGGCATGTATCCCCATTGATTAAAGCGCTGGCACACATGGCCATACGGCCCACAGCGACCTCTGGCGCTGAATGTGTTAATATTATTATTATTATTATTATTATTAATAATAATAATAATAATAATAATAATAATAATAATAATAATAATAATAATAATAATAATAATAATAATAATAATAATATATAATATAGTTTAAGTAAATATGTTAGTACAGCAATTAACTGAGTCAGTAAATAACTAAGAAAAGCAAGTAAGTAGGCATTTATACAAATATTTAAGGCGAGACAGTACCCCCTAATAGGCCAAAGAAATATTTGAATAGATATCACTATGAAACTTTCCCAGTTTGTTATGTACATATAAACTAAGAACAAATATATTGCAAGTTTTCTGAATTTTATGTTTATAGATGCAAATGAGGCACTTCCCTGATTAAATATGTGTACATTTGCATGTATCGCCAAGACTTGCATCACCAACATGGATAATGCCAGATTCAAAAACTTGGTTTAATTTTGTTGATACATTCAAAACAAAACTTTTTTCAAAGGAGATTGTGGCTATGTCCTCTTATCAGCCCATACATCAGGGAATACGGTCTACTGTCATAAAAAAATAAATGTCGCCTAGTTTTGGTATAAAATAGGCTATGAATGATATATCAACAAACCCCTCTGAAATAAGAAGCATAATATGGATGGGAAGAATTTTGGAAAGTTTGGTGAGTGTAGGTACTATGGAAATGGAGTTCCGTGTCTTTGTGTGTAAGTAAAATGCATAAAAACTAGTTTTTCAGAAAACGACCTCAAAGTTCTGTATTGTAATTGTGATCTATGGACACAATCAGACAAAATTAAGTAAAATAAACAACTGTTTTCGATATTTTATTGCCACTAGTTTGAAATAAGACATGTTAACACATTCGGGGCCAACCACGTATATATACGTGTTTCGGATCCAACGCTTGACGGCCAACCACGTATATATACGTGGTAAGGTTGTTTTGGCTTTTATTCCATTGTAATATCCTACTCAATGTCACCCTGCGGCACTGCAGATTTACCCTACTCTTGGAATTCGGAAAAGTGCATTACCGGCCAGATCCCCGTAGGGGCGCTGTCTCGATAATGCCGTGTTCCTGTTACAGACCGGTGTTTTTTTTCTTTTTTTTTTGTATGAATGGAATTTTTTGTTAGCCTAAAGCTATGAGTCTATACTTTCCGTAGTCGCATTTCTGGCAGACGTTTCTGGTCATGTGACATGTGCGCCCAATAGCGTGACGAGCTGTGTCTTTGCCCATTTCCACGTCAAACAGCCTGCAAACTACCTGGCGTTCTATCGCCATGCTCCAAGACAAACTCTAACCTTAACCAACTTCGAAAGAGTGCCTAAGCTTAACCGTCGAAAGAACTTGCCTAACCTTAACCAACTTCGAAGATTGCCTAAACTTAACCAGTGTAGAAACTGGCGTTGGCCAATCAGAGAGCGTCTGACAGAAATGCGGCTACGGAAAGTATAGACGCTAAAGCTATGCGTGTAGCCGATGGTCAGGAATAGTTATTGGGACGCTGAATTCAGTATGCAGTAAAGGAATATATCATCAGCCAATGGACATATGGATCTACCAGATGGCGATCGATAACTGGGAAATCCTTTTTGGGATCCAACCGGCCACAGGTAAGAGCTTTTTCACGTAAATTACATGCTGATCAGGCCTTGTTATCATACTCAACCAGCCGATCAGCGAATAAGGCTACTGAGGCTAATGCCGTTATTGGTAATCAATAATCAGAAACGATGTCCCCCGCCCCCCCCCCCCCCTTTCATGCATTCATGGTGGACCATGATACCGACAATATGCATTTAGAGTTTTAGCTCTAGCTTGTCTACTCAATAATCAACTAGGATGCAGTAAAAAACTTAAAACCAGATTCTCAAACATAAACATAAAAACGGACAACACGCTCATCACAGACAAGCTGGATGTAGCCAATTACTTAAACATTTTCTTCACAAACATAGCCACAACACTGGTAAACAAACTACCCTCCCACTCAGGGCTTTATGGGGTAGAACACATAGTAGCTTACTACAAAAACCTAGGGGTCCGCAAGGACGACTTCAAGCTGGAAATGGTAACAACAGATGAGGTACTCAATAAACTGAGCGCCCTCCAACCTAACAAGGCCACTGGCCATGACAACATCCCCTCCAAATTCCTCAGAGACTCAGCAGCCGCCATCACCCCAATCATCACACACATAATAAACCTCTCCATAAAACAGGGACACGTCCCCAAGGACTTCAAAATTGCGAGGGTTACCCCTCTGCACAAAAAGGGCAGCAAATTAGACCCAGGCAACTACCGCCCTGTTTCTATTCTCACCTCCATCTCGAAAGTCATGGAAAAAATTGTCTACGAACAGGTCGAAAAGTACCTAGCGGAAAAAAATCTAATCTACGAATTCCAATCTGGCTTCAGAACATCCCACTCCACTGACACATGCCTTCTCTATTTGAATGACCACATCAAACAAGAGGTGGACGCAGGCAAATACTGCGGCATGGTCATGCTGGACCTACAAAAGGCATTTGACACGGTCAATCACTCCATTCTGATTGACAAGCTAAAAGCAATTGGTTTTGATAGTCTATCGGTGAGCTGGATGCAATCCTACCTTGAGGGGAGAGAACAGATGGTGGAGGTAAACGGTACCCTATCCCCCCCCCCTCACAGTGAGCTGTGGTGTTCCACAAGGAAGCATACTAGGACCGCTACTGTTCCTAATTTATGCAAATGACATGTCGTCAGCTTGTGACTGCAACTTGTTCCTGTTTGCGGACGACTCAGCCCTGCTGGTCTCTGACAAGAACAAGTTACAGGTTGAAAAAACCCTCAGCTCGGAACTAGGCAGAATCTGCATATGGCTCGCTGATAACAAACTATCATTACACATGGGCAAAACAGAGTCCATTCTCTTCGGTTCAAATAACAAACTCAGCAAGACCGACGGCTTCTCAGTTACAGTGGGTGACAATATTGTCACAAGGAAAGATGAAATTACCTACCTGGGTTCCATCCTAGAGGCTAATCTCTCCTGTGACAAAATGGCATCCAATGTAATAAAAAAAGTCAACCAACGAACTCGATTCTTGTACCGGATCTCCTCTCTGGTAAACAAGAATACCCTGAAGACTCTGGCAGGAGCACTCATTCAGGGGTACTACGACTATGCCTGCACCTCATGGTACCAAAGCACCTCAAAGGCGCTAAAAACTAAATTACAAACATCCCAAAACAAACTGGTCAGACTACTGCTTGACCTTACTCCTAGAACCCACCTCACCCCTGCCCACTTTGACAACCTAGGATGGCTTAGAGTAGACGACAGAGTACAGCAACTTGCAATGGGCCTGGTCTACAAGATACACTACACGACCAAGGTACCCATGTACATGTCAAAATACTTCCCAAAGGTCAGTGAATACCACGATCACAACACCAGAGGGAGCTCCACAAATCATGTTAAACCCAGATTCGGCTCAAATAAGGGACTAAACACGTTTAGCAATTATGCCACATCAATGTGGAACGCCCTACCCAAAGCTGTAAAGGAATGTGGATCACTACCCACTTTCAAAACCTCTCTCAAGGGACACCTACGGGAGACTGCAATTCAACACTGGCCCCTGTAAATATCCTAACCCAACCCCCTCCAATGTACAGTCATTTACCTAGTATGGTTTTGTCAATAGTCCAATGTACAATTTTGTTTGTTTGTACAGTGTCTCCCCCCCCCCCCTCAATGTACAGTTTTGCTTGTTTATACAGTGTGCCCCCCCCCCCCCCAACCACCTCCAATGTAGATTACCCAGTATGGTTGTCAATATCCCAGTGTACCCAACCCCCCCCCCACCCAACCTCCTCCAATGTACAGTTTCTACGTCAAATGTATATACTCCCTTTTCCTGACTCCTTCTGTATCATAAACAGTACTGTATTTGCAAATCTGGTACGTCATAAATGTATAGATGTAGCAGTACTGACTATCTGTATGTCATGTATGTCATATATGTCCTGATGAATTGAAAATGGGGGACCCTGATGTAAACAAGACGAAAGTCTTTCTCTGGTCTGCATCCCCTTAACAATTGTGTGTATTGAGCTGTACTGTATTGTACCCATTCTGCAATCTGTTAATAAAGTTTTCAATCAATCAATCAATCAATCTCGCGTTCCAGGAAATACCCCAGAACATTCTGCTATAACGTTCATATTCACGACGCTATAAAATGGGAACGTATAGATGCATTTTTTTTTTATTTAGGGCATATTGAAGGGACGGTTTATAGTGTCAATTGACAATGAGAATGGACAGATAGCAATAATATGAAGTATAGATTTAGCTCTACAAACAGCCTCACGCACAATGAAAGTTTGTTTTGATATGCTGGCCGTATAGAGTGAGATTAGACGGATCCCAATGTGTTAAGGAAGCAAAATATAACAAAATGTCAATATAGTCGAAAAAAAGAAAAAAGGCGATTTTGGGGGTACTGTCTCGCCTTAAGTAGGTTGGCAAGTGAGTAAGCAACAATGAAACAAATGCCTCATGACAACGTCTTCTGAACTTTTACGATCAACTTTAAATACTTCCTGGGCTTAAGAAAACATTTCACTCTCAACGACCCAGGATCTGGTTTTGGAAAAGTTTTGGGAAACCATTGAAGTTTTCCGTACCGTGTGAGTATGGTCTGTTTTTGAAAACCACTGCATTGAAACATTTCCAAAATTAAAACCTTAAAAATGGTGTATACGTGGCAGTGACAAAGAAAGTAAGTCAGTAAATTGGTGTGACATGAAGCAAGTAAATAGATAATCCTGACATTTAGTCTATAGATGTCAGGGAAGACATCTATCTTTTCAGAAGATTCATTCAATATGTATTTAATCTCAAAGAAACGTTGCGAGCAAGCCCTCATTTACAATGATTCACAGGGAGGGGTTACGGGCGTTAATAAAGATACATTTAATAGGGCTTTACCTTAGTGTTAATGAGGATTAATTTAAGACTCATAGGGCTTTACCTTAGTGTTAATGAGGATTAATTTAAGACTCATAGGGCTTAACCTTGGAGTTAATGAGGATTAATTTAAGACTCATAGGGTTTAACCTTAGTGTAAACAAGGATTAATTTAAGACTCATAGGTTTACCTTAAGAGTTAATGAGGGATGTCAGGGTCTTTCCAGAAGGTGATCAGGGAAGCGTTACCTTAGTGTTAGTGAAGATCTTGCCGAAAGTGCGACAGAGCCTCCAGAAGAAGCGAGAAAACTCGTGGACGCAGGTTGATGAGGTCACGTTGATGCGACCCACTATCTCTATCAGCTGGGGAAGACTGCAGAGGAAGGGGACAGAGGGACATAAGAGTGAGTGAGTGAGTGTGTTTGTGTATTCCCATTTTTAATTGTGACCAGCAGCTCTACAGGTTTCACCCTAGGAGGCTGCGATTGGGCATGGAGGTTGTGTGTGTGTGTGTGTTCATGCCAATTGGACAAAAAGGGGCATGGCAATTGACAGTTGTGATTGGCGGATCAAGAAAAGAGGTCTGGATTTGATATAGGTCAATTCATCCTTACGATTCTTCTGATTTTGAAACAGATGGAAGATAAACAACAAATATGGATTATGTCCCAGCCCTGTATTATACATGAGTGACAGTTCTTACAGCTGATTGACCACCCAGAGCAGGCTGTCCCAGCCGGTGGTTCCTTCATGTTCCAGCTGGTGGTCGTATAGGATGAGCAGGGCGCTGAGCACTTCCCTGCTGCCGATGATGGTGGCTACGTCCTGGAGAGGGGAGGCTGGACGAGGAAACCGTGTCACTGAGGGGAGGAACAGAGGGAAAGGTCAGTCAGTCAGTGTGTGTGTGTGTGTGTATGAAAAAAACTTGCACTTAAAACCTGGGTCTCCCACATAGAAAGCTAACTAAGGGAAATATTAGGCTTACTAGGCTTCAGGACAAGGGAGACATTAGGCTTACTAGGCTTCAAAACTAGGGAGATATTAGGCTTACTAGGCTTCACGACAAGGGAGATATTAGGCTTACTAGGCTTCAGGACAAGGGAGATATTAGGCTTACTAGGCTTCAGGTCAAGGGGGACATTAGGCTTACTAGGCTTCAAAACTAGGGAGATATTAGGCTTACTAGGCTTCAGGACAAGGGAGATATTAGGCTTACTAGGCTTCAGGTCAAGGGGGACATTAGGCTTACTAGGCTTCAAAACTAGGGAGATATTAGGCTTACTAGGCTTCAGGACAAGGGGGACATTAGGCTTACTAGGCTTCAGGACAAGGGAGCTATTAGGCTTACTAGGCTTCAGGTCAAGGCTTACAAGGCTTCAATATAAACGCCCCTGTCTTGAGTGCACTCCGACAGCCCATTGCCTTGGTAACACACAGATAAATGGGTCTGACCTGTGTCAGCGTGTCAGAGCCGTGTCACTGAGAGGAAGCCAGGAGAGCAGACAGAAGGTCAGGAGACGCCTCAGCTCCACAGAACAGACACTTCCCTCTGGCACTGAGCCGTGTGCTGTGATGATAACAGCTCTAACAGAGAGGCGTCTGCTAGTGTGTGTGCCCTTTATTCTTACCGTATATATATATATCTATCTATCAATAACTGTCTGTACATAACTGCATATAATCCTTTTTACATGTTTGTAGATACTATATCTAGATATACAGTAGATATATATATATATATATATGCCTTACCTACTCTTACTAGTTACCGTACGCTTGAAGCCTTTCTCCAACGCGTTCGTGTTCCGCGTCTCTGATTGGCCAGGTCATGTGACATGTACGCCCAATCGTGGGGCCGCAAGTTTCTACACTGGTTAAGCTTAGGCGCTCTTCGAAGTTGGTTACGGTTAGAGTTTGTCTTAGAGCATTGCGATAGAACGCCTGCCCTGATTCCAAACTCTAACCAACTTCGAAAGAGTCGCCTAAGCTTAACCAGTGATAAACTAGGCGTTAGGTCGTTTGCAGGCTGTTCGACCGGAAATAGGCGCAGAACTTGCCGTCCACGATTGGCGCACATGTCACATGACCCTGGCCAATCAGAGCGCAAAACGGGAACCCGGAAGCGTTGGAGAAAAGCTACACGCTACCGGTACACTGCTGGCCAGTATGACTTACCACCATAGTGTCTTTATACCTGCATCGCTGTACATATTAATACTACAACTTTGTACGTACATCTGATTAGCACTATTACTCAGTAATTTCATACCCAGTTTAATCACCTGCACATTGCACTCTGGTTTCCGTACTGTACTTGTGCTGTATAATGACAACACATTTGAATCTAACAAATCCAATCTAATCTAATGGTAATGTGGTTTAGCTCTGTGTGTGAAGCGCACCCTCTATAGGAGGTATGTCTGCCTGCAGCTTGGCTCGGCTGGTGAACGGTGCGTTCTGCAGCACCACAGCAAACAGAGGAGGGATGAGAGACTGCAGTGCAGACAGGAACATGTGCAACTTGTGCTCATCCAGACCATGTTCTCCCTGCTAGGGGGGGGGGGGGGGGGGGGGGGAAAGAAAGAGAGAGAGAGAGAGAGAGAGAGAGAGAGAGAGAGAGAGAGAGAGAGAGAGAGAGAGAGAGAGAGAGAGAGAGAGAGAGAGAGAGAGAGAGAGAGAGAGAGAGAGAGAGGAGAGAGAGAGAGAGAGAGAGAGAGAGAGAGAGAGAGAGAGAGAGAGAGAGAGAGAGAGAGAGAGAGAGAGAGAGAGAGAGAGAGAGGCAGAGCGAGAAAGGGAGGCAGAGAGAGAAAGAGAGGGGGAGAGAGGTAGAGAGAAAGAGGCGCAGAGAGAGATATACAGAGAGAGAGAGATGGTGGAATTGAGTGATGAAAGGGTAAGAGGGATGTGTGTGAGAGGGATGGGGAGAGAAAGAGGGTGGAATGGAGGAAAGGAGACAGAGAGAGTGGGTGAGAGTAGGGAAGAGTGAGGGAAGGAATAAAGATAGAGTGAGTGAGGCAAGGAGGGAGGGACACAGAGAGAGGGAGGTGGAGAGAATGCCACTGTTAGAGGAGGCACTGGCCATACAGATCATATACACAGACACTCTCTAACCCTCTCTTCTCCAATTCAATTCAAGTAAATACAATTCTACTTAAAAACATCTGACCCCCCAAAAATCTGATCACAAGTAATATCTTTGGTTTAATAAGATAAGATAAGATAATATATTCCTTTATTGATCCCCTTGGAGAAATCCAGGGCAGCATAGCAGCAATGAACAGTGTAATCTGTATATTAGATATATTATACGTTACAATAAATATAGGCTATACAGAATTTGAATCTGAATATATACTATGAGCAAGAGTACAAGTAAAAGGTATACACATATACACCTTATCTCTCTCTCTCTATCTCACTTTGAGCAGTCTCTCTCTCTCGCTCACACTCTCTCTCTCACTTCGACCAGTCTCTCTCTCTTCTCTTCTCTCTCTCTTCTCTCTCTCTCTCTCACTTTGAGCAGTCTCTCTCTCTCTCACTCTCTCTCTCTCTCACTTTGAGCAGTCTCTCTCTCTCTTCTCTCTCTCACTTTGAGCAGTCTCTCTCTCTCACTCTCTCTCTCACTTTGAGCAGTCTCTCTCTCCTCTCTCTCTCTCACTTTGAGCAGTCTCTCTCTCTCTCTCTCTCACTTTGAGCAGTCTCTCTCTCTCACTCTCTCTCTCACTTTGAGCAGTCTCTCTCTCTCTCTCTCTCTCTCACTTTGAGCAGTCTCTCTATGCGTGCCAGCAGGGAGGGTATCAGTGCCGTCTGCAGGGTGCCCAGCTCGTGGTCCAGGCAGCGAAGGCGGGATGAAGACCTGGTGGATGGCGGACACCACCCGCTCCGACGGGTCTCCCAGGGACAGCAGCATCAGCTCGAAGCCCTGGGACAAGAGGAGAAACACACACACATACCATGATACCACACAAGGTCCACCTATAATCTGTCCTGCAGACATGAATATTTATGAAAATACTAAGCTGACTGAGGATACTCATTAAAATACAGTGTAGTCTGAGTACATACCGTCAGCTCTAGATCTACCTACGTCCCTTCAGTCAACTTCTAGCATCTATCTGACTACCTTCAGTCAACTTCTAGCATCTATCTGACCATTCTAGTATTTCTTTGTCAATGCACACAAGGCAATTTAAATTAGCCTCCTAGTTACACATACACACAGTCTCATATCCCTTCTAGTTACACATACACACAGTCCTCATATCCCTTCTAGTTACACATACACACAGTCGCCATACAGTGTTTCCCTACCATTGCCTTGAAGGGGCGGCCTACCCCTGCTTTAATCCAGTAACGTTAGCAGGCTAGCTAAATTATACATAAATCGGTTTTTCATATACCTCGGATTTTGGCATGTGGTGCTTTTTCTGCATCTCCGTAGACCGTGCCGCGTCACCGTTTTAAAGTCGTAGTGAAGATGATTAGATCTAAGCGCAGCGTTGATTAAATTTTCACTACGGTTTAAAAATGGTGACGCGGCACGGTCTATGGAGACGCAGAAAAAAATCTACAAATCCATTCACTGACTCGCGTCGTGCGTACCGAGTCTCTCTCTCTCCTTCAAGTAGCCAAACGTTACACTATAAAAACTAACTGGGGACTAAGCATCTGTCTACCACCACAGAGACAGTGGGATCGAATCCAGCTGTGGTGCTTCCGGGTTGGCCGACCGTCCACACTAACACAATTGGCAGTGTTAGCGGGTGGGAAACCCGGCGAGGGTGGGGCCTGGTCGTTGTAAACAGCGACTCCTACAGTTCGGTCGAGGCGCCTGCACAGCAAGGGAAGGATCTGAAGGGAGGTAGTGTGACCTTCCACACGTTACACTCTCCCAGTGAGAGTCCGTGCTGCCAGGTGAAAAGAAGCGGTGGGCTGGGTACACATGTGTCGGAGGAAGCATGTGATAGTCTCCGCCCTCCCGGACCGACGGTAGGGGGTAGAGTGCGCAACGACCAGGAAGGGGATTGGGAATTGGCATAACGACTAATATTGGGATGGGAGAAAAATCGGAAAAAGGAGGAGGAAAACGATAATAAAAAATAAATAAAAACTAACTGGATAGTTGACTTAATGATATTCTAAAATCATTAAGTCTGCTTAATGGGCGTGCTTGCACGCACACACACACACACACACACAAAGGGAGAATGGCTTATATACTGTATGTGTGTGTGTGCGCGCGTCCCAACTCTGGTCTCTGGAAAGACCAGATGAGGTCAGAGGAGTTTGATAGTATTTACTGAGGATGGCCAGATAATGTTGATATATAAACTTAAAAAGATTATTATACAGAGAGAAGCTCTGTATAGTACAAAATGCTGCTGACCGACAAGAGAGAATCCCTCACTGAGGAAAACACAAAGCGCCTGACCATCATGTATCACAATGGTGATGTCAGCCAGAGATGGAATACAGTATAGAACTCTGGGTCATCCTACCTCCCCTTTTATTGATTCCCACTGCCTCAAGCCACACACATCACACAGCTGCACCCACCTGGGTGTACTTGTCGGGGTCGTCCATGTAGCCCATGAGGATGCCCAGGCTCTTCACCACAGCCTCTCTGACCATGTCCGCCTTGTCCTCAGCCAACATCTGCTGCAGCATGGACAGCACCAGAGAGCTCCGGATCTCCTTCTGCAGGAGGACAGGTTTCAACACGTTACATTTAACACTCTCTCTTTTTTTTTTTTTATCCACTTTTTCTCCCCATTTTTCTATATTTTTCTCCCATCCCAATTTCGTATCATCCAATTCAACCCTTCCCTGTCACGAACGCTGTTTCTTGCCTCCCACAAGCCGGCTGCAATGTGGACTAAGTCATACATAGCACAAGTCCCCTCCGGTACTTGAGGTAACAGCAGTCGCATCTTTTCACCTGCGCAGCTCGATCTCTCAGTGTCGAGGAGTAACGCGTGGGAGGCTCACGCTGCCCCCGACACTTCCTGATTCTACTGCGCAGGCGCACCAACCGACTTGTAGGAGTCGCTTGTTCACAACGCCCGATCCCCACCCTTCAGTTTCCCTCCCCGTAATACGGCCAATGGTATTACTGCGGACGACCAGCTAAACTGAAAACAATGTGGAGAGCTGGATTCGAACACGCGAATCCTAGCGTCTCCACACTGGTGGCGAGTGCCTTGCCCACTACACCACCTAGCCGCCCCATTTAACACTCTCTCTTAAGACCTTTTCAATGGCAATTAGAGCAACATTTAATACCAAGTGTAGAACTGAGTATTGTAGAATAGTACAGTATCGAACTGAGTATGTAGAATAGTACAGTATAGAACTGAGTATGTAGAATAGTACAGTATATAACTGAGTATGTAGAATAGTACAGTATAGAACTGAGTATGTAGAATAGTACAGTATATAACTGAGTATGTAGAATAGTACAGTATAGAACTGAGTATGTAGAATAGTACAGTATATAACTGAGTATGTAGAATAGTACAGTATAGAACTGAGTATTGTAGAATAGTACAGTATCGAACTGAGTATGTAGAATAGTACAGTATAGAACTGAGTATGTAGAATAGTACAGTATATAACTGAGTATGTAGAATAGTACAGTATAGAACTGAGTATGTAGAATAGTACAGTATATAACTGAGTATGTAGAATAGTACAGTATATAACTGAGTATGTAGAATAGTACAGTATCGAACTGAGTATGTATAATAGTACAGTATATAACTGAGTATGTAGAATAGTACAGTATAGAACTGAGTATGTAGAATAGTACAGTATAGAACTGAGTATGTAGAATAGTACAGTATATAACTGAGTATTGTAGAATAGTACAGTATATAACTGAGTATTGTAGAATAGTACAGTATAGAACTGAGTATGTAGAATAGTACAGTATATAACTGAGTATTGTAGAATAGTACAGTATAGAACTGAGTATGTAGAATAGTACAGTATATAACTGAGTATTGTAGAATAGTACAGTATCAAACTGAGTATGTAGAATAGTACAGTATAGAACTGAGTATGTAGAATAGTACAGTATATAACTAAGTATTGTAGAATAGTACAGTATAGAACTGAGTATGTAGAATAGTACAGTATAGAACTGAGTATGTAGAATAGTACAGTATAGAACTGAGTATGTAGAATAGTACAGTATATAACTGAGTATGTAGAATAGTACAGTATATAAATGAGTATGTAGAATAGTACAGTATATAACTGAGTATGTAGAATAGTACAGTATAGAACTGAGTATGTAGAATAGTACAGTATAGAACTGAGTATGTATAATAGTACAGTATAGAACGGAGTATGTAGAATAGTACAGTATAGAACTGAGTATGTAGAATAGTACAGTATAGAACTGAGTATTGTAGACTTACAGGCAGGTACGGTGCTAGAGCTCCACAGGACTCTGCTACCAACAACCTCCTCTCTGGATACTTATGATTAATCTAGAGAGAAAGAGAGAGAAAGATGGTGGAATTGAGTGATGAAAGGGTAAGAGGGATGTGTGTGAGAGGGGGATGGGGGAGAGAAAGAGGGTGGAATGGAGGGAAGGAGACAGGGAGAGTAGGGAAGAGTGAGGGAAGGAATAAAGATAGAGTGAGTGAGGCAAGGAGGGAGGGAGGGACACAGAGAGGGAGGTGGAGAGAATGCCACTGTTAGAGGAGGCACTGGCCAAATATTATACACACAGACACTCTCTAACCCTCTTTCTCCAATTCAATTCAACTAAATACAATTCTACATAAAAACATCTGACCCCCCAAAAATCTGATCACAAGTAATATCTTTGGTTTAATAAGATAAGATAATATATTCCTTTATTGATCCCCTTGGAGAAATCCAGGGCAGCATAGCAGCAATGAACAGTGTAATCTGTATATTAGATATATTATACGTTACAATAAATATAGGCAATACAGAATTTGAATCTGAATATATACGATGAGCAAGAGTACAAGTAAAACATATACACAATATACACCTTCTCTCTCTCTCTCTCTCTCTCTCTCTCTCTCTCTCTCTCTCTCTGAGTGTGTATATTAGATCTACTGTACCTGTTCCCAACACTGAGGTAGAAGCTCGGCCTCAACGCGAGTGGGACCAACATGCCTCGCAAACGCCACACACCCCGTCAAGATCATCTGTCTGTGGATTGGCAAGCACACGCACACAGGCACACACACGCACGTGTGTAATGTTTCATCGAACTTTTAAAGGCACAGGATTAAAATATTACAGAGGTTCAAAACAGTCTAAGGACCTTGGGATGTTAGCTAGTATTTAGACTATTAATGTGCAGATAAATGCAGTCATTTTCTAACACATACACACATGTGAGAACAGAAAGAGAGCTGGACGGTCACACAGACAGACAGCTCAGTTAGATAAGAGAAGTTTGTCTCTCAGACCTGACAGAGACAAACACACACACGCATGTTCACTCATGCACACGCATGTTCACTCACGCACGCACATGTTCACTCACGCACTCACTCATCACATTTCCAAGTAAGTTTACTACTAACGCTACTGGTTTGTGGGAAGCTTGATGTGTAATTCTATGTGCTTTGCATGATGATACAACAACTGCCGTCGTCTTCAGCGAGAGGTGCCTTCACACAGGGTTCCCACAGACATTGCCAAATTTTATTCAATGACTTTCAAGTACTTTCCCAAGCACTATTTTTTCATTTTAAAAGGGCATTTAAAAGGATCCAATTCACTTTTAAATGTGGTTTTAAAATGTTTTAAAATAAAATCGGATTCAATATTTATGGCTTAAAACCAATTTCCGACAATTAACACATTGGACGCCAAAAACTAGTATACTCGTTATTGCCCCCCAATGCGTTGTGCGCCAGAAACGAGTTAACTCGTTTTTGGGATCAATATAAAAATGTTTCACCATGGCATTCATAATTCATCCAGCCTCCCTCCGGGACTGCAGCTGGACCCTGTCTGATATTGCAACGCCTCAATACTGCCGCCTGGTGGATGTCGGGCGAGTTACACTCCAAGCCAAAACGGAAGTGGCGCTCGGTGCATCGAGGAAATTCCTCCGGCAGTAATATCTTGTAGCGTGGATCTAGATACACACTCGAGTGCATGGGATCGCTTTCGAAACGCAATAATCAATATGATTTCGGCGTTTATTGAGTCATACAAACAGGAAATGGATCTAGCAGATCGACGTCAAATAATTGGAATATTTTTCCTCCAGTCTCATTGGCGAACGGTAAGAGGAATATAACGTTATTTTCAGCCCGATTGTTTATTCATTTCAGGGCAATCCATCTGATCAACGTATCAACCCATAGTAAGTAAGAAAAGACGCTACTGACGATCAAGGAATTATAAACCCCCCCCCCCCCTTTCCTTCACGCATGATGAAGCATAATGTATACCGATCATATACATTTGAATTTTTAATATACCGTGTATAGGAAAGAAACGCCAATCAATAATCTATCATATGCGTCAGGGCCTATAACTCGCGTTTTAGGAATTACTGCAGAAAACCTTAAAAAATACTTATATTCATGACTGTACTAACACGACAATGTATGAATGAAAAAATATAACGTTCCCACATCCGGAATGAGAGATACCCGATGTTGAATGGGCCATAGTAATGTCGATATAGCTATAATATTTAAAAAGTTATAGCCCTGCAAAGAAGGTAAACATCTCCATAGGGTTACAGCACTGGCAGACTGGGCATACGGATGGGTACAATGCATGGCGGACAATGTGTTAAGTTACACTTTAAATTAAAAAAAAATCAATTTCTTGATTCAGAACAATTTTATCATGGATGAACAAAACTTTCAATGCGAATGGTTGATTAAATTTCAAGGACTTTTTAAGCACCTTGTTAAAAAATTGGCTGTTTTCAAGGAATTCCAGGCCTCGATTTAATTTTATTTCTTTAATCAAGCACTTTAAGCACTTCAAGGACCTTGTGCGAACCCTGAGTGAGCCTGTCCCATAGAATCACTGTACGTAGAAGGACCCGTCTGTCCACACAGCTGTGTTGAGGAGAATAATTTAGTTCTGGAGCTACGCCCGACTCCTGAATGAATGGACAAACATCTGATTGCCCAATCCACACATCTTAGTGTAGACTAGTCATCAGCTCACCAGGAGAGACCACCAGTTAAACAGAGCTAACCGCTTTTTAGCACGCACACGCACACACACACTAGATAATACCAGGGATAAGAGAATTTGTCTCTCAGACCTGACACCTTAACAGACAAACATGGACGCGCTCACGCACCTCTGCTCGTCATCAGGTCTCTTGATGAGGTTGAAGAGGATGTGAAGGAGCTGGTCTCTCTCTCTAGGCTCCGGGTGGAGACACGCCGTACACAGGATGAGAGGAATCAACTCCTGGGGGGAGAGAGAGAGAGAGAGAGAGAGAGAGAGAGAGAGAGAGAGAGAGAGAGAGAGAGAGAGAGAGAGAGAGAGAGAGAGAGAGAGAGATGGGGAAAGAGGGAAGAATGGGGAGAGAGAGAGAGAGAGAGAGAGAGAGAGAGAGAGAGAGAGAGAGAGAGAGAGAGAGAGAGAGAGAGAGAGAGAGAGAGAGAGAGAGAGAGAAAGAGATGGGGAAAGAGGGAAGAATGGGAGAGAGAGAGCGAGAATGGAGAACAGAGAGAGAGAGGTAGAGAGAGAGCGAAAGAGAAAGAGCGGGGGGGCGAAAGAGAGGGGGAAGAGAGACACAGAGTGAAAGAGAGAGAGAGACAGAAAGTGAGAGAGAGAAAGAAAGAGAGACAGAGATAGAAAGAGAGGGGGAGAGAGGGAATAGAGGTAGAGGGAGAGAATGAGAACACAGAGAGAGAGAGAGAGCGAGAGAGATCGAGAGCGTACAGAGGAGGATAAACGGAGGTTAATGTGTATCATATCAGCAGGTTGGGGTTGCAGTCACAACACAGGAGGGACAGGGGTCTGAGTCAGTCAGCAGGTCAGGCAGGGCTGGAGAGAACCACTGATGTTAAATCAAAATAAAACACAGAGGTTTACCACTAAAACCATAGGAGACACAGGAGAGGACGTGCAGAATACATACCGTACCCATAGATTACTGTTTCTAGGCCCTAAACCAGTGGTTCTCAACGAGGGGTCTGGGGACCCCCCGGGGGCCTTGGGGAGGTTCCAGGGGGTCTCCAGAAAAGTGGGGAATAGTTTAGTTTAATTTAATCTAATTTCATTCACTAGAGGTTGAGCCCAATTAAAGAATACATAAGAAAGTGTGACCACTTCTAAGCATAGGTTTCACTCCCTCCAAGGTTATCTCCCTACCTACAGTATAGACATTCTGGACCAAGCCGTATCCATCACAACACATGTCTTCTCTGATGGGGTCCTTGAGACACAATCTAATCAAATGGGGGTCCTTGACATGAAGAGGTTGAGAACCACTGGACTAAAAGACTGATTTGGAATACATGCGCGCGCACACACACACACGCGCACGCACACACACACACACACACACACACACACACACACACACACATACATACAGAAAACAAAACCATGCCACTTACTACATTCACAACCCTTAGCCTTAACCCTCAACAACCTAACCCAAGCCCTTACTCCAACCGTACCTTAATTATAACCCTTACTGTTCAGAAACTCCTCACTTCCTCAAAAAAAAGGGGGGGGGGGTAGAGAGAGAGAGAGGGAGAGGGGAGGGAGAGAGTGAAAGCGAAAGAGAGACAGAGAATGGAGAACAGAGAGAGAGAGAATGAGAACACATACACAGAGAGAGAGAGAGAGAGAGACATTCACAACCTAACTTAAGCCCTTACTCCAACCTTACCTTAATTAAAAACCCTTACTGTTCAGAAACCCCTCACTTCCTCAAAAGGTCCTCACTCTAAAAACGCAGATCCTCACAAGTACGGTAATAAAACACACACACACACACACACACACACACACACACACACACACACACACACACACACACACACACACACACACACACACACACACACACACACACACACACACACACACACACACACACACACACACACACACACACACACACACACACACACACACACACACACACACACACACACACACACACACACACACACACACACACACACACACACACACACACACACACACACACAGATAACCCATGTGTTCCCCTGAGTTCAGGCCAGGTTCAGAGGGCCTAGCAGGGGCCTTGACAGAGGGCCTCCACGGCCACACTGTGGTCAGCCTGGCACTCCAGCCCCACACCCAAATTAGAGAGTGCACACGAGTTAAAAATATAGTTTTTTCTCTCTCTCTCTCTCTCAAACAAACCATGCTTTTTTTTCTCCTTCCCCTGGAAGATATCATATTTTCCCCCGCAGAGGGCCTTGGCAGGACATCTCAAAACCCCAACGTTGGATGAAGGAGACGGGACGAGAGACGGGACGAGAGACGGGACGAGAGACGCTCCGACGTGCGGACGGGAGACTGCGGGGTAGAGCGAGGCCTCTCGGTGAGCCATCCACTCAGCGCCGGATTAACAGTCTTTCTGAAGAGGATGCCATGTCGGGTCGCTCATTTAAAGGCTGGAAATACAGGACCCTTTGATCTCAGGGGGTCATTATTGAAGTGGCCGCATGAGCGGTTAAAGGAGGAACGAATCGGTCCTTCCTCGGCATCAAATAACTTCAGAAATCAGCCAATCCGCCTCGGTTAACTAACTCGAGGCAGAGAACTGCCGCGTTCCAGGGCTACGTTCACACTGTAGGCCCAGAGTGGCCGAAATCAGTTTTATCTTTTTTTAACAGTGTGAACAGCACAAATCACATGGGATCTGATCTTTTCAATTCTGATTTGGGCCACTTTCATATGTGGTCCTCAATCTGATACAGGTCTGATTTGTTTGAATTAGTTGGCCTCCACTGCATTGAACTTGTAAATTAAACCATAAACTGTTCACGTCTATCTTCTTCATTGCTCATTTGCGGGTCAGTTCAGGAGCGCGACCGGTTAACACTGGAATCTGATATTGGCAACATTTAAAAATGTAATGTGGAAAAAAACGTATCTGAGCAATAAATCTGAATTGAGCACTAAAGCTTGCAGTGTGAATGTAGCCTGACTTTTTCCTCTGAATCTGACAGAACCATAGCCAATGGGAAGAGAGCGTGTTCAACTCCCAGTGTGGCCACACACGCTAAGAAACTATGTACTCCTCGTACTGTGAGGTACTTTGTATAAAAAGGCTCCAGCAAATGCATACCGGTTACAGTATGTTTATTAACCAAATGCAAAACACTTTTGCATTTCTTTTTTGGATCTAAAATGGACCTGGGCCGATTGAATAAATAAAGAAATAAATTAGAAAAATAAAGAAAACACAGATCTAAAAAGCAAGGCCTATACTCTCAACCCTAGGTCACCCTGTTCTATTTCAGAATGTGAGGACAACATCGGAAGGTATGTCGAGATTAAACATCTGGCGCTGTGCTGGGTCAACATTGTGGCCAGGTAGAGTGGGCAGAGACGCCAGGGGCCACAGGCAGGGTGGAGAGAGAGAGGGAGAGAGAGAGAGAGACAGACGGAGAGAGAGAGAGAGACAGACGGAGAGAGAGATGGGGAGAGAGAGAGAAAGATAGAAAGAGACAGAGACAGAGAGAGAGATGGGGAGGAGAGAGAGACAGAGAGAGAGAGACAGAGCGAAAGGGAGAGGGAGAGAGAAAGAGAGAGAGAGAGAGAGAGAAAGAGAGAGAGAGAGAGAGAATACATAGTCCTGTATTTCCCCATACACAGACCTATTAGCAGTGGTCAACCGTAACTGGGCCACAACATATGCAGAGAGAGCTCCGAAACTGACAGGATAACAAAGAAAAGGCAGCTTTATGGTCGACTGCTAACTGTACAGACGGGCGTTGCATGTGTACGGACATTTGAGAATGCAGTGGAGAAACGGCACGCATCCGGTGTTGGCTTCTGTTGCTGCCGTGCTAATGATTTCAGACAGGGTAAGACGAAGTTGGCCCCAAAATGCTGTGGATTCCACAGAAGGAAACACACTACCACCAATAACACCGGAGAGTTAAGTCCATTTCATCTACAAATGGCATCTTTGGCGCAACTTTCTTCTCTCTCCCCATTTTTTTTTATCCACTTTTTCTCCTTATTTTCTATTTTTCTTCCATCCCAATTTCGTGTATCCAATTCTCCCCTCCCCTGTCTTGAACGTTGCTCGACTATGCCCCCCACTGGTCGGTTGTAGAGAGGATAGAAGCCTTGCATCACGTGTCCCCTCCGGTACACGAGGAGGCAGCCTGTCACATCTTTTCACCTGCCAGCGCGGACTCTCATTGGCGAGGTGTAACGCATGGGAGGCTCACACTACCCTCGCCACTTCCTGTCTCTGCTGTGCAGGCGTCTCCCAACCGACCTGTAGGGGTCACTGTCCACAACGTCCAATCCCCACCCATCGACTTCCACCCGCTGACTCTGCCAAATGAGCCAGTACGACGGCCGGCCCAAGCCAAAGGCAATGTTGAGACTGGGATTCGATACCAGTCTCTTGCATTGGTGACGAGCGCAATCTCCGCTACGCCACCCAGCCGCCTTCTCTCTCCCCATTTGAAAGGATCAGCATAGCAACAAGGACGGCTAACACTGGAACACTGGACCGCTGTTAAACCTTGGCTGTCACGGATCACGGTGGTAATCAACTAAACCGGTGATTGATCTATCTCAAGCCCGCCCTATGTTTTTTTATCCGATCCAAACTTTGTCTGAGGGAAGCAACAGTTCAAGATCAAGAAAAGCGGGCAGGGTTTGAGATAGGTTGATTAATTGAGAGAGAGAAAAAAACATATGGGTATAAAATCGCCAAACATTGCCTTTAACTCAATGAGCACCTAGAGGTCGCTGTTTACCGTCTGGTAAGAAGGCCTAGGGGGGGCAGCCTAGTTGATGCATCGTTGTAAGCGCTCGTCTTGCCGGAGAATTTTCTCCCCGCCCGCACGGCTCAGCTCGGCCCAGAAAACAAACTACATCGTTTCAAATGGAGTACAATAGCGGCCGCAAGGCGTTAGTATTGACCGTCTGCGATCTCAGACACATTCAGAACAGCCTGCACAGACTGCCCCGATAAATTATGAATGGCAATAGCTCAAGCGATGGTGAGTTAACCCGACTTTTTTCGTGATTGGCGCTGAAACAGTTAAAAGAGACAAACACATTTAAAGGTAGAATCTGTAATGTCGTCAAACAGCTACCTCTAGGTAGGCAAAATAGCCGCTCTTAGTATTACACTTTGAATTTTAGTAGGAATAGGGGGATAGGTTGCTACTGCTGGCTCTACCAAGAGAGGTCTTGAGAAATTCACAGCATAATAAGTTACTGAACTCCAACCCACATGTCAGAACAAATCAAAACTAAAGTAAACAAAGCCCAATATCAATCCTAGAGGTCGCTGTTTGACAGCATTACAGATTTTACCTTTAAGGCAACCTTTAACACATTAATTGCCAAGAACGAGTATACTCGTTATTGCCCGCCATGCGTTCAGCACCAACAACGCGCTACGATGGCCATTTCATGTATGCACGAGGAGATATAATAATGATAATCTAGCGTTGATTTCAGGATGATTAGATAATCAGCCGAAAAATTACAACGTGATGACTGGATTACACTAAAATGCCTTTTTCTCGTCTTTTCCTGGAATTACTCAGAATCACCCAAACCGTACTCGAATTCAAAACGGTATAAAACGGAAATGTACGGATGAAAAAACAATCTGTTTTGTGCATGTTGACTGGAAGCAACTCACTGACAATCGATGGGTGTATTAGTCCCATAGCTATAATATAAGATATATTTTAAGCACTCGCAAATGTCGCAGTCTAAAACTATATCCATTAAATAAAGACCTGGCGCTGAAGGGGGATCAGCGCCCCCTGCTGCTGGCGGTCAATGTGTTAAAAAGGTATCATGACACAATAGAGGCCTTGCACAGAATGTTTGTGTAGTTATCCGTCTGTAACATAACAACAATTGTGTTGATATACGAGAAATATATTGACAAAAACATAATCATTTGGATCATATTGTTGGATCTTGTAAACCAGTCACAGTAGAATATCATTCTATATTATATTCTAGTGTATAATATATAGTGTTTTTCTAGTGTATTACCAAGGGGTTACCAATGGTTACAGGCAGCCATACTGGAAGTACACAACCATTCCGTGCAAGGCCACTATTAGGGCAACCTCTCAACAATACAAAATTGTGTTTGGGAAATATTAACAGCAACATTAAACTTTATGCAAACAACCACTTTCTCTAATAAAGAAGTGAAAAGAGTTTTAACTGTAGAATCACGCCAGTGTGCGTACGTCACTCTCCCAGCTCTAGGCTCCTGTAAGTTCCTGTGATGAGGACATTAATAATAATGCCATTTCTTCTCTGTTGTAGCTAAAGTCTCTTTGCTTTCCTCATCTTGCTCTCAACCCCACGAAGACCAAGGAGATGATCATCGATTTCCGCAGGACTGGTGACCTCAGCCACTCTCCACTCCTCATTGGAAATGAGGAGGTGGAGAGGGTTTCAAAATTTAAGTTTCTGGGCATGACGATGTCTGATGACCTGTCCTGGGAGATCAGCATTGCCTCTGCTGTGGGGAAAGCTCAGCAGCGCCTTTTCTATCTGAGGAAGCTTAAATGGGCTAAACTCCCAAAGGGACTGATGGCCAACTTCTACCACTGCGCAGTAGAGAGTGTACTCACGTACGGACTACTGGTGTGGTTTTCTAGCTGCACCAGGGCAGAGAAGGAGGCCCTCCACAGAGTGGTCAAGGCTGCAAGGAGGATCACCGGAGCTAGCCTCCCAGATATCTCCAGTCTTTACCTCCCGCTGCCTACGTCGTGTAAATAACATCTTGCAAGACCAGTACCACCCAGCACACCATCTTTTTCAACTGCTGCCCTCTGGTCGAAGGTATAGATCCATCCAGTCCGGAACTAGCAGACTGACCAACAGCCTCTATCCACGGGCTGTCAGGCTCTCAACGATCAACATCAACTTGCCCCCCCGCACCCTCCGTCCCCAACCCCCGGTGACATAACTCCCACTTCCACATTACAACAATAACTGTGAACCGGACTTGCATTGCTGCACTATACACTATTTCATCCATTGCAAGTCAACGCCCCCCCCCCCTCCTTCCATTAACCCACTGGACTGTCACTGAAATATTTATATTTATTTATTTGCACTAGCACTAAATGCACTTGGGACAATGATGGTATGTTATTATTATTGAGGACATTGGGACATTGATACTTTACTTTATTACTATTATTATTGACATTATTATTTTGCACATGCTATATTTTATGTTTGTATGCCAGTGGTGATGTTCCTTACAAATTTTCGTTGTACCAACAATGACAAATAAAGATCTATTCTATTCTATCTCCACTCCTTCAATTGGATTATACCCAACTTTCTAATCTCTCATTTCTGTCTCTTGATAATATAGTCTCCAGCCTCTTTGTCTGTCCAGCATGAGGTCCATTAGCTATCAGTTAGCAGTTAGTCTAGCGATTATATAAAAAAAAAAAAAAAAAGGGAAGTGGAACGTTACTGGATATATTGACCTTCTTTATGGCGAAACAACTTCTATACACAGTGTGTGTTTTTAACCTCTTTAGCCCGAGCGCCGGAGATGACATCACGTCATAAATCAATCTCTCCAGACTGTATGCCATAATGTTTTCAAATGTAGCCAAGAGTAAAGACCTTAATCCTGTCAAAACAGCAGCCATAGTGTATATTTTCAACAAAAAGTTTGTTTACCAATAGTCTAAAGTGTTATTATAGTGAAATTTTAGTTTATGTAACGTCTTCATAATTTAGCGAATATCCGCCGTTTTGAATTAGCGTTGTGTTGCCGTTTGTAGTCATATGAGGAGAGGGCATGAGCATTGACATTTTGAAAAACTACATTTCCTAGCGAATTCCAGCTTCCAGCAAATTACTTCTGTATGAATTTTTTTTATTTCTCTTATTTCTCGGGTTTCTCCATCACAAAACTGAACGTTAATGGCATCAATTGGAGCGCAGTTAGTGTGTCTACCTTCTGTGAACGTTTAGCAACAATCCGCGTTGTGATCCGATCCAAAATAGTGGAGCCATATCCATTATATGAATGGAACTGTACATACAGTAGATTGCATTCACGGTTCTCGCTGCACGCCTGAAGATACTAAATCCAAATAGAACTCTGCCATTTGAAAGGGGAGATTTGGCCCAATCCATAGATGTGCGAGTTGGCTATAATAAGGTCATTTATAGGCCTGGTATTCTATAATAATATTTCAAATAGCATGGGTCCGAATGGCAGAATTCAGTACTGTATCTACAACACATTCTGTTGAATCATCTTCCCTTTATTCATTTGCTTAGATATTTTGTACACATGATCTCATGAAGGTGCTGAACAAGCTCAGTGTCAGTTCTTCATGTCTGGTCATTTTTAGCATGGTGTTATTCACTGTCAAAGAAAAATCATAATTTATATTCTCCATCGTTTCATCACAATTTACTCAAGCCTAGTAACAGACAAAATATTTCTGACATACATTCCATGAGATCCATAGATGTCCCTAGATAGCACGAACATGCAAATGGACCTTGTAGAAGTGGAGCAATGTTCCATTCCATAGGTATGTATTTTAGGTGGATTTTCAGAAAATAGGGCTAGGGCTTAAGAGGTTAATGCTCTAGAATCAGCTTTTGAAGTGCAGCACACTTGCCACAACAAAAATGTACCACTGTATGAATAATTTACCTCGGTAAAAGTAATGTATCACCACGGCACCATATTTGTACTTAATCAGGGTATCTGACATTTTTTATTCCACTTAGAGCAAAATTTAATACCAATTTCACAACCATACTAGCCAAAAAAACTAAACACATAACAACATTGAACTGGCGGCTGCAGTTGCGCGCCAATTTAAATTATTTTTGGCGCGTTCCATACCAGCTCTCACCCAAGCTCCCGGTAGCCCCGCAAAAAACAACAACTTGAATACAAAAACATTTAATATATTTCATATTATTTTTTATCTCCCGACAGCCGGGCTTCCCCCCCAAAATGTTTTATACTTTTAATATCTTTTAGGGCCCCCCCCTAGAATTATGAATTGAATACTTTGTAAGACTTTTTAATACCCTGCAGATACCCTGTTAATTAATACCATGGTACAATCCGGTTGAAACCATGATAGTGGTGGTATTCCCATAAAGTTTCAGTCACCACGCTATCGCGGTTAATCGCGTTCCACGTCATACCGGTTGAGAGAGTTCTAGGAACGCGGAAACACTGCAATTAAACCGTCACCACAAAAACACCACATCAAGAACCTGTTGCAATGTTAACTAAACTAGGCAGAACACACTATTATAAAGTACTGTACAAACTCATGACTACCTGACTCAGACTGTTTCTCATCACTGTGGTTTTCATGCTTTGAAAAGTGTGTTCATATCGCACTACCGCTAAGAAAACCGCATCGACTAAACGTCAAGTGACCGTGGTTTACGAAACTGGTTTTCATACATATTCACAATGTTATTTCTTGAATCAACATTTTTCAATGAAAATCCTCAACAGTCACAACACGGGACTGGACGGAGCTCTCGGGAACGCTTCCCGGTTTTCCGATCCACGCCTTGTGTTCCGTTGTGGACGGAAATCCAGATAAATATGGGCTTCCTCTGTAATAGTTGCCCAGTTCCTTTCAAGAAGGCATGGCACGGTTCCCCGAGACGATCCACAGACCTTGTTGTGAATAGTTTCATCGAGAACTATCGCGTCTGGCGCACCGAGAGAGCGACCAATGAAGCCGTTCACAACAAGGGCTGCGGATGACGGGGGAATAACCACGTCATGATTTCTGGGAAGAGACGCTGCTGTTGAGGTTTTCAAAATGTAATAGTTTTGGTAGCTTCGACTGCCACAAGAGAAAGCCCGCTGAGCCCCGTTATACTGGGACGTCTCCACGGCCGATACCTCCAAACCTCCAATCACATCCAAACCATCTGGGTGGGTGGATGGATGGATAGCACTCGGGTAAAGGGGAAAAACATGTTTCTTTTTGTTTTTGTTTTGGGTGTTTGGCAAGAACCAAACAGATTACTGGATGATCTTGAGTAGTTTCCTGTTCTGTACCCTGACATTAGACTTAATGTAAGAAACCATTATGACTCGTCGTCACTCATCAGTGAACAAGTAGAGAACAAGTACTAGAATGAGTAAAAGAATGAGTACTAGAGCGAGTAAAAGAACGAGTACTAGAATGAGTAATAGACTGAATACTAGAGCGAGTACTAGAATGAGTAATAGAACGATTACTAGAATGAGTACTAGAATGAGTAATAGAACGAATACTAGAATGAGTAATAGAATGAGTAATAGAACGAATACTAGAATGAGTACTAGAATGAGTAATAGAACGAATACTAGAATGAGTACTAGAATTTGTAATAGAACGAATACTAGAATGAGTACTAGAATGAGTAAAAGAACGAGTACTAGAATGAGTACTAGAATGAGTAATAGAACAAATACTAGAATGAGTACTAGAATGAGTAATAGAACGAATACTAGAACGAGTAATAGAACGAATACTAGAACGAGTATTAGAACGAGTGCTAGAACGAGTACTAGAACGAGTGCTAGAACGAGTAATAGAACGAGCTGCAGAGTGTTGGAGAGAGAGAGCTGCAGTGTTGGAGAGAGAGAGCTGCAGAGTGTTGGAGAGAGAGCTGCAGAGTGTTAGAGAGAGAGAGCTGCAGAGTGTTGGAGAGAGAGAGCTGCAGAGTGTTGGAGAGAGAGAGCTGCAGAGTGTTGGAGAGAGAGAGCTGCAGAGTGTTGGAGAGAGAGAGCTGCAGAGTGTTGGAGAGAGAGCTGCAGAGTGTTGGAGAGAGAGCTGCAGTGTTGGAGAGAGAGAGCTGCAGAGTGTTGGAGAGAGAGAGCTGCAGAGTGTTGGAGAGAGAGAGCTGCAGAGTGTTGGAGAGAGAGCTGCAAAGTGTTGGAGAGAGAGAGCTGCAGAGTGTTGGAGAGAGAGCTGCAGAGTGTTGGAGAGAGAGAGCTGCAGAGTGTTGGAGAGAGAGAGCTGCAGAGTGTTGGAGAGAGAGCTGCAGTGTTGGAGAGAGAGCTGCAGAGTGTTGGAGAGAGAGAGCTGCAGAGTGTTGGAGAGAGAGCTGCAGAGTGTTGGAGAGAGAGCTGCAGTGTTGGAGAGAGAGCTGCAGAGTGTTGGAGAGAGAGAGCTGCAGAGTGTTGGAGAGAGAGAGCTGCAGAGTGTTGGAGAGAGAGCTGCAGTGTTGGAGAGAGAGCTGCAGAGTGTTGGAGAGAGAGAGCTGCAGAGTGTTGGAGAGAGCGCTGCAGAGTGTTAGAGAGAGAGCTGCAGAGTGTTGGAGAGAGAGAGCTGCAGAGTGTTGAGAGAGAGAGCTGCAGAGTGTTGGAGAGAGAGAGCTGCAGAGTGTTGGAGATAGAGCTGCAGAGAGTTGGAGAGAGAGCTGCAGAGTGTTGGAGAGAGAGCTGCAGAGTGTTGGAGAGAGAGCTGCAGAGTGTTGGAGAGAGAGAGCTGCAGAGTGTTGGAGAGAGAGAGCTGCAGAGTGTTGGAGAGAGAGCTGCAGAGTGTTGGAGAGAGAGCTGCAGAGTGTTGGAGAGAGAGAGCTGCAGAGTGTTGGAGAGAGAGAGCTGCAGAGTGTTGGAGAGAGAGCTGCAGAGTGTTGGAGAGAGAGCTGCAGAGTGTTGGAGAGAGAGAGCTGCAGAGTGTTGGAGAGAGCGCTGCAGAGAGTTGGAGAGAGAGAGCTGCAGAGTGTTGGAGAGAGAGAGCTGCAGAGTGTTGGAGAGAGCGCTGCAGAGAGTTGGAGAGAGAGAGCTGCAGAGTGTTGGAGAGAGCGCTGCAGAGAGTTGGAGAGAGAGAGCTGCAGAGTGTTGGAGAGAGAGCTGCAGAGAGTTGGAGAGAGAGGCTGCAGAGTGTTGGAGAGAGCGCTGCAGAGAGTTGGAGAGAGAGAGCTGCAGAGTGTTGGAGAGAGAGAGCTGCAGAGTGTTGGAGAGAGAGCTGCAGAGAGTTGGAGAGAGAGAGCTGCAGAGTGTTGGAGAGAGCGCTGCAGAGAGTTGGAGAGAGAGAGCTGCAGAGTGTTGGAGAACGAGCTGCAGAGTGTAATGATTTATGACACGGCTGATAAGACGACCAGGTGGCCGGCAGGGTTTTTACTGTTTTACGGGGTCACTCGGTCTTTTCAAAAACAAACAAGCTTTTGTTCTCGCGCTCTCGGGTCGCCATCAAAGAAACTCAAGGTGTGTCTCAAAGCTGTCTTGGTCACCAGGTAGGCAGTGTGTGTGTGTGTGTGTGTGCTTCTGTGGCCGATGGGCCTAACTGACGCAGTCCAAAGTCCACGTTGGCATCGCCTCGATATCTGAGTATCACTCTTTTTCTCTCTCTCTTCTCCTCCTCCTTCGGTTTGTTTTTCATAGATTTTGGCCGGAGGCCAAGTTCTTCATAACTGTCGGTGGTGTAAATCATCAGAAAAAATAAAGGAAAAAAGAAGCCGTAACCATAGCGATATGCAAAGCAGCCAGACCGCTGGCCGACACAACCAGAGTTACTTCTCTTCCAAACTCTATCTTCTGTTCCTTCTCTTTCTAAGCAGAATGTACCCCCCCCCCCCCCCCCCCCCCCCCCACACACGCACACACATCTCTCCGCCCACCTGAATGGATGCAGGCATGTTCGCACGCAAGAACACACAAAAACATAAACACCTGTGCAGGTGTTTTCTGCGCTCAAGCTTTCAGGGCATAATTAACCTCTACTTCTCCCCTTATGGGGCCAGTCATACTCCACACACACACACACGCACACACACACAGACACACACACACAAGGGAATAGTGTTAAAGGGGCGCTTCACCCAAAAAAAAACGATGTCGAATTTTTTTGCACATAATCTCACATACATCCAAAAACTGTTTTGCACACATTGCACACATAGTTTGACATACAGTAGTTATTGAGAGTAAATGTATCTGTAGATTCTATATCTATATATGTACATATGCCTTACCTACTGTTACTAGTTACACTGCTGGCCAATATGACTTACTACCATAGTGACTTTATACCTGTATCACTGTACATATTAATACTACAACTGTGTACATATCTGATTAGCACTATACTCAGTAGTACTAATTTATATATCTTATACCCAGTTTAATCACCTGTACATTGTATATTACTATTGCACTTTACTGTTACATTTGCACTCTGGTTGGATGCCAAACTTATTTTTGTTGTAATGTACTTGTGCTGTATGATGACAATACATTTGAATGTAATCCAGTCCATTAGTTTGAATATGGCCACCAGTAATGTCATTGGGGACCTTGAATCCTTGTGTTGTGTATTACATCTGCATCATTTCATGGAGCTGTAATTAATGCAACACAAGGATTCAGTGTCCCCGGTGGCCACATTCAAACTAATTTACTCTCAGTAACCTGTCAAACTAGATGAATGTGCACAACTGCTCAGAACTTTTGGACGTGTGCGAGATTACAGATAAATAAATCAGCATTGTTTTTCAGTGAAGTGCCCCTTTAATTTACATTTAGCAAGGGGTCCTGAGCATGACAGAGGATACGGTTAAATAATGAAGTTGCATTAAAAATCTGATATGTTAGTCAGAACACAGTCACTGTATACAACCATAGCAATACTGTCACCATAGCGGCTCAAAGGAAACAGTGCTGTTTTTTTTTTTTTTCTTTTTTACACCAAGTGCCATGGAAGGTCAGAGGTTAAAATAAAGAAAAATCACATTGGATTCTCTCACCCAATCAGGGATCACTGTATATAACGAAAAACAGCCAATGGGAAGAAGCTAAATGCAATGGGAACCAATCAGATAAGGATGGCGTGAGGATACACAGGGGTGAGACAGACATAGATCAGTCCCGTCCTGTAGACTAAAACCACATGCCTTTGTACTATAGCTTTAGACTTCAGTTCAATTCAAACCGTACCCATACTACTCTATTTTACTTTTGGGCACACATTTTTATTATTATTGTCACTAAAACAAGAAAAGGAACTCTGCAGCGGCTGCCCTCTCTCTGGTTAGACGAAAGATTTTCTGGAAAATTAACATTAGCAACAAGGATTTGACTATGCAACGCAGAAACCCATAGTCTCAAGGTGATGGTTGAGTTTGACCAGGAAGCGTTTTTGCAAACGGCCTTTTGAAACGAGAAACCCAGTCAAATCCTGCCCTCTTTTCTTGATCCTCCAAAATCACAACTGTTGTGATCGGAGGATCAAGAAAATAGGGCAGGGTTCTAGATCAATTAATAATTACAACTCTGTACATACGTACATCTGATTAGCACTACACTCAGTAGTACTAATTTATGTATTTTATACACAGTTTTAAATCACCTCAAGTTTCAAGTTTAGTTTTATTTGTCACATATAAGGTACATGTACATTGAAATGCTTGGTTCTGGTTGAGCCTCCTGAGATTGTGCTTCAACAGCAAAAAAAGTAAAAAGAATAAAGACCAAATACTATACAAAATATACAATATACAAACTAAAGAACAAAATGCCTGCACAAGTACATTGTATATTACTATTGCACTTTATTTGCACTCTGGTTGGATTCCAAACTTATTTTTGTTGTACTGTACTTGTGATGTATAATGGCAATAAATGTTAATCTAATTTTATCAAAATTGTAGGCTTCTCTGAGTTGCAAAGTATGGTTTTCGTGGCTAATCCTAATTTTAGCCTACATCCATGGAGAAAGTCTTCCTGGAACCAGAGAGATGGTGGGGGGCGGGAACCGCAGAGCTCTCCTCTAACACAATAAAAAGTCTTGAGTGGCGGCGGTTGTAGCCAATAGGGAGCGGGGCCATGTGTTACATCCTGGCGGTGATATGTCAGGTGAGAGAAGCATGCGTATGAGGAGCGTGAGAGAGACTCACCTGGCACAGGTGCGCAACCATTCTCTGGGAGCAGAGACGCATGCACGAGAGAATGAGTGAGAAGAACAGTAAAGAAGATAACAAAAAGAAAAGACAAAATAAAAAAGACAAGAGCGAGAGCAACAGGAGGACACAGAGGTGGAGTGTGGAGGAGGAGGAAAAGAGGAGAGAAGGAGGAAGGAGAGATGACATTGGTGAAAAAACAGCCGGGTGGAGAGACGATGAATTTTCCCAAACTAAGACAGAAAGAGAGAAAGAGGAGAGGTAGAGGTAGAAGTAGAGGAGAGGAGAGGAGAGGAGAGGAGAGAAAGAGGAGAGGTAGAGGAGAGGAGGTTTTACCTCTCGTTTAGCGAGGAGGACATTAGGGACGATGTGAGGGAGACAGCGACCGAGCATCAGCATCACACTCTCCTCACTGTCAGCTATACGAGATACCTGGAGGTAGAGAGACAGAGAGAGAAAAAAAAATTATACTTACAGGTAGACTGGTGGAATGCTACACACACTAGCTCTCCCCTTTGGTCTGAATGCGCCACATTTCGATGTCTTTGACTCACCGTGGTGATGTGTTGAGGTCTTTGACTCACCGTGGTGATGTGTTGAGGTCTTTGACTCACCGTGGTGATGTGTTGAGGTCTTTGACTCACCGTGGTGATGTGTTGAGGTCTTTGACTCACCGTGGTGATGTGTTGAGGTCTTTGACTCACCATGATGTGTTGAGGTCTTTGACTCACCGTGGTGGTGTGTTGAGGTCTTTGACTCACCGTGGTGGTGTGTTGAGGTCTTTGACTCACCGTGGTGATGTGTTGAGGTCTTTGACTTACCATGATGTTTTGAGGTCTTTGACTCACCGTGGTGGTGTGTTGAGGTCTTTGACTCACCGTGGTGGTGTTTTGAGGTCTTTGACTCACCATGGTGGTGTGTTGTGGTCTCTGTCTCACTGTGGTGGTGTTTTGGGGTCTTGTAAATGGTAAATTTATATAGCAGCTTTTATCCAAAGCGCTTTACAATTTGTTCCTCACATTTTACCCATTCACTCACACATTCACTCACAGACGGTGGAGGCGACCATGCAAGGTGCCAACCTGCATCAGGAGCAGTTAGGGGTTAAGTATCTTGCTCAAGGACACTTCGACACGCTGCCCGGGAGGAGCGGGAATCGAACCAGGAACCTCCAGATAACCAGACGACTGCTCTACCTCCACTGCCACTGTCGCCCCCGATGTCTCGTCTCTCATCCTGCAATTAACTATTGGTGATGTCATCTCAGGGGGCTTTCACACTAGCCATTCGGGGTCGAATCAGAGCGCGATCGCACCAAAATATCGCGTGATGAAAACGCTCCCCCGCGTTCCCAGGGACGCTGATTCGCTCCAAACCTGGGCCGCTGGAATAGGTGGTCTCAGGTGCGAACCAGCGTCCCCGACGACGGAGCGGGGCGTGGTGTGCAAGCTTACTGTAATGCTTTCATGAATTTTGGGCAGATAAAAACATACAGCTACAACTGGACAATACCCACAAAAACTATATTTATGGGCAATTTGGCGAGTTCAGACCTCAACCAAACAAGCATGTTGAGCCTCACGGCTCAGTGGATGAAAACTTCGAGATGAAGCCACGTTACAAGCCCAAGACTTCCCTGGCTCGCATTAGGTCTGGCAATTTTTTTTGCCATTGCTATATCTATACATTGGTTTCTTGTTCGAATGCATTTATTTCTTTTTTTTTATCCACTTTTTCTCCCATTTTCTATTTTTCTCCCATCCCAATTTTCATATCGTCCAATTCAACCCTCCCCTGTCTTCGAACGTTGTTTCTTGCCTCCCACAAGCCGGCTGCAATGTGGACTAAGTCATACATAGCACGAGTCCCCTCCGATACTCGAGGTAACAGCCGTCGCATTTTTTCACCTGTGCGGCTCGATCTTTCAGCGTCGGGGGTCTGGGCTTTGGAGGGGCCCTGCCCCCGTCGCTTCTTGATTCTACTGCGCAGGCGCACCAACCGACCTGTAGGAGTCGCTGTCCACAACGCCCGATCCCCACCCTTCAGTTTCCCTCCCCGTAATACGGCCAATGTGTATTACTGTGGATGACCAGCTAAACTGAAAGCAATGTGGAGAGCGGGGCTCGAACAGGAGGCATCCTGTTCGAGCCCAGTCTCCAGCATTCGTTGCGAGCGCCTTGCCCACTGCGCCACGTAGCCCCCCCGAATGCATTTATTTCTATAGACCAGTGGTGCCCAACCAGTCGGCCGTGATCGACCGGTAGATTGCAGGCTGATTTTCAAGTAGACCGCGAGATAATTTTTATATAACATCGAGTATGTTGTCACGTCGCGGCTGAGATGACTTGCTTTAGCGCAGAGCTTTCCTCTCATTTCATTATAGACACAGACCAGCGCGGACCTTCAATGACATGCAATTATAATTTCATTAGACACAGACCAGCGCGGACCTTCAATGACATGCAATATAATTGACGCGAGCAATGGGCTAACGTTAGCTGCTAACTAGTTATCCAATAACTAGGCTAAGCTAACTAGCGTTAGCCGTTAACCCTGGAAAACGCTCAAAGCGGACTCCACGACACCAGTTCCATTCGTGAGAAAAGGGGGTGGGTTATATTGACAAGGCAGCTTACACGCTCAAAATGCAAACAAAACCCGGAGCGAACCAAGACTGCAGTGTGTACACAAACCAGAGGGGGGAGAGTTCGCACTCAAAGACGGAGCGAGGACGGAGCGGAGCACCCGCTCCTAATGAGAAAGCCCCCTCATTAGAGTAAAAAAATATTCTACGTTTCTCTGTACTAGCCAACAGCTAGTAAACAAGCAGTGTGCGCATGGAGCTGGACTTCAGTATAAAAGCTCCTGTAGACACGGACAGCCCATTGTAAGCCGATTACTGCACATTCATTCTGGGATGAGAGACACGACCCAGACACACCACCACAGTAAGTCAAAGTGACTTCATTCACATATTTGCTGGGAGGCCATTTGTTTATTTCTCATTGTGCCGCTTTCAGAACCAAAGGGCCGAGCTAGCTTGTGTAGCAGTCCATGGGTTGCATGTGTCTGTGTGCGTCTCTGTGTGCGTGTGAGTGAGAATGTGTGCGAGTGTGCATGTGTATGTGTCTCTGTGTGCGTGTGAGTGAGTGAGTATGTGTGAGTGTGTCTGTGTGTGTCTGTGTGCATGTGTGTGTGTGTGTCTCTGTGATGCATGCGAGTGAGTGAGTATGTGTGAGTGTGTCTGTGTGTGAGTATGTGTGCGAGTGTGTATGTGCATGTGTATGTGTCTGTGTATGTGTCTGTGTGTGCATGTGTGTGTGCATGTGTGTGTGTGCATGTGTGGTCCTGACCTCAGCTCCCAGACGACTGTCAGAGGACATCCTGCAGAAGGACAGCAGGGCCTGCTGGAAGGCTGGAGACAACTTCCTGCAACACCACAAACAGTCACAACACCAGACCACCAATCAGTCCCTGGCGAGAGACCGTCCCTATATACCACCACTCGATCTATGCACACAAAAACAATCCCTATATATCTGTGCACGAAAACAGTCACCATATATATACAGTTGACCGCTGAATCTGTGTGCACACAAAAACAATCGCAACATATCTCTGCCACAGGGCGGCTGGGTGGCGCAGCGGTCATTGCGCTCGTCACCAACGCAAGAGATACCGGGTTCGAATCTGGCTGTCGGCGTTGCCTCCAGCTTGGGCCGGCCGTCATACTAACTCAATTGGCAGAGTTAGCGGGGGGGAAGTCGAAGGGGTGGTAGTCTGGTCGTTGTGAACAGCGACTCCTACAGGTCGGTTGGGGCGCCTGCACAGCAAAGTCAGGAAAAATGGCAGGGGCAGTGTGAGCCTCCTACACGTTACTCCTCGCCAAAATGAGAGTCCGCACTGGCAGGTGAAAAGATGTGACAGGCTGCCTCCACATGTATCGGAGGGGACATGTGATGCAAGCAGGCTTCTATCCTCCCTACAACCGGCCAGTAGGGGGCACATGCGAACAACGATCTGGACAGGGGAGGGAGAATTGGCACAAGAGGTAAATTGGGATGGGGAGAAAAATCACAGAAAAAAAATAGGAGAAAAAGTAGAAAAAAAAAAACAGTCACTATATACAGCCGAACCACTCAATCTGTGGACAAAAACAGTCGCTATACAACACCACCGCCAATCAGCCTATGGTCATAAACAGTCACTGCTTCACGGTACACAGCCAATCAGTTTCTGGGAAGAACAGTCCTCGGTCGTAAACAGCCAAAACACACCGCCACAACTCGCAACGCTGCCACACAAGAACTACACACGTACTGGTTTCAGAAGAGGTTTAGCATCACGTGGTCTCAAGTGCAATGCCACACACACAGGAAAGACTTTATGGACAAAAACCTACTATAATAAAGCCATCAACAAGACACGTTTGGCCATGGTGGGATACGGTAGCACACAGACGTGAGCTCCAAAGTCTTGCTCTATGGCTGTTAATTGCAAAATTACAATGCTATCCATTTATAGAAGCCTCTCGCGGTGGTGACATGGTTACTGGCAGCTGAAAGGTCTTTAGCTCTAGAGAACGGACAGTGTAACAACTCATACTATAACCTGGCCACACTCTTTATCAAAGATATAGGTCGACAAAATAATAGCTGGTTATCAACATGGTACACAACACTTAATGAGGGGATAATATGATGAAATATTAAATATTTAATTATCTCTTGTAATTATAATGAATCACACATTGGGAGATATGATATTGGAGCCATGACTATAAAAGGTTCAACCACTGGGGTTCACAGTGACTAAATCTAAATGCAGCCCACTGGCACCATCTAGTGGCAACATATGCCTGGTCTCCAGTAGCCAGGGTTTAGCCGTTCTGTGGCCTGTCTGGCACACAGTGATCGTCTCCATTGTCTTTAGAACCTGGCCAGACCTGGCTGGACCCCGGCTGAGAGAGCCGCCTTTCACAACCTGGCCAAAGCTGGCCGAAGCAGGCTGGGACTATTGTAATCATCATGGTTTAGCTTGGGTACCACAGTTGTTGGTGTGAATCTTGAAAGGTTGCCTAGCGACCAGAGAGTTTACAAGAAACGCTATGGAGACGCAAACCCAACCACACCATATCAGACCTGGCCAGGGCTAGCACCAGCCAGGCTGACCAAAGCTAATGGAGACAAGGCAATAGAATGGCGACGTTTGATAGGCATGACTGAATCTAAGCACCACCATCTATCTGATGGACAGTTCAATCTCATGCACTTTACAGCACCACAGGTTTATACAATCTCAGTATGCAGGGCTTGGCAATCAGCTCGATTTTCGCCTGGACAGTTCAGGGGCCCAGATATTGTCAGGCCCAGATATTGTTAGGCCCAGATACCGTCAGGCCCAGATATTATCAGGCCCAGATAAAGGACCTACTGTGCACACGTGTGTCCTCTCACCTGTTGGGCTGATCAAACTGAACGGGAGGCCTGCTCTTTAGCTTGCCGTGGGGCTGGGCTTGGGGCTGTGGGTGGGGTGCGCTCTGGGTACAGGGCGGGTCCGAGCCGCTCTCAGGCTCCGACAACCCCCGGATGTCCAGGTACTGGCCGTTGTCTGTGGGTGGAGGCGGCTGGGACAGAAGATTACATTTGATTAGTTAAAGCTGCAGTGAGTAGTTTTTTTGGGGAAGTCTGAAAAGTCAAAATAAAGTATGCTGTATCTTTAGTATCTTTAGTATTGAACACATAAGTTGAAATAAAACTGGAGCACTGTTTTTTTTTTATCCACTTTTTCTCCTTATTTTTCTATTTTTCTCCCATCCCAATTTCGTATTGCCAATTCTCCCCTCCCCTGTCTTGAACATTGCTAGACTATGCTTCCCACTGGTCGGTTGTAGTGAGGATAGAAGCCTTGCATCACGTGTCCCCTCTGGTACACGAGGAGGCAGCCTGTCGCATCTTTTCACCAGACAGCACGGACTCTCAGTGGCGAGGAGTAACGCATGGGAGGCTCACGCTGCCCCCGATACTTCCTGTCTCTGCTGTGCAGGCGTCACCCAACCGACCTGTAGGAGTCGCTGTCCACAACGTCCAATCCCCACCCATCGACTTCCACCCGCTACCTCTGTCAATTGAGATAGTATGACGACTGGCCCAAGCCGCAGGCAATGCTGACACCGGGATTCGAGACCGGAGTCTCTTGCATTGATGACGAGCGCAATCTACGCTACGCCACCCAGCCGCGCCCCCTGGAGCACTGTTTGAAATGAGAAGTGATCTGTTTGTCTGTGGTGCTCCTACCCTCCCAGTGTATCTGCTGGTTTAATAGTTACATTTAAGACTTTTTAATACCACTTAGAGCAAAATGTAATACCAATTTCATGACCATATTAGCAAAAAAACACATAGCGACACTGAAGTGCCATATTAAATGCTCGCATGTTCCATATAAGCTCTCGCCAGACACACCAAGCTCCCGGTAGCCCTGCAAAAAACTTGACTTGAATACAAGAGCATAACATATTTAATATGATTTCATCTCCCGACAGCCGGGCGCCCGTTCTGCTTCTGAAATGGATTATATATTGCTGTTAGAACAGTTAGATGCTGGCTGCCCAGGCCGTCCGCATAGAACTCTTGTTTACAACCTCTCCTCTCCTCCCCCCTCTCCTCTCTTCTCTGCTCCACACCTACAAGTTCTGAGCGCACTCTGGGTTTTAGCCACAGGGACCTTTCAGAGAGAGATGACAGGTGACAGATACGGTATTTCCGAACCTACTGCTCGATTGGTTCTTGACAAGTGTCGTTCAGTATTGACAAAGCCTACTTTGCTGGAACGATTTATTTTGCACTATACAGTACGTATACATATAAGTACAAGTATAAGTACAAGTATAAGTCTTCATTTGTCATCAGATTAACACACACACACACACGATGAGCGACCCACAGGAACACATACACATACACTGAGTCGCGAGTCATGAGACGTGTGTGTCATTTTGAGATCAGTCGCAAATCGCTTCCTGTTGAATGGATCAGACAGGGATCAGATGCCGAACCACGGCTGTTTTACACACGCCTCGTTCGCCTTATAAGGAGATGGCGGGCGTGTCTGTATGCAAATTAATTGAGCGCAAACACGCATGTGAGTTTAAGAATGAGTGGGATTCATCATGCAACACACCTGGGTAAGAACAGATTTGGACGTTAAGAACAGCTTGATGAATGTGGCGGTGGCGGTGGCTTTTCTTATTGTTCTCTTAACAGACAGGTAAGCAAGAATATAAGACAAATAATAAGAGAGTATGGTTGAATGAGGTCCAATGTTCTAGCATTTGTAACTAAGTATTATAGGATGTAATTTTCCCCTCTCAAAACTACCTGGTGCAGCTTTAACTGTCCTCAGTGAAACATCCCATAATATAATATCTACTTTATATTGAGAGGCAATAGAGTAACATTTTACTTAAAAGTAGAGGTTCACCCACAATATAAAGTCTCCTCTTTCCTGGAGTGGTATCTATCCCATCCAGATAGTTTTGATGAGACTTGCCGAGGTTTGGAGTAGCCATAGAGACGTCTAACCTCACTCCGATACAATAGAGCTAAAGAGCAACTATTTTGTGGCGCTCAATGAGCCAAAAAAGAAAAATCACATTTGAAAAACTCAACAGTAACGTCTCTTTCCAAAAATCATTGAACGGTTACACACGATAATCAACAGACCTTGTTGGGAACAGTTTCTCTGATAACTATTATGGCGGGCGTACTTTGGTAGATACAGTAATAGTTCTGAATGAAACTGTTCACAACAAGGTCTGTATTTTGGGCGCACTTCCCCTTTAACACTTTGAGTGCCAGCCACGAGAAAACTCGTTATTTCATGCCATGCGTTGAGTGCCAGGGACGAAACATCTCGTTATTTAATCATTATTGCTTTTATTAGCGATATCCATTCATTTTTCATCAATCTAGCCTCACGTTATCATTGGGACTGTCTATGAGCTCGAACAGGGAAAATACCGCCCCCTATCGTCTCCCGGATGGTAATGCACCCATTGGATTGGACTCAATGGAAATGGGTGAGAAAAAAAACCTCCGGATTCCACATTTTACTTCTCAGGCATGTAACCGGAGACAATCGGATTCATTGTGGACCCTCAGAGCAGCGTGGATTATCTGTTTCGAGTACCTAACGTTGGATCAATAAACACGATCGATATTTGGAATGGCGATCAGGAATTGGAATAATCTTTTTGCAGAACATCTGATGTGAGGTAAGGAATCTTTGTTACCAGTCTTGGGGTAATCAGATGTTTTTTTCACATATTTCGCAACGTGTCCCATATGTGTGTATGTGCGTGTATGACGTTAGCGCTGACCAGGTCATAGATAATAGATACATTTTCAGCCTGCTTCTCTAGCGTGCACAAGTACACATATACTATCGATAATCTAGCGTTTATTTGGAAATGATTCATAAATCAGCCGGAAAATGACAACGTGTTGTGTGTATTCCAGTAAAGAGCTATTATCACAGAAGTTTTTTTTTTTCTAGTAATTTCCAAAAACTTCCGTTTTTCAAAACGGTATAAAACGGAAATGTACTGATGAAAAAACAATCCGTTTCATACATGTTGACTGCAATATAGAATATAGAAATAGCTCCGCGAAAATCATGAAATATCGGAAAATCAGTCCAAAAAGGCTGGCATTCAAGCGATAAATAGTGCGCCCCCTGCTGGCACTCAATGTGTTAAGGCACCCATTTCTAAAGTAGTATCAGTATATTCATAATCATTATTATTATTATTATCAGGCCATTGACTATATAATATAATACATACAGCAGAGAGGGGGTCAGCGGTGGTGCTGTTAGAGGAAGGGTTGGGTCTGGACTGACAGCCCAGGTCCAGAGTGGCCGGAGGTGGGGAAGATACACTCCTCTTCAGGGTCTGGATCTCACTGTGTGAAGGAGGAGGAGGAGGAGAGGGAGATGCAGTTAAAAATGTGGCTTGTAATAGTGCAGTGAGTCAATATACAACGTTATACAGCAATATAGCGACCGTAGCCAATACACCTACCTCTGCAGTTTCTTGATCTGCTCGGCCAGGCTCTGCTTGTCGTTGTTCAAGAGGCCGATCTGGTACTCAAGCTCTTCAACCAACTCCGTCTGTTGCTGTGGGGGAAGAAACACATCTTTTATCTATTAGGGCTCTCTTCCAGAAGGGTTCTATCAAGCTCTATCTTCCAGAAGGGTTCTATCAAGCTCTATCTCACAGAAGAAGGGTTCTATCAAGCTCTATCTCACAGAAGGGTTCTATCAAGCTCTATCTTCCAGAAGGGTTCTATCAAGCTCTATCTCACAGAAGAAGGGTTCTATCAAGCTCTATCTCACAGAAGGGTTCTATCAAGCTCTATCTTCCAGAAGAAGGGTTCTATCAAGCTCCATCTTCCAGAATAAGGGTTCTATCAAGCTCTATCTCACAGAAGAAGGGTTCTATCAAGCTCTATCTTCCAGAATAAGGGTTCTATCAAGCTCTATCTCACAGAATAAGGGTTCTATCAAGCTCTATCTTCCAGAAGAAGAGTTCTATCAAGCTCTATCTTCCAGAATAAGGGTTCTATCAAGCTCTATCTTCCAGAATAAGGGTTCTATCAAGCTCTATCTTCCAGAAGAAGAGTTCTATCAAGCTCTATCTTCCAGAATAAGGGTTCTATCAAGCTCTATCTTCCAGAAGAAGTGTTCTATCAAGCTCTATCTTCCAGAATAAGGGTTCTATCAAGCTCTATCTTCCAGAATAAGGGTTCTATCAAGCTCTATCTTCCAGAATAAGGGTTCTATCAAGCTCTATCTTCCAGAATAAGGGTTCTATCATGGGATATCTTCCAGAATAAGACACAATATAGACACAAAGACTGAGCGCCATTCTATCAGACACTATATACCTGTAGGACTCAAGTTACTATATGGGAGAAGTTGGACCAAGAACATGATCATAGAACTAATGGCAGAACTTTTGAGTCTCACACACACACACACACACACCTGCTGTAAGAGATCTGGCTTCTTCGGGGTATCTGTAATGTGGTTCCCCGGGAGATCGCCCGACTCCATCCCCACGGCGATGTCAACCGTGTCCCGGGGTGACGAGAGGGCGGAGCCACAGTTCCTGTAGAGATGTAGCAGGTCGGGGGGCTTGGGGATGTTGAGCCCCACGTCGTCCCACAGCTCAAAGTCCTGAGGAACAATAGAAGGAAACGTGATCATGTCCTGCTGCCCCAGAACAACCCCCCCCCCCCCCCCCTGGCTACTGAGCAGAAGAAGAGCAGTGTCTCAATGCTAGTCGTTGAAGCCGGGGAGAGTGTCCCCCCCCCCCCCCCCACCCTTAAAATGTGAAAAGTGTTTTACCTGGTCATCATTTTCATCAGAGAAGGTGATGGCAGAGAGTTTGTATTCATTCATTAATAAATATTCATTGACTAGGAAGTTTAAGGCTCTTTTCTCCAGTGGACGGATATTCTCCTGCGGGGTGGGAGAGAGATAGAGAGAGAGAGAGAGAGAGAGAGAGAGAGAGAGAGAGAGAGAGAGAGAGAGAGAGAGAGAGAGAGAGAGAGAGAGAGAGAGGGAGAGAAAGTTGGATAGAGAGAGGGAGGGAGACAGAGAGAGAGGGAGAGAGACAGAGATAGAGAGAGAGAAACAGAGACAGTTAGATGGATGGAGAGAGAGAGAGGGATAGAGACAGAGAGAGAGAGAAACAGAGACAGTTAGATGGATGGAGAGAGCTGTAAAATGATTATCTCAAGGCCTACTTTTAATCTCTAGACTCTTTGTTGTGAACAGGTGACAGCAGACATGCACCCCCCACCTGAATCTCAGGACTCGACTTGTAGTTGTTCCTCTCTTGCGACGGCCCGTCGCTCTCTAAAAGGGAGAAATATGAAGATGAGTGTGAGAGGACACCACCTGTCGACGTAGGAGTTGAGTTGAAAAGGGAGAGAGAGGGAGAGAGAGAGAGGGAGAGAGAGAGAGGGAGAGAGAGAGAGAGAGAGCAAGACAGCTGTAAGTGAAGAGTGCTGAGGGGAGGAGAAGAAGTTGAAAGTACGCCACACCTGCTGCCTGAGTCAAGTTGGCGCGCAGAGCCTGAATGGTATCCCTGGCTTTCCGTAGTTCAAACTCCAGCACTGGACAGGAAGTGACAACACACATAGGAAGTGCATCCAACCAAACAGGGGACAGGGAACAAACAAACAAAAAAACAAAGATGGCCATGAAATAAAAATGACCACACACAAAAAAAGAGATCATAAGAAACTGAGTTAAAAAATAAATAAATAAATAAAACAAAACAACAACAAAAAGAAAGGCATGCAAACTATGGATCTAAGTAACGCATGCAGCAGAGGATCATGGTATAGCTGGCTGGATGAAAGTCTGTCTGTAATGTATCAAGACAAATCTCAATAGTTTGATTCACTCTCCTCATCTCCCTCTTATTAATAGCACTGATGTAACTGATCAGTGAGAATAAGGTCAGGTTAGCTAAACTATGATCGCAAGGAGATGACGAGAGAGCGAAGCCGTTCAAAGCTATTGAAACGCAGTCTTGAGAAGCTAGCAGCTGTCTGACAAAAGGATGTTTTCCTGTCAAAATGGTTCATGTTTGGCTAAAAGGGGTCAAATCATCTTGGATACAAGCCACTCGGAGGATGGCCTCTGGTCAAGTTGATCCTAGAGGTCGACCGATTTTTAAAGACCGACGTAATAACTATGGTTCAGAACAGGAAAAGGTCAATAGCCGATTAATCGGACAATAACTTACCAACTGTTTCGCCTGTTTTATAGCAAGACTACCATCACCGACATCTAAGAAGGGAGATCCCCCGCTTGAACGGCCTTCTAAGGTTTCTCCCCTCCACATTGCCTGTGGTGCTTTTTTCCTATTGCTAGGTTTTTAGTGAGTTTTTCCTTACCTGCGAGTGGGGTATGTCTGGGAGTGTTGCATTCATTTACTAATTTATTTATTTTACATTTTATTTTGGACTTCATGGTGTTTTTGTTTTATTCTTGATTTATTGTGATGTTTCTTCTTGACTTGTTTAAAGAAGACGTGTCCGGCCCATGGGGACATTAACGTGTGTTGTCGGGCCTTACATATACATTTGATTTGATTTGACTTTCCTCCCATTAAATTTAAGCTAGCTTAAAATAGTTTTGGAGCAAACTCTACCACCCTTGCCAGTAAGCTAGTAGCTGGCAGTAACATGGCTGATACCTTTCCTCAATATCTCTAGTCTCATGCGATATCAGTATATTCGCTAGCTTTAAAAATATGCACGCTAGAGCCCTTTCAGGATGGCTAATCAAACGGCGGGATATCTGTAACATGAACGGCCGATAATGATAGTTTGAAAAACGTCCTATCGACGCAGAGCGGTTGACCTCTAATTTTGGATTAGGTCAAAACTTTACGTCCAATTCTGGAGAGTAAACCAAGATAGGCTATTAATAAAGCATCAAAATGCCATCTGGATGTGTGTAGGTTACTCCCGTTTGTGACCTACATGTGGCTTTCATACAATGAACAATTCATGAATTGTGTGTAATGAACTTCATTACAAACAAAAAGCTCTGACTTTTATAGAGACAATGCAGTTCGTTTTAGCTGATCGCCATCAATCAGAATTGATTCAGACTCTTACACACAGAGTCTATATCTATGAGGAAAAAACAACAACACACAATATCTCACGCAAGTGCAACTGCTTAAGACACGTTGGAGGGAAGAAAGTAGACACAGTAAGAAGCGATGGAGCAGAAACAACACGTTGCATGGCTGTGCACTGAAGACCTGCAACCTAACACTTCGTCTCGTGTCTGACCGTGTCCGACTGTTTGAGATAAGATGTGCAAGAGTTAAATGGTTGCTGAGCGAGGTCTGATATCTCCTTAATTAGGCCCTTAACCTTGCGGAATGGAAAAAACTGTTAAATCTCTGATAAATAGGCTAATCCAAATCGTTGAGACTTAAATGTTTGGTGGTTATCTATCGGATAGACACTTACAAGGTTCTTCTGGCAGGTCGAGAATTCTCCATTTGTGGAGAAATGACAGGAAGCCACAGAATACATTACATTGGCCACATTTCTGAGGCGGTCTTGTCCTTGACCTTTTGAATCTGTGACCCTGCCAGCCAGCGGATCAAGAGTGCACAGGATGCAAGCGCAACAAAATGGAAAACTGAAAAACCAAACAACGGGGGGAGTAAAAAAATAAAGAAAGATAAAAAAAAAAGATAGAGAAGCTAGCCTGGATATGGAGTGACTTGTCCAGTTATCGTTCACTGGGGTTTGATCAATGTACAGAGGAAAGCCAAACAACCCGGAGTCAGACAGCTGGGGGCGACATCTTGGGGGAGGAGGAGGGGGCGGGTGGGGGCAGGGGAGCCAAATCCAAGGACAGGCAGCAGTGTCGAAATAATAATGAAAAAAAATTGCTGAAATTTCCAGTTTGGGAATCGGGGACTACCATCTCTCTCTGCTGCATGTTTTTCATTTCCATACTGTGTCCTCCTGACTATGTATTAATTTGTAAGGCATTTCATTGTGATATCAGCTGCCATAAAACTGATTAAAGATGCTGTAAGTGGTATATCTTTGTTAAAATAAGTGTTAACTAGCTCTACATTTCGACAGCCATCATTGATATAAAGTGTTTACATTTACATTTAGTCATTTAGCTGACGCTTTTATCCAAAGCGACTTACAAGTTCTGTACGACAAGTCATCAGGAAGGGCACAACTCTATCAGCTGAGTAACAATGTTCATCAAGTGTTGAGTGCTACAGTGTAGGTTAGTTTATTAGGACAAGTGCATGACAGTAAGGTTAGTTAGGGTTAGATTTTTCTATTTTTATTTATTTATTTCAGATAATGGTTGAAGAAGTGAGTCTTTAGTCGACGGCGAAATATTGGTCAGTAACATGGGTCTCTGGTATCCTGTTCACACTTGATCCAATCAGGAGAGAGAAGATATCTTTACATATTTCACGAAATCTTGCCAAGCCAAATTTGCTTACTGCACTGGCAGATTATGTGACTTGTTTTAAGCACATTATTTGCTTAAAACTAGTTTTTCACTCTCCCGATTGGATAAATCAGGATAAAGTGGAAATGGGATACCATAAAATGTATGTTCTGTTTACTGCAGAGCGGAGGGACTGGGATACCCATGTTACTGACCAAACACTCTATGTCAGTGATGGCTGTCGAGTGTAGAGCTATTATTTTAACATGTAGACCACTCATTTTAACAAAGAAAAACCCCACTTACAGCACCTTTAAGTTGTCTTAAGTTGTCTAACACCCAGCAAAACAGCGGGAGACGGCGTTAAGCTCATAACTGATATTACAAGAATAATGACACAAGCTACTTTAAAAAAAGGGCCAAAAAAGGTGACATTTTCATTCAGGAAAATAACAGAAAGATGAAAACAAGAGACAGATTAATTGAAAAGGCACATGAACGGGTCCCCTGTGATATACCTGCAGTAGTGGTCTGTATTACTCTTCCCATGTGTATAATATATATATATTATAGAATATAGAATACTAAAGATATATCTATATTTACTGCATATATATATACATATCTGTCTGAATATACCTGCACACAATCCTTCTTCACCTGCATATATCCCATGTAACTCAGTATGATAACATGTACAATAATGCTGTATATATACACCGTATATATATTTGTTTTCTTACCGTATTATATATATCCACATCCGTCTGTACATACCTGCATATAATCCTTTTTACATGTCTGTGTAGATACTATATCTATATCTGTACATATCCCTTACCTACTCTTACTAGTTACTCATACCTGCATCACTGTACATATTAATACTACAACTCTGTACATAAATCTGATTAGCACTATTACCCAGTAGTACTAACTTATATATTTTACAATACCGAGTGTAATCCCGTGTAACTTGTATATCGTTGTACTGTACTTGTGCTGTATGACGACAATACATTTGAATCTAATCAAATCTAATATTAAGATTTACAGCTTCACGCTCTGCTCAATAACACGTTTCACGTTCATCCGGCTTATGTGAACCCCCATTCATCGCTCCCACGTGAACCCCCATTCATCGCTCCCACGTGAACCCCCATTCATCGCTCCCACGTGAACCCCCACTGAACCGAGCGTCTGCCTTGAAGACGGCTGCTCTGTGTGCCAGGAGGAGGCGGCGTGGCGGTGGAACGTCAGTCGGTCTCTCTGACACGGTGATAATGAATCTCTACGGTGATAATTGGGCTAACATTACTATAGCCTGGTGTGTGTGTGTCTCTATGAAGCCGCGGGGGAGGAGGAGTGTGAAGCCTAGCTGTGCTGCTGAGACTGGAAATAACACAGAGCGACTCCACAGCTTGACACCTCCACCAGGAGACGCGGTCTCTGCTAGCGGCACGGAGACGTGGGCTGACATGCTGGGAGGCCAGATTTAACACATTGAGTGCCAGCCACGAGAAATCTCATGATTTCATGCCATGCGTTGAGTGCCAGGGACGAGAAATCTCATTATTTAATCGTTATTGCTTTTATTAGAGATATCCATTCATTTTTCATCAATCTAGCCTCACGTTATCATTGGGACTGTCGAACAGGGAAAATACCGCCCCCTATCGCCTCCCGGATGGTAATGCACCCATTGGATTGGACTCAATGGAAATGCATGAAAAAAATAATAAACCCGGAATCCACATTTTACTTCTCAGGCATGTAACCGGAGACGATTGGATTCATTGTGGACACTCAGAGCAGCGTGGATTATGTGTTTCGAGTACCTAACGTTGGATCAATAAACGCGATCGATATTTGGAATGGCGATCAGGAATTGGAATAATCTTTTTGCAGAACATCTGATGTGAGGTAAGGAATCTATCTTACCAGTCTTGGGGTAATCAGATGTATTTTTCACATATATCTCAACGTGTCTGTGTGTGTGTGTATGACGTTAGCGTTGACCAGGTCATAGATAATAGATTTTTCAGCCCGCTTCTCTAGCGTGCATAAGTACACATATACTATCGATAATCTAGCGTTTATTTGAAAACTATTCATAAATCAGCCAGAAAATGACAACGTGTTGTGTGTATTCCAGTAAAGAGCTATTATCACGGAATCGGTTTTCTTCTTCTAGAAATGTCCAAAAACCTCCGTTTTTCAAAATGGTATAAAACGGAAATTAACCGATTAAAAAACAATCCGTTTCGACAATGTTGACCGCAAACAAGTCATTGATAAGCGACGGTCGTATTAGACAGTAGACACATAGCCATAATTTAAGATATAGTTTATGCGTTCACAAATGTGAGCGCTCTGTCATTGAATAGAGCATTGGCACTCAACGGGGTATCTAGGACTGGCACGGCTGGCACGGAAAGTGTTAATAGCAGGTTTTACATGTAGATGCTTTTCAGAGCATACATCATAACAAGGAAAAAATAACCCCTGTGACCTCATGACCTCGTTAACCTGTGACATCACTATTTGACCCTTCCATGTCTGTTAGCCTACAGCCGCATCCATTATTTCTCAGCCTTTATGTCATCCCTTTGTGTTCCCTCGCTCTGTCCCTCTTTTCACCCCTTCGGCCCCGTCTCTTGTGTCTCTCCTCGGGGCCCCGGCGCCGTGTCCCCTCTCTCAGCCGGCCCCTCGGGGCCTGCGCCTCGTCTCACCTGCAAGACGCTCGTCTGACTCCCGGTTGCCGTCGTCTGAGTAACGGGCAAAGTCAAGAGAGTCCAAGGTGCTGATGCTGCCTGCTCGGTCTGAGAGAGAGAGGGAGGGAGGGAGAGAGAGAGAAGGAGAGAAGGAGGGGAGAGGGAGAGAGAGGGAGAGAGGGAGGGGAGAGGGAAAAGGGAGAGAGAGGGAGGGAGAGAGGGAGAGAGAGGGAGACAGAGACAGAAGCAGAGCAGTTAGTGAAAGCTACATTGAAAAGAAGGCCCAGTCAGATACTTACCCCAGACACTAGGGGAGGGATGATACGAGTAACTCACGATACGATACTGTGACGATATTTGGTCCACACAATAACAATAATATCACAATACACAATATCTGCAATAATCAGTATATTGCAAGAGATTTCTGTGTAACTGAAGAAAAAATACCCATAAAGTAAGCAGGAATTATGTATTTATTCACAGAATTGACATGAAAGCTTATCAAATTATTTTTAGTATGCATCACAAACTGAGAGATAAGAGGCTCAGTTCTGTCCTCAATGTTGTGGAATTATACACACCTGGATGTTTGGAGTAGTCCTATTAATAATAATAATAAACTTTATTTTTGTAGCAACTTTCATACAAGAATTGCAGCCAAAAGTGCTTCACAGCAGTAATGTAGACATAACCTAGACATAGGCATAACATTAGCATAAAATGGCATGAAATTGGCATAAATATAGACAGGCATAAGGGATGGGAATCGCCAGAGACCTCACGATACGATACTATCGTGATACTTGCGTCACAATACGAGTATTGCAGGAATTATTTTTTACATTTTTTTTTTATCACATTTTATTTATTACCTTTTTTCAACTGCAAAGTAAAACTTTGTCAACATGTTTTATCTAATAAAATAAAGTTCAGTCTGTTCATCTCACTTCAATACTTTTTATTGCAGAACATGGTATTTTCTCAAGCAGACAGATGTCTGTGTTGCATACCTGACAAACTGAACTGTTTGTATTACAGTCATATTCCAACTTAACTGAATGCACATGTGTGTGTGTGTGGATTACTGTACTATTACAGGTATTGAAATGAACAATTTTCAACAAATTTCTTTTATAATTTTTTATAAATAATTAAATATCGATACTTGGCGTCCCTGTATCGATACAGTATCGCCACGCAAAGTATCGCGATACTACTACATATCGATTTCCCCCCCACCCCTAGGCATAACATGAGCAGAGAATTGACTAAATAAAAGAGATGCATAAAGTGCAGACATATACATAGATAAATATATAAATCTAAGCGGCAGAGTGCATCAAAAGGCTATGGTGACCATTTCTAAATCCAACCCGGTTTACTGCGTAATGCACAAAGCTGGATCCCAGTAGTGTGATAAAACCACAAGCCTGTTGATTTAGCATCCAAACAGTGGATCAACAGCTGAACAATAAGCACTCATTGGCACCAGCATGCCCCAGTTTCACAGAGCACGGCTACCCTAATAGCTTAGCTAATGGTTTCCCTGCACCACTCTCCCTCCCTGCCGAGTTATGTTCATTTATTTATCTTTGGAAAAAAGTCTGTACCCTAATGGGATGAATGAGGAGTTCAATGTGAATACATGTTTATAATCTTTATAGTTTGTGCTTGTAGAGTTTTATTTGTATGTTTTGTATATAGATCTATGTTCCATGCCTCTGTCATGGATGTATAATGTGGACATTTCATTGGTGATTCTAGGAATGTAACCTGTTTTCTGATTGGTCTGTTGTCAATTGGGGGGGGGGGAGGGGGCATTTTCCCAGTGGAGGCCATTTTTATCTGGGTATTTACTGTAAGCTCCATTGTTCTTTCTTTGTATCCCTGATGAAGGCATGTTGCCGAAACGCCTTGGTTTTAATTGTATGAATAAAGAGCATTATTTTTAGAACATCCATCGGCCTCCAAAGATTTGCAGATTTCTTCTCCCTTGATAAATCTTTGGCATTTAACACACAATTACAAAAACACACACAATCCATTTAGAATGTACAATAAGTCAATCATCAACATGCAGTCAGAAATAAATACGGCTCCTATGTAGCACATTAAAGAAAGCAATTACAAATCAACGTAGGACAGATATTAATAAAAAAACACTCCGTTTTAGGTCATGTTGTAAGAGATTCCATGATTCCGCTGCCAAGAGATATTTGGTCTCTCTAGACAAGAGACATTTAGTCTCGGATACAAGACAGGTCAAGCTAGAACTGTTGCATGTAGCCTGGGGAATTTCTATATCTGGAATCTATTTATGGAATTATCTATGTACCCGTTTTTGGTGTAAATTATTCTCGATATTCAATTATTATATACGATTATTGATATGGTAATTTAACCCGTGGTGTTTGCGTTTTTGTAACTCACCCAATGTTCATGACATTATTGGAATTTTAAAACAATAAAGCCATAACAATGCATGTAAAACTACTTAACAGATGTTAACTTTATCTCAATTATATCTCAGCATATGGTTAATATTTGTCATGCCATTTACCTCTGGTAGATCACATTTATCAATAACAGTGCTATTCGTTTTCTGTGATAAACAAGAAGAATCCATTATAATCAAGACATGAATGGAATAAATCATGTTTATTTTGAAAACTATAAATGAAGAAAGACAGGTGCAGGTGAAGGTGCACCGTGAACCAGTTTCTTTAATCTCTACCATATTTACTTGTTTCCACCTACACTTCCCACACTTCCGTATGTAATATAAATGTGTAGGGGGGGCTGCTGCACAGTGTGTGTAATATAAATGTGTAGGGGGGGCTGCTGCACAGTGTGTAATATAAATGTGTAGGGGGGGCTGCTGCACAGTGTGCAACTGTGCATTCAATGAATATGTTTTTTTTTTGTATTTTATTTTTTTAAACAAACACATAAACAAACATGACAACACACGATAAGATATACAAGCATTATTAACAGTGCACATCCAATGAAATCACCATTTAGTTAAATGTCTTATACAGGATATACCCCTAATACCTGCTATCTAATACCCTACACACATATGCTCTAGCTCGTACCCCCCCCCCTCCCGGACCCCCCATTGGATAATCCATCCATTATCCCTCGCTCCTAACCAGACACTACCATTATATGCTAGCTTTTATTCTCTCCACCACTTCTAACCACATTGTCATTTTGGATTCATTGAGACCCAAAATTCTTGCTGTAGATATTTCTTGATAAATCACATCGAGATATGTAATAATCCAGACCTTTCGGCACATTTTTTCCGGTTGGAACCATCGTGATGCTATCAGCTTTCTAGCCACTGTGATACCCGATAAAACCAATCTCTTTATCTGTGGATGTACTGCACACTCAAAAACATCATTCAGCAGTAATACAGAGGGGTGTACAGGTATATTCAGAGTTAAGAGATTTGATAATTGCTGGGTCACCTCTTTCCAGAATATCTTAACTGGTGGGCAGTCCCAGTACATGTGCATAAATGTTCCCTCGTCCCCATTTGTGCATAAGGAGCATTTGGAGTCTTGTTTAAGACCCATTCTGTTCAGTCTTATAGGAGTCAAGTATGTCCTGTGATTAGTTAAGATTGATTTGTTGATGGTCCGGGTTCCTTGATGTAAATCGAACATTTGCCCAGGCTTCTTGCCAATCAAAATCTTTTTCCAGGTCTGGTATATCCCTCCTCCAGACTGAGTCTAGGTGGAGGGTTTCATACGAGGACGTTAGTAATTGATGATAAAAATCTGAAACAAAACCTCTCGATGTCTCTCTTTCATAGAAGAATTTGTGGTATCTGTGGTGTTCAATTGGTATCTTTAATGGAACACCGTGAGCCTTCAAACATAACAATAACTGTGCGTAAAAGTAATATGTGGACTCGGTGAGATTACATTTTTTGCGTATTTCTTCATAACTACAAAAACCCTGTTTGTTGAAAACATCACCTAATGAGTGTATGCCTTGCTTTTCCCATATAGGGAATCTTATAGGTCGTTTTCCAATCAAGAGTGCATTGTTATTGAATAAGGGAGTATGATTATGCCATTTATGTGGGTTCGAATATTTTTTTTGTGTTTCACGCCATATCCGGATCACATGAGTAATTATGGGGCCAAATTTTTCCGTTCGCATTGCTTAATTGATAATTTAGTGTATGCTATGTCCTTCAGTCTATGTGGAGCTACTATATTTTCTTCTAAATTTCTCCAGGATACTAATGCTTGGGGATCAAACCATGTTGTCAATGGTCTTAAAGTGTACGCCTTAAAATAGTGGAAAAAATCTGGAAATGCCATACCACCATCTGCTTTGTTTCTCTGTGCGGTGGATCTTTTTATACGTGGTGGTTTGTTATTCCAAATAAATTTGTATGTGGAAAATGTGTTATTTTATATGTTCTTCACATGAAAAGAGCCAAGGCCAACGAGTCTCAGGTTAACAACAGTACTGGGTGGGATCATTCCCAAGACGTAGCCTACACACACGGAATAAGGATGTTGACACACTTGTCATGCTATGGGCCGAGGGGGAATTCCAAGAGGGATGCCAAGAGAATGAGTGTACGTGTGCGAGTGTGTATGTGTGAGTGTGGATGTGTGAGTGTGTATGTGTGAGGGTGTGTATGTCACATGTCTTTCATTTCCCTAGGGCTGTCACTTTTCCCCCAAAATCAAGTTTGAATGAATTCAAACTGATATGGAACTCATTCAAACTATTATGCAATCAAACTTTTATGTAACCATAACCCTGGCCGACAGATACTAATAATATACTTTACTGCGTTGGTGTTGAGATTCAGCAGCATGGCTTGGCTCGCTGGTCTCCTCACATTTCTCATGGCTCTCTCGCTCTACAAGGCCCTATGGCTGCAAGAGTCCCGACGTGACAGTGCTGTTTAGCAGCCAGACAGCGTAAGAGAACACTGTCTGTTGGAATACAAGGCACGCTACTTTAAATGTGCATCTGGGACTCTGGAAAGCAGATGACTAAATTGTTATTGTGGGGTAAAGTGGCTTCTGTATAGCGCTCATGTTTTGAATTCATTCACATCGTTATGGTTCTTCTTCTGACTTTTAATATTTCACCAGTTTTGAAAGTTTGAACTTCGATTGAAAAGTGATGGTCCTATCCTAGGACACACACACACACTGAGAAGAGAGAGAGAGAGAGAGAGAGAGAGAGAGAGAGAGAGAGAGAGAGAGAGAGAGAGAGAGAGAGAGAGAGAGAGAGAGAGAGAGAGAGAGAGAGAGAGAGAGAGAGAGAGAGAGAGAGAGAGAGAGAGAGAGAGAGAGAGAGAGAGAGAGAGAGAGAGAGAGAGAGAGAGAGAGAGAGAGAGAGAGAGAGAGAGAGAGAGAGGGAGGGATGAGAGAAGAGTTGAGAGATCATGTTTGCTCAGTTGGGTCATCCCACTGACCTCCAGTTAACCCTCTCCTGTCTGGTGGAGAAGACTTTCCCCTGCATCACGCGCACTCTATTCAACATGCTCAGCTGTTGTTTAGGAAGCGCTTCCTCATAACTGTCTTAGACCTATCGGACATAATCATCAAGTGTGTGGATCAAGGTACTCTACTGTCCGCAACCGCTGCGTCATCCTCGACCCCACCCTCTCATTTGACCCCCATGTCCGCTCCATTGTCTTCATATTTTCACCTCCGCAACATTGCCAAAATCCGTCACTGCCTCTCCCCCCCTGCTGCGGAATCACCTCATAGATACATGCCTTCATCTCCTCCCGCCTGGACTACTGTAACTCCCTCCTCACTGGCATCACCTCCTGCTCCCTCCATAAACTTCAAAACACTACTCCTCACCTTCAAAGCCCTCCATAGCCTGCTCCCCCCCTACCTGACTGACCTCCTTCTCCCCTACCGCCCCACCCGTTCCCTCCGGTCCTCTTCCACTCTTTCCCTCACTGTCCCGTCATCCAAACTGGTGACCGGGCATTCTCACGAGCTGCACCCCGACTCTGGAACTCCCTCCCTCAGACCAACAGAGACTCTCCCTCACTCTCCACCTTCAAATCCAGACTCAAAACCTACCCGTTCTCCCTAGCATTCAACCTTCTTTACCCATAACCACCCTCCTCCAACCCACCACCATTTCCCCCCTGCCCTACGTTCTCTCCTCTCCTGCCCCCCCCCCCCCCCCCACCCCCCTTGGTTTTCCCTTACTCTCTTCCCGACTGTCTCCCCTACTCACTCCCGTATTTGTTATCTGTTACTCATGGTTTTATGTTCCTGTCTATTCTTATTGTTCTCCGCTTCCCTGTGGTTCCATGTTTCTTTGTTTTCTTTGTTTCTTTTTTGCCTATCGTCAGCGACTTTGGGTGTTTGAAAAGCGCTATACAAAATAAATGAATTATTATTATTACAGGTAAAGATCAATTCAAGACTTTTTAAAGACCTTTTTAGTACGACTGTAATACCAATTTCACAACCATACTAGCAAAAGAAAAACACATAGAGACACTGAACTGGCGGCTGCTCTTGAGCACCAACTCATTCCATACAAGCTCTTGCCAAAAAACTTGCGCAAAAAACAACGACTTGAATACAAAAACATTTCATATATTTCATATTATTTAATCTCCCGACAGCCGGGCTGCCTCCCCAAAAGATGCAACACCTGTGCAAATGAAATTTAAGACCTTTTAAAACCTCTTATCAAGCGGGCAGAAAAGTGTAAATTTTTTAACTTTAACTTGAGGACTGCATACTTTTTTTGCAAACCAAAACAACATACTTTATACTTGTAGCACATGCATGAGACTGGTCTCTTTTGAAAGATGACATTCTGAAGTTTTTGATTCCAGAAAACAAATTCACTTTTAGTGCTAACTAGGGGTGGAACGGTTCACAAAATCTACGGTTCGGTTCGTATCACGGTTTTGGTTTCACGGTTTTCGGTTCGGTTCGATACGTTGTTTTTTATTTAAAAAGAATTTAACACTCCAAAAATACCATACATCAGCATAATATGGTATATATCAGATATATAGCCTAAAGATAATCCAACTTTTCAGTTATTCTCAAGGACGTAGTCATGCAAAAACTGAAAGAATGAGGCAGTTTGACATCAGGCACATTATTTTGACAGCATACCTGTCAACCAGGGGCGTTTTTAGGGTTAGAAAACATTGGGGGCTTCAGCCCAGGGGGGTGGAGGGGGGTTTCCCCCCCCCCCCCCCCCTTTTTTTTTTTTTTTTTTTTTAAACACAGTAATACGCAATTTTAGAGTAATTAGAGATGAATACTGAAGAACTAGAATCATTAGAGGTTCTCAAAGTGAGGTCCATGTCCATGAGAGGGATCTGGGCAGTCCCCATAGAAAATTCAAAGTTAACAGGACCAAATCATCAGTTTCTTATTTATTTATTTAACCTTTATTTAGCCAGATAAAACATTGATCTGGTCCAAGAGGCCCCAACAGGAGTACAAATATACATATATACACATATATATATACATATACTGTACATACATACACACATATACACCAATAACAAAATAAAAACAGTTAAGAATCATACACATAAGCAAATAAACAAACAAACAAACAAACATATGCACAGCCTATGTACAAAAGAAATAAACAGTTTAGGCTTGGGCGGTATGACGGTATTACAATATACCGGGGTATTTCGAAATACCGACGGTATTGAAAATCAATACCGTTGTCACCGTCAAAATCACAGATGCGCTTCAGCTTCTATTACAGTGAAACTGAGTTTTGAGTGTAGTGCACACACTGAGTGTAGTGCACACACGCGCCAGCAGAGGGCGAGACCAGTCTAGTGGAGCGAGTGGGTCACAACGGTCTTCACGTTTTACGGTAATGTAAAGTGCTGTGAAAATACCGTAAAGCGTTGTGACGAGAGTTGATGTGTGTTGTTGTGGAGTGGTGCGCTGGTGGAGCAAGCAAATACTCTGTCCCTTATTATATGTGAACTAAAGAGTACAAGGTTTACACAACAGCCCCCACCCGCCTTTTTATTGTATTTGTATCGTCCTGTACTATCCGCTGTCAGCTGTTTATCTCTCTGTGAGCTTGATTAATTAGCGTTAGCTCACGCTAAGTAGCGTTAGCTCTGCGGCTAATCTTAGATTACCCTGAACTAAATCAATCATATCAATGACTAGGTATTCGAGTAGTTTTCACTGCACATAGAAGTAGCCAAACAACGGGAGCATTTCGGGAGCATATGACCAAAACCCAGGCAATTTCTAGCCCTTAAGGAATCAAATAGTCTGCCATGGCTATAGGCTAAGATGCTAACGCTAAAACGGTGCGGGCTTCTACCGGTGCGGGACTACCATTCTGAGAGCTGACGATGATTTGTTTACTTGGTTACACGTAAACCCCCCCCCCCCCCCCCCCCGCTGATGAAAATGAACGTCATACCGTCAAATACCGTGCACCGGGGTGTTATAACATAAAGGTTTGCCGGTGTGAAAAAAAGGATACCGCCCAAGCCTAAAACAGTTCATCTCTAGTCTTTACAGTTTTCTTCAATTGCATAAACACTCAAATCAAAAGTATTACACAATTATCAAAACATTACACTCAAGGAGCAAAACATAGGCCCAGATGTGCACCTCTATAAGCACAATGTCAGCCTCACACTTTTTGCAAAACAATACACAGAGCAAAAAAGTATCTTGCCAGATCCAGCTAGGCAAAGAGATAATGTCTAGTATTTTCTGTACTCTATTTAAATTTTTTCAAAATTGTTTTTGTTTTACTGTAATTTTAACCTGTAGGCCTACTGGATACAGTATTTTATGTTTGTCTGATATTTGCTGAGCTTACAGTGTTATGCACATAGTAGCATGAAAACTGGGACATGTTTTGTTGTGATTCTCCATGTTGAAATGTTGACTGATTTGGTTATATGGCGAGAAAATTTATATTTTCATCAGTCTGCATCATTGATTTGGGTATATGGAGAGAAAATGTTTTTTTTTCAGCAGTCTGCATCATTGATTTGGGTATATGTAGATAAATAAATTATATTTTCATCAGTCTACAGCATTGGTCTTGTGTAGTGTTTGGTGAATTTATTGTATATTTGCACATTCTCTGCGTACTTCACTTACAGTACTCTAATCACTGAGAAGTAGAATAGCTAAATGTGTTTTAGGTTAAGCACAGCAGTGTGAGTAACTGGTTCAAACAGAATTAAGTCATATAAAACGTGTGTTTCATATAGTAACAAAATGTAGTTTTTTTAAATTAGTGTATGGTTTTGACAAGTGTTTAATTTAGCAAAGGATCTGAGGTGTTCTGATAATTGTGTGTGTGGTTGTGCTAATTGTGTGTTTTGAAACACCGGGCCCCGTTTTAAAAATCATGCTTAAGCAATCGAAAAAAAAAGTCTCATAAAAAAGATATTAGATTTTTGGGTATTTTCCTGCCTTTGGTCCGCTTTGCATTCACATCTCAAATGCAGGGTTCACTTGCAAGAGTGAATGAGCTTTCACACCACCCCAAACCAACCGGACTATCCGAGGAAATGAACCAGGGTTCGATTAAAGCTTATTATAGTTTATCACAGTATCATGAGCATGTCTTTGTCAGTGGACACTGGACATGGGTATGGAGGCTCCAGATGCTGCTGCGTTAAAGTGCACATCTTCAATACCTATCTGTACTATTTAAAAGCACAGTGCAGGACACACTCAAAGGTTATCGCACCTCAGAGATGGCAGTGGACATGTATGACAGGACAAAGGCCATATGTAATGGCATCTTGTGGCACAAGCTCAGACCTCAGCTCAGGAGATCAGCTGAGACAGAGACTGTTCTATCCAGAGCTTGAGAGCAGGTTCTCATGAGTTGGATAACAACTTATGAGAGGCATACACAGGCATGTTATCCAGCCTCAGACCAGTTTCTCTCAGTGGAATTGCTGCAACCCCTCGCCACACATTACAATATCCAACTATTGCCAGAGGAGATCACAGTTGCAAAGTGTTTCCTGGTCAGGACAGGCAGAGATGCAGTCCCTACTATCCAAAGTGTCTTTTCCCTCCTGGATGATAATAATAATAATAATAATAATAATAATAATAATAATAATAATAATAATAATAATAATAATAATAATAATAATAATAATGCATTTGATTTATAATGCGCCTTTCAGGATACAAAAAAAAAGTCCACAAATCGGTGAATGAAAGAATTATAGGATCAAATGAAAACTACTTACTAAAATGGATTAAAAGTACTTAAAACCAAAAAAAATACCAAACACTAACAAACATTCAGCACAGACAATGGGGATGCTGACATCTTAAAAAAAAAAAAAAAGTAAAAAAAAAAAGTAAAAAAAAAAAAATGTAAACAATTTTTTTTTTTTTTTTTTTAAGGTCCGGGGCTAGGAGAAAAACATCCGGGGCTGAAGCCCCGGAAGCCCAGGGCTAACGACGCCACTGCTATCAACCCTCCCGTTTTTCCCGGGATTCTCCCGTATTTCAACCTTCTTTCCCGCCGTCCTCCCGTTAAAATAATTTCCCATATTTTTCCAGTTTTTTTTGTATTTTTTTTTTTTTTACAATTTTTTTCAATTCCCCTCCGTGACGACAGGTGGCAGCAGTGTAGATTAGAACGTTAGCACAGGAAGACGGTTGCGACCCGAAGAAGAAGATTGACCGGATAAAGGAGGGGTTTAGCACGAAATGTATTACATTCTACGATGGACTTGAGAGAGGATTGTGCGGTTCCACCAGCTAAGAAAGCAAATATATTATAAACTAAATTTGTATTATTATTTTTTAGTATTGTGACTTGCAACAGCGCAGCTTTAAAACCAGAGACAGTGGAGACTTTTCTTTCTTGCCTGCAACTCCAAATGACAATACTGACCAAATTCTTTTATTTTTCTCTTATTTATTTAGTTTGCCTTCTAATTTAAAATACAGTTTGAAACCGTCTGTACACAGTAGGCTATGTGTGCTAGCAGAGTTAGTCTCCAGTCGCGAGTCACAGTGCATGTGTGCGGTGGATTGTCCACCAAAAAAGCGCCAAAAGATAGAAAAGAAACTAGCAGAGCCAGAACTGTTCAACTCCCCTGGAGCCACAGCCAGCAGAGAAGCCTGTTTACTTTCGCTTTCAAACCAGTTGCAGCCTGAGTTGGAGTGTGAGGGGATGTAACACTAAAGATGGCGGCAATGACAAAGAATTGCTGCAAAATAAACATAAATTTGTTGTTTAAAATAATAATTTTCTTTTACTAATACAAATATCGATAATTATCTATATCGAGTGATATGAAAATTTTTATCGTAATAATTTTTTTTGCCATATCGCCCAGCCCTAACTTGAAGGTGTAGACCCCTATGTGTGATGGAGACAGACACAGAGAGAAACAACGAGAGCGGGAGAGGGGAGAGAGAGAGAGGGAGGAAGAGATAGAGATAGCCTGTGTAATGCATTGTCTTTAAATAGGGAAAAGTGATTTTAGAAAAAATTTACAGGGTAAAGACCAAATGAAGGAGGATCAATAAAATGCCTTCACTAAATTTAAAGGACACACACCAGCGTTATGGGAAATACAGTCTTCTCCAGAGAGAGACAAGAAGGTAGATATTAGATACCAATATCCTCTCTGTGCGTTCAGTAGAAAGATATCAGGCTGCAAGCTGTCCTAGCTTAGCACAAATGAATGAAGGCGGATACGGATCAGCTAGCCTAGCTTAAAACTCTCCGTTAAAACGTTGCTATGAATTAGTTTGAGGTGACATTTGAAACAATATTAGCTAGATCTTTTGCATCCTAATTGTTGAATCCCAGGAAACCTGGGTAAAAACCCATCCTGTCGGAATGCACATCGGTCACAGAGGTCGGGGGAATTCTCTATTACCGTGGGTCCCATGTATTGGGCTACTAGTCCGGAGTGAATAGGGCTAAAGATCGGATTTTAAAGGGGACATGCGTTGCTATTCCTAGCACTATTTGGGCAACTTTACACAATTCCTGTGAGTCTATTGAAGACATCTGTAAGGTTTTTTTCCAAAAAAATGCATTGTTTTATACTTCTAATCAAGTACTCAAAACCATAATTTTTCAGCTTCAAGATTTCAGGCTGTTATGGCCTGGCTCCGCCCATAAGCACTTTGAGTGACAGTCAGTCCACACAGTCTGCGACTGGTAGACAGAGAGATAGAGAGAGAGAGAGAGGGGGTGGGAGAGAGAGAGAGAGAAAAAGACAGGCCGTTATTGATAAGGCCCCCTCCCTCCCTCACTCTCCCGTTCGCGTGAACACTTAAGGTAACTAACTTGCGTTCAGCGTTTCGTTCAGCGTTTCTCTGATTGGCCACGACGCCCACGTGACCGCGCGCTAGCACGCCCCCGTGGCAGAGGCGCTCTCCTTCGTGAATACGCTCGTTCGGCGTGAGCCTCCAACTAGTGATGCGTCTCTCTTCTGACCAATCAGTGGTCTGCATTGTTTCACGTGACTTTTCTGGTCACGTGCAACACTGCAGACCACTGATTGGCCAGCGTTGGCCGCGCATGCGCATGAGGCTCCCCCAGGTGCTCTGAGCTTACACGCGATGCCCCTGGTTAATGCCATATTAGCAGCTGGTTAGCAAGCAAGATGGACGCTGCGGGCGATCACTGCTATGCCAATTCAGCCGCGCTGCCGCAGGCTGCCAACGTGCAAGCTTTTGGCTTGCCAGCCAATTCAGCGCCGCCGCAGGCTGCCAACGTGCAAGCTTTAACGTTGCGTTATATAACGTTACAATGTACAGTTTCTAGTTAATCAGTCAGCAGCCTCCACTGATGTAGTGATTCAAACCCCCTCAATGTGCAGTTTCTGACAGCTGTGCTGTGTTGTCACGCGAAATAACGTTATGAATAAAAACGCGAAATAACATTATATAACGCGAAATAACGTTATGAGTGAATCTGGTAGTTGTTTTGATAAATATGTTGTGTATTCTAGCGATTCGAATATAACATTAGCAGCAGCCCATTTCCGCGAGTGCCACTCTGCCGCGCGCTGCAAACACACAGAGCGGCAGGCGTGGATAAGGGGGCGTGCTAGCGCGCGGTCACGTGGGCGTCGTGGCCAATCAGAGAAACGCTGAACGCAAGTTAGTTACCTTAAGTGTTCACCCCAAGTGCTCCCGAATGCTCTCCATCTCTCTCTCTCTCTCTCCCCCCAGAGTGCATGCACAGGGAGCGAAATTAACTTTTTGACTCACCGGCCAGTGGCGGGTAGATGGGAAGAATCTACCCGCCAAGCATATTTCTTACCCGCCAACTTTTTTTTGATAAAATTTTTTTTTATTATTATTTTATATAAAATTTTTTTTTTAATAAAATATATATATTATATAATCATACTTGTGATTGTGTTATCTGCGAGACATCGCCACCTCGCTGTCTGCAAACAGCTCCACTGTCTGTGTGTATACTCGAGTGGCCTCCAGCTCCAGCAAGGATTCTCCGGGGGTGCAGCTGGACCCTAAACGCTACATTCAGCATGCAAAAGAATTCTCCGGCGCTGCACCTGGACCCTAGTCAGCAGCCCTCACTCATGCGATGTAAACCAGGGACTCGAATACGCATGTTGTTGTTGTAGCCACATTGATGCCAGGAGCTTTCTGTAGCTACTGCTGGATGGCGTTGGGACAACGCCTCAGTGAACTATTTAGTTTACTGCGACATTTCGTAGTGACTAGTTACCTAGCCAACGGAGGTATTATGCACTGGACTATTGCTGATGGATTTGTTGATGTCGGGAGCTATCCGTAGCTAGCCGGCTGGATAACGTTACACAATGCCTCAAAGTCATGTATTAAACTAAGTGAATAGTTGACTGGGTCATTTTGTAACGGTAGCTAACGTTATCTCACGAAGGTCCCACACTGACTAGACTAACGTCACGGTGAGGCAATAGCCTCTGTTTACATGCAACAGGTGAGGAGGGGGTAGCAGCAGCAGCAGTGCGCGGTGCGCGCTTCATGTGTGCTGAGACAGTGAGTGAGAACTCGGCTAAAGAATTGGATCATGATTTTCACATGACTATTTGATTGAGCGCCACACGGCGCTCAGACGTCTCAGTGGGAGGCGCCAAACGTAAAAACTGAGCGCAAATGGCGGGTGGCGCTATCTAGTTTCGGTCCCTGTGCATGCAGAGTATGAGGAAGTGGTTTCCACTCGCTGTGTACAGTCAGTCTAGTGTGCGGGAATTAGCTACAACCACAGAGCCAATCACATCACTGTCTGCTACCCAGAGCCTGAGTAACGTCACGCAGGCCTTCAAATCAGGATGGCCTAATTTACTGGAGCAGGAAATGATCTGAGCTGAATCAGAGCAATCCGCCAATATGGTATTTAGACACTAAAACACATTGATACTAACTCCTATTACTATAATACAATGCTAGAGACTGAAAAATGACATTTATAATGCATGTCACCTTTAAATGACCTAAAACGATCCCTAAAAAATACATCACTCCGAGAGGAATTTAATTTGTAGTTGTGTGCGTGTGTCCCTAACTGTCTTGGCTGATCTTTTATCGTTTATTCTAATTTATTGTGCCTATATGTATGGAATTGATTGTGCACATTGAGACCGGTCTGGTATTTCACACTGACGTATCCTTAATACACGCCCCACTGGGCAGAACGCACGCGCACACACACACCTTGTCTCTTTCTATCTATCTCTCTCTTACGCATAAACGTCACAAACGCACTCTCTCTCTCATACACACACACTACATGAAGAGAAATAACAATGTTAACGTTGACTTTTGCAACACCAGAGCTGAGGTACTGAGCTTAGTCAGGCTGAATACATTATGCAACACACACACACACACACACACACACACACCCACACACACATCTCTCCACCATACCAGTCTACCGAGGAAAGAGAGACAACAAGACAAAGATCCTAGAATCTCAGGAATGCTTGGAAGGAAGGATGACAGGAACGGAAGAGGATAAGATGAAGAGGAAAGAGGAACAGACAGATTAGAGAGATGAGAAAAAGAGAGAGCGAGATAGAGATGAGAGAAAGAGAGAGATGAGAGAAAGATATATTATAGAGAGAGATACGAGAGAAAGAGAAATGAGATAAATACATATACAGTAGAGACGAGAGAAAGATAGAGATGAGAGGAGAGAGAGGTGAGAGATGAGAGAAAGATAGATGAGATGAGAGAAAGATAAGAGAGATGATATACATAGAGAGAGATTATAGAAAGATAGAGATGAGAGAAAGATATATAGAGATGAGAGATATGAGAGAATGAGAGAATGAGAGAAAGACAGACAGACAGACAGACAGACAGACAGACAGACAGACAGACAGACAGACAGACAGACAGACAGACAGACAGACAGACAGACAGACAGACAGACAGACAGACAGACAGACAGACAGACAGACGGACGGATGGACAGAGGGAGCTGGCATAGAGAGATTAGAAGTCAAGTCATGTCAAGTACATTTTATTTGTAGCTGAATATATATCACAATCAATGCATGTCTCAACTGGCTTCCTTGTCCTTAAAGACACACCAAGGCTACGTTCACACTGCAAGCCGTAGCGCTCAATTCTGAATTATTGCTCAGATCAGATTTTGTTTGTTTGGCTGTTCACATTCTTTTTTAAATGTGGCCACTGGCCAATATCAGATTCCAGTCTATATATCAGCTACTCAGTCTGGCGGAAAACATGGCACCTCAAAGACATTTACTGTACATTATCAGTTACAGTATCTCGTATAAGACCTTTAAAATCACCTGAGGTACGAGATTCACTAACTTCAGCTCTTCCTGCAGAGTATTCCATGCCCACGGTGCATAATAGGAGAAAGCTGTTTTGCCAGTTCTGTGCGAGCCATGGGAACATTATAGAGCAAACGTTTCCGGGGGCGTAGCGAATGCTTGAGAGGGATTATGTTTGTATGAGTCTATACATTTGTTTTTTTGGGGGGGGGGGTGAGTACGGGAAACTACGGTTGTGTTGGTCTGTTCATAAATTCACCAGACACTTTGATTATAGCAGCCTACCTGAACAAATGTCCAGTTGAGTAAAACGAATTTACCAGCCACAGAGTAGAGCATTAATACCCTCAGTGAAGGCATTGATGAAGAAGAGGAAAGAGAGGGTTAGTAGAGTAAAAGAGAGAGAGAGCAAGACAGATGGATGAAGAAAATAATAGCCAGAGCCTAAGTAAATAAGAGGAGAGAGAGAGAATAAATAGAGCGAAGGGAGAGAGAGAGAGAGAGAGAGATAGAGAGAGATAGAGAGAGAGAGAGAGAGAGAGAGAGAGAGAGAGAGAGAGAGAGAGAGAAAGGGAGAGAGAGATCGATCCATCCTTACAGTATGAAGGTAAGTGAACGGTCTTAAGGGTTTATTGAATGGAAGATGGTATCAAGTCCCCCATAAATCACTGTCAGTCCGGGTGGCGGGCTCAGTGTTATAATACAACTATAATACAACACATGTTACAGACACTAGGGCTAACACCTTTTCATTGAGCACAGTCCATTATAACTGGTCCATTTGGTTGACTGAGATGTTGTTATTCCCTCAGACACTTTCTTTTTTTTAGGTTTTTGTCCACGCTGAGTGAGTCCTGACAAATGATAAGCACATCCCTGGTAAGCAGTCGATCTGAAGAGGTCATTCTGCATGATTGCATCATGTGGGGAAATGCACAGATTTGTTGATTAGCCTAAATCAAGTAGATAATCGATTAGTAGACATATTGCATTCACTAGGCTATTATTAGCTAATAGCTGACCAAGAATGTCTTTAGTCGACACAGGGCTAGTGTACATCATGCAGCCACACACGCAACCACACACATTGAACCAGAAAGCCTTTCTGAGTGTCTGTCTCTCTCACGCACGCACGCACGCACACACACACAGTTGTCAGCGCTAATGAAGGGCAGAGAGATATGAACAGCCAGTCAGCCGGTAGGAGCCAGACCAGACATGGATATAGCTCAGCCAGCTAGTCCACCACACAGTCAATCACTCTCTATGAGAGCCTTGTGGACCTCTGCCTCAGCCTCGGTCAGAGAGGTGGGCTGGGTAGGTGAGTGAGTGAGTAATAGGGGTGGCAATCACCAGAGACCCTGCAATATGTATCATGTTATCACCACCACACAGTCACAGTACCATAGGATTTATTACCTTTTTTCAACTGCAAATTATGTCCCCAATGGAGATCGTTGTCAACATCTGGAATAGAAATAGATACAACATTTGTTTTATCTAACACGTTTTCAGTCTGTTGTTCACCTCACTCCAATAGTTTATTGCAGTCACAAAAAAAAATATATATATATTTGCTCGTCAGTGTATCGATACAATACCGGCACGCAAAATATTGTGATACTATTATGCTGTATGATATAGATGATTTCCCCCACGCCTAGTGAGTGAGTGACAGAGAGGGCTAGGGATGGGTACCGAATTCGGTACTTTTGAGGTACCGAACCGAAACACGTCGGTACTACTGAGTATCGAATCAAGTGAGATACCGGAAGGAAAACAAATAATTTTTTTTTTTTTCATGTCAACGTTCACACGCACAATATATGCTTACCTAGGATTTGACTTGATTCAACAACAAAGCAGTCGGAGCAATGGCAAGCCGAAAACTGTCGAAATTGTAGTTATTTGAAGTTTGGATTTTTTTTTCACGACTGAGGTAGGTAAATTAAATTTCTTGAGACTAAAGTACCGAAAAAAGGTACCGTTGGGTACCGGTATCGATTCACAGGTACCGGTACCCATCCCTAGAGAGGGCCTTTCTCAAAGTGGATGCCTCCCCAGTAGCATGTCACTACGAGCGTCTCTCCACAAGGTCAGACTCACACTCGCAGCTGTGGAGGACACTCCTTATTAAAACACTACATTCCATTTAAAAGTGCATGGGCTATTTCAAGAAACAAAACAAGTGAAATCAAAACAAAGAAAGATGATTGTCAGGTTACCTATAAGCATGTCATACTCATGAGTCATGACAAATAATAGTTTGCCTATTAAGTTACAGTCAATAGGGAACTAACATCTGTAGGATTCGTTTCCTCCATGCTTCTGCATTTCCGTTTGCCAAGCTGTTTAAGAACTAGTGGTGTTTCACACTTCAGCCTCGATGCACACTCACGGTCAGAGGCCTGTCATCCACCCCCGTCCCTGCGAGTCAGTTTGGGATGCCCTCCGCTATGGCAAACCCTACGCTATGGCTAACCCTCAGGTATGGCTAACCCTCCGGTATGGCTAACCCTCCGGTATGGCTAACCCTCAGGTATGGCTAACCCTCCGCTATGGCTAACCCTCCGCTATGGTTAACCCTCCGCTATGGCTAACCCTCCGCTATGGCTAACCCTCCGCTATGGCTAACCCTCCGCTATGGCTAACCCTCCGCTATGGCTAACCCTCCGCTATGGCTAACCCTCCGCTATGGCTAACCCTCAGGTATGGCTAACCCTCCGCTATGGCTAACCCTCCGTTATGGCTAACCCTCCGCTATGGCTAACCATCAGGTATGGCTAACCCTCAGGTATGGCTAACCCTCCAGTATGGCTAACCCTCCAGTATGGCTAACCCTCAGGTATGTTTCATTGCATATTTATTGCTCCCACTATCAACACGGGAACTATCTAACCCCTGTCCCCATCTCCCTATCTCTCTGAGTGGTTGTCTCGTAGTGTTGGCCAAGGTGGTGGATGTCTGATGGCCAAGATTGCAGTGACTGACTACCCCCACATTGGTTATGTGCACCATTGAGGTCATGGATCAGCTTCATACCGTCTTCTGTCCAACCTACAACGTCTAAACCATGCCTGTTCTAGTTCATTGCTGGGTTAAGTACTTCTATTCTATTTGCATATATGCTTACTACTAGGGCTGGGCGATATGGCCAAAAATTATATTGCGATAACGATATCGATAACAATATCATATCACTCGATATTCGATATTATCGATATTGTTATAAGTATAAAAGAAAAAGATTATTATTATTATTTTTATAAACAACATTATGTATGTTTATTTTGCAGCAATTCTTTGTCGTTGCCGCCATCTTTAGTGTTACATCCCCTCACACACAGTTCTCAGGCTGCAGCTGGTTTGAAAGCAAAAGTAAACCGGCTTCTCTGCTGGCTGTGGCTCCAGGGGAGTTGAACAGTTCTGGCTCTGCTAGTTTATTTTCTATCTTTTGGCGCTTTTTTGGTGGACAAACCAACACACATGTGCACCGTGACTCGTGACTGGAGTCTAGCTCTGCTAGCAGACGGTTTCAAACTGTATTTTAAATTAGAAAGCAAACTAAATAAATGGACAAGAGAAAAATAAATCTCAATTTGGTCAGTATTGTCATTTGGACAAGCAAAGCCATTACTTTAAGTTGCAGGCAAGAAAGACAAGTCTGTCCACTGTCTCTGGTTTTAAAACTGCCCTGTTGCAGGTCACCAAAAGAAAAGAAGAAAATCTATATTTTTTTCGCTATTTCTTTTTCCCCGATATCGATTATTAAAATATATCGCAATAATTATCGTTAGTTATATCGCCCAGCCCTACTTACTACATGTATCTATTCTATTCAGATACATGCTTACTACATTTATCTATTGCTATGTCCGCCCACCACAAACACGCAAGCTGTCTAGCGCCTGTCCCCATCTCCCTGTCTCTGAGTGGATGTTTCATTGTGAAAAAAACTAAAACAAAAGGCCGGCTGTCACAAAACAGTCATATCTAGGGACCTTAAAAAGTACTCTAGTGAGGCCTTTAACCAAGAACTGGAGAGCCTGGACTGGTCAGATGAGCTCAGTGGTATACTAGTTGAAGAAACCAAACCAAATTCTCATCAATACTAAACAACATGGCCCCCCTGGCCCCTGCCCTGAGAACCACCAGGGTTCAAATTCGCGCTGAGCCATGGATGCACTCAGACATACTGACCGCTATGAAATCCAGAGACAAAACATGCTCTGAACTTCATAAAAGTCAGTCAAAGCTTGCCAAAAGCTTCAACAGTGATCTCCAAGCCCACGTGGTTAAACTCAAACAACAACGAAACATGTAATAAATACCATGATCAAATCTGCACAAAGAAATTTCGTCAATGATAAAACGGAGGAAAACAAAAACAAACCCTGTGAACTTTGGAAAGGGATGCTCGATATTGGCTTTTTTACCGATACCAATATACCGATATTGTCCAACTCTTAATTTCCGATACCGACATCAACCGATATCAACCAATACCGATATATGCAGGGTTTCCGCCCCCCAAAAACTGAATAATTTCAGGTAAGTAACATTACATATATCTTGTCATGGAATTAACACAACATTATGCATACTTTTGACAATAAATAAAATCAGAATTTGTTCTTACTTGCTTGCCTGGGTAAATAAACGTGAAATACATGTAAAAAATAAAAAATAAAAATAAAAAATAAATAATTTTTTTTTGAAAACAGATACCGATAATTTACGATATCACATTTGAATGCCAATATCGGTCGATAATATCTAATTACTCAACAACAACCAACTAGGCTGCAGTAAAAAACTGAAAACCAGATTTACAAACATCAACATAAAGACAGAAAACACTCATCACAGACAAGCTGGATGTGGCCAATTACTTAAACATATTATTTACAAACATAGCCACAACACTGGTTAATAAACTACCCTCCCACTCACTGGGCATTTTGGGGTAGAACACATCCTAGCCTTCTACAAAAACCTAGGGGTTTGCAAAGACGACTTCAAACTTGAAATGGTAACAACTGATGAGGTGTTCAAAAAAACTGAGCGCCCTCCAATCTAACAAGGCCTAAAGAAAAAATAATGGTTTGTTTCCGGTTGCGGACCGACCCTGCCGATTTAGGTGCGACCCAATATATTTTATGAGTTTAAAAAAAAAAATGTCATAGAAATCTTAGTCAAACCTTTAGTATTATGGATATTAAACATGCTGGCAGAGTACATGCATCCATGTTGTTGTGAACATTTTAATTAAATAAAAAAATTCCCTATCCAGTTGCCGTGGGAAAGAATAAAATAAAAAAATAAAATAAATTCCCTACCTACCCATGGCCAAACTGACAACCAACAGGAAACAAGCAATTTTTTTTTATATGCCCAAGGCCACCACTATATTGGCTAACCCTCCGGTATGGCTAACCCTCAGGTATGGCTAACCCTCCGGTATGGCTAACCCTCAGGTATGGCTAAAGTGCCAAGTTGTTTACACACACCTGCAACTGTCACCAGTCTTTTAACTGTAATTTGTCTGTTCTGCACATACGTGTAATTGTATTTGGTTGTTTGTTTGACACGTGTTTTAATTATTTCCCTTACCTCTGTGATGTATGTATCGTGACGTCTGCTCTTTTCTATTCTATTTTATGGTCCGCTTTCCTTTTGTCCTCTCGCCAGGCCATCATTGTGCATAAGAACTTGTTTTCTTGTTCTTGTTTTTTTTTTAAAAGATTGCGCAAACAGAGGCGGAGTGGATAGGGCGAGGGTGAAATGAGATCGAGCCACAGAGTGAGAGTGAGACTGAATGAGAGTGAGAGAGAGATATTTTGTCACATATTTGGGATTTGCCAAATACAGATAGTTCAGTGTGTGTGTTCACGTGTATTTACGGTTACGAGTAAGTGAGGGAGTGAAAGAGAGGAGAGGAATGTGAGCGTGTGTGTGTGCGTGCAATCGCTTTGGCCCTATCTTTTGGGTGTACACTCTTTGAGTAACACTGTGTTCCAGAGAATAAGACTGTTTCAACACAACAGTCTCCATCACACAGTATCAGTATCTGAATTCCTGAGCTTTTTTCCCCCTTCTACAGTGAACATGATAACCATACAATTCCTGTACTGATCAAACAGTGTAGAGTTACGGTATAGAGTTCAGAACACAGTGGCAGAGGTGGCTCGTGTGTTGGTGATATCATGCACCCGTATGGTTTTGTGAGGCCGATGCAGATATTAATAATGTTCCTGTCCATAGGAACACTGTATCTAGCGGGATACATTTGTCCACTCGGCCAGTGGATTAAAGCACAACCCTCTACCTGTATGACGTTCACAGGAATGGCCAAATGTCAGCTGTAAAAAGTTATTTTAATAAAGCCTGTGTCGAACGATATGAATTGTCTAGTTATCTGAGAGAGAAGACAGGAAAGCAGTGAGAATTACCGGCAGGTGACTGTTTTCTACTATGCTGAAGACAGAGCAGTGAGAGCTACCGGCAGGTGACTGTTTTCTACTATGCTGAAGACAGGAGAGCAGTGAGAGCTACCGGCAGGTGACTGTTTGTCATTTGAAGCCTTAAGGGTTACTTGGACATTTTGACTTTCAGATGGTTATTTTTTGCACGAGACAGAGAAAGGGCCTCCCACTCGTTCCTTCATTTTCCTAAAATGGCACGTCAGCTAAGTTTGTCTAAAGAGAAGTCGGGTCACTGTGTCACCATTAGGGCTGCACGATTCTTGCTAAAATGTGAATCACGATTTTTCTCTCTAAGAATTGAGATTGATTGATTGAAAAGTTTATTAACAGATTGCAGAATGGGTACAGTACAGTTCAATATATACAATTGTTAAGGAGATGCAGACCAGAGAAAGACTTTCGTCTTGTTTACATCAGGGTCCCCCATTTTCAATTCATCATAACATATAACATACATGACATACAGATAGACAGTACTGCTACATCTATACATTTATGACATATCAGATTTGCAAATACAGTACTGTTTGTGATACAAAAGTGTCCAGAAAAAGAGTGTATATACATTTGACGTAGAAACTGTACATTGGAGATCACGATTCTCTCACACGATTCTTATTTTCTTCAATAAAATAATTTATTGCACTCTCTTAAACAGCCAACATAACATATCAAAGTGCTTGACTTAAACATAACATATGAAAGTGCTCGACTTAAACTTAAAAGTCTCTTGTAACATACAAAATAACTCAAGTCAGAATCGTCATAATTTAAAAAAGTTAAAGGGGAACTATCTTATAAATGGCCTTTTCCAGTAGTTTGCATTGTTTTCTAGCAATGTGGGGTTGTACCAACTAGGGATGGGTACCGAATTCGGTACCGAACCGAAACACGTCGGTATTACCGAGTATCGATTCAAGTGAGATACCAAAAAAAAATACAAAATACAAAAAAAAATATATATATTTTTTTTTACCTTTTTTCATTTCATGTCAACGTTCACACGAACAATATATGCTTACCTAGGATTTTACTTGATTCAACAACAAAGCAGTCGGAGCAATGGCAAGCCGGAAACTGTCGAAATTGTAGTTATTTGAAGTTTGGATTTTTTTTTCACGACTGAGGTAGGTAAATTAAATTTCTTGAGACTAAAGTACAGAAAAAAGGTACCGTTGGGTACCGGTATCGATTCACATTATCGGTTCAAATGTGAAAGGTACCCATCCCTAGTACCAACACTGACTAGATGTGAAATTCTCATTCAGTCCCATTCCTCCAGTTCAGCTGAGACAAGATCCTCTGCCACTGAACCAAGCCATTCTGAATTGACTCGCTCTGACGTGTTAAGGCGCTGATCTGCCACTACCCGCCCACAATCAACTGTGATACGTTTATATGAGCAGCGAGTGGAAATAATGCGGAAGCGGTTTTCGACAACAGAGACATTCAGCTAATATATAATAAAGGGCTGCCTGTCGATAATCTATAGGCAGGCTATGCTCATTACAGTCCACCTGCTTAAACATTATTAAGTCCTCATGGGAGGAGGAATTGGGGGATGAGATATCTGACGACATGTGGGAAAAAGCACTCAAAAAGGTTCACACATCTTTAGGGCTGTCTTAAATACTTCGAAGCTTCGTTCGATGGGCATGGGATTCGAATATGAAAATAAAAATCGATTATTAAAAAAAATATATATATATATGATTTTTTTTTTAATAATTTTTTTTGCTAAATCAACTCTGCCTCTTTTTGTTAACTACAACAAGCAATGCTGTTTGTTATTTAAGATGAGGTCGGACTCGGCACTGACGGCTTACAATATTTCATGAAAGCAAAGTGTTTAGTTTGTCTAAGATTTAAAGGTTTAAACTTTACAGCACTGACAAAGTTGAACAAAGTGATGTACAAGTCCCACAACATTTTTTTTTTTTTTTTTTTTTTAAATATCTTTTTTACATTTCGAAGCTTCGAATTAAAATCGAATCTCGGCCCCGAAGCTTCGAATTCCAAAGAAAAAATCGAAGGTCAGCCCTGACATCTTCCATCTGTGCTCGGCATGGTCTCATCCAATGCAAAATCATCCATGAGCTCACTGGACCCCAATGAGATTATCCAGAATTGACAAAAATGTGAAACCTAATGGTCCGTGATGTAATCAGTCCCCAGCAAACCATGTGCACATGTTTTGGAGTTGTCCATCCCTAGTGGATTTTCGGAAAAATATCTTTGATACACTCTCTGAAATATGCAGTACCCAGGTTGAACCAGACCCTTTGACTGCATTATTTGGCGTTTCCTCGCCATTACAACTGACAATGACTAATAAAGAGGTTTTGGCTTTTGTTACTTTGTTAGCAATCTTTGCAACGGTTAATCTTACTTACATTGGATTGGACATCCTCCATACCCCCTTCTCGTGCCCTTTGGATTAAATCTATTCTTAATTGTATTAAACTAGAATAAATCAAACACACTCAGAGGGTCTACAGATTTATGTGGGCTCCCTTCTTTTCCTACGTTGAGACTGGATCCACCTCCCCGTAGTACCAGGCTGATATTTACCCACATAATATCCGTGGTACATTCTTCACTTAAACTTTCTCCCTTGATGCTCCCTTGATGATGGTATGAGCATGACATCTCAAATCAATACCAACCAGAGTTGGTTGACCTATGAATCACTGTACTCACTTTTTTAAATGTATTTCCTTATTTTTATGTCTTATTTTATTTAATTGTTTTTGGAAACTGTTCGTCTGTCTGTCAATTTGTTTTGATGTCTGTCGTCCTTGGTACATATATAATTTGTAAATGTTGGTCGCACTGAAATTTGAAATAAATATATTTAAAAAATGCTACCATCTGGCCAAATGGCACCAAAGACACTGACTGCAGTCGCTTGGGTCCTCAGCAACACACCCACAGAATGTGAAGTGGATTGGATGAAGGGTTCTCCAGATATGCAAGCCACAGATAGACATGCAGAGATTCCTTCCTTTACAGATAAATCAGATTACCGGTAAACACGTGTTAAAGACACGTTATCAACAACACATGTTGACACAAGCGCGATGACCCATAACACTTTGTGTGTGTAAAAGTAACACAAGGTGCTCTGTCCCCAAACTAGACGCACGGTAGTCACAAAATCTACACCACCTTTTTTAAAGGGTGCACAAAAAAAACATACCACACCAGTTTATCTGCTTATCAGTTTATCACATACAGTAACTGGACCCGCATATACCGGTAATACAACTCTTTGAACTGGACAGAGAAGTGAGCCCTTCATGCTCACGCTGCTAAGCCTTCCAATTAGCAGGGAGGTGAAAGCGGGCGCGCTACGTTATGTGGCACAGACACGCCAACAGCAGCAGCCGCACACTGGATACACCCAGTGCATACATCTCTGCATCGTCACCTAACCACACGTTAGCTCCCTACAACTACCATGATCCACTGATTAGACATTTGACCAGGGTGGGAAATTAATACCAGCCACAGGCCAGATGCTGAGTACATTTTTTACTGTGGCTAATTTAGATTAGATTAAAATGGATTGTCATCATACAGCACAGGTACAGTACATCCAACCAGAGTGCAAACACAACAGTAAAGTGCAATATTAATATATACAATGTACAGGTGATAAAACTTTGTATAAAATAAATAAATTAGTACTACTCAGATGTATATTGTAGTATTAATATGTACAGTGATACAGGTATAAAGACAATATGGTAGTCATACTGGCCAGCAGTGTAACTAGTAGGCTATGAGTAGGTAAGGGAGTGTGCCGGGTTGTTCTGAATGATGTGGATAACAAGCCCTGGCTAAGCTTGTGGACATCAGGTCATTCACCTGTGGCTTCTGACAGTGTCGGTCCAGGATGTTATGTGTATCTGTGGGGAGATCATTTCTCCTGTGTCCAGTTATTGTACTGTGATACAGGTATAAAGACACTATGGTAGTAAGTCATACTGGCCAGCAGCCTAAATAGTAAGAGTAGGTGTTAGGGATATTTACAGATATAGCTATAGTATCTACAGATAAGTAAAAGGATTATGTACATTATTGTACATGCTATCATACAATGTTATATCATATGGGTTATATGCAGGTGCATAGTAGGTATATAGGAGGATTATATGCAGGTATATTCAGACAGATATCTATATATATATATATATATATATATATATATATATATATATATCTATATATATATAAAATAGAATAGAAGTACTTTATTGATCCCGAGGCCGAGGGAAATTCAGCACCACAGATCGCTCACTTTATATATATATATGCAGTAGGGATGGGCGTGAGTAATCGATTACTCGTAGCTATGAGAAAAATCTAAACAAAAAAATATCGAAATTATACATTTTTATGAAACAATTATCTTTTCACATGTATGTGTAAGATTATAACTGTTTGTTGGTTTCCTTAAACATATATATGTGAATGAACAAAAATAAGTAAAAAAAATTAAATAAATAAAAATATTTTTAATTTTAAATTTGTTTCCCCTTTCCGAGTAATACACGATCAATCGAGTATAGCATGCGATCAATCGATCTGGATTTCTCTTTAAAATACCCATCCCTAATATGCAGTAAAAATAAATATATAAATAATGTATACAGTATATGCGGTATATACAGCACTGTTGTACATGCTATCATACAGTAACTAGACACTTTTCTATTCTAAAATGTAATTGAGCAGGTAGAATAATGAAAGGATCTGAATTCATGAATCCACCAGCCACTCGCAGTGGACCTCTCCCTGTTCCGGTCACGTACTGAGGCTGACACATCACACTGTAGCCTGTCCACCATACGGCGAGGAGCAATCAATCAGTCTGCCGACCAGCCGGAGGAATGCTAGCTGTGTAGCTCTGCGTCGTCATCTAACGACCACACTCGCCACTGAGGTCCAGGATGTTCTTCATCTTATTATTCTCCTTTGATGCAACTATGCAACGTAATCCTCGTCCGCCCTGCCATTGGGGCAAATATCGATATTAAAGAGATCAATCAGTCAACCTCAGAGGAGCTATTACTTAGTGTGTGTGTGTGTGTGTGTGTGTGTGTGTGTGTGTTGTTTGATTTTTCTTTAGAAGGCTGCGAGTGATACTAGATTTCTATGGGCAATAAACAGGCAGAGCTTCAAGTGGTGCCCCCCCTCTCTTTATCTCTTTCTCCCTCTCTCTTTCTCTCTCCTTATTCTCCTCCTTTCTCATTTAAAAAAGGTGAAGCAACACAGCAGTGGAGTCAATTGAACAAGAAGAAAATAAAACGATCATTATGGGAAAAATAAATATCATTGAAAAATAAATCTATTGTTGACGCTTCTAGCGGCAGGAAGTTAAACGTAATAACTGAATAACATGCTGTGCGTCGATCTCCTCACCTGTCTCCTTCCCTGTTCAAGAGGTGCAGCTACAGACAGGTGAGAGGATCTTGTGAAGATCACCCTGCACGCCATGAAACGCTCCGAGAGAGCAATACTGCAAATAAACTAAAAGCAACAGAGATAGCGCTCAGAGAGAGAATTAATGAACAGTCTAACTGGGTGCCAGAGTGCGCTCTCTGCACTTGGAGCAAATAGGAACGAACACGCCCTTGGCACGCCTCCTGTTGTTACCCTTGGATTAGAGGACGGATCGTCTACAACCTACTGGGATCTGCGCAACTTAGAGTCAAAGAGGAGAGAGACTTGGAGACAAACCAGACATTATGAGTGTGAAGGTTGTGTCAACCTTAAACCATGCAGCACTGGTTCTGCTCTTTGCACCAACAATAGTGCTGTATACATTTATAATCCATATCTGTCTAAATATATATATCTGAATATACTGTAGCCTAATCCTTCTATATATACCTACTTATACATCTGTATATAGCCCATATAACTCTGTATGATAGCATGTACAATAATGCTGTATATATATATATTCTTACCGTACGTATATCTATCTGTCTGTACGTACTACATACATACCTGCATATAATCCTTTTTACATATCTGTAGATACTTACTTGTGGTTTTATGTTCTTGTGTACTCATATTGTTCCCCATTTCCCTGTGGTTTTTGTTTCTTTGTTTTTGCCTATTGTCAGCGACTTTGGGTCCTTGAAAAGCGCTATACAAAATAAATGAATTATTATATATATATATATATATATATATATATATATATATCCCTTACCTACTCTTCTTACTAGTTATGCTGCTGGCCACTGGCCAGTATGACATTAATACTACAACTCTGTACATACATCTGATTAGCACTATTTTACACAGTAGTACTAATTTATACATTATACCCAGTTTAATCACCTGTACTGTACATTGTATTTATTTATTGTATTGCACTTTACTGTTACATTTGCACTCTGGTTGGACGCCAAACTTATTTTTGTTGTACTGTACTTGTGCTGTATGATGACAATACATTTTAATCTAATCAAAATCTCACTCTAATATAAACACACACACACACACACACACACACACACACACACACACACACACACACACACACACACACACACACACACACACACACACACACACACACACACACACACACACACACACACACACACACACACACACACACACACACACACACACACACACACACACACACACACACACACACACACACACGTGTCTAACTTGTTTAGTTTGGTTTATGGCAATTAAAACAATGAAAATAAAAAAAGGGAGATATGCAGTAATGTATAAAATTACCAAGGATTTAACCCTAAAGGTCAAACAGTTCTCAGTGTCATCCTGGAGGAGCCTACAGGATCGTCTAAGCTAGTGATGCACGATATATCGGCCGCCGATATGGCAGTTTTTTTTACACATCGGTATCGGTCCGATATCAAGATAGGGCCGATATGGGCAGATAAAAAAAATGTATAATAATAATATTTTCATCTTTTTTTTTTCTTTTTACATGTTTTGGCCTTAAATAGTTTCAAAATATCAGTCATTTCTGAAAATAAGTTACAAAAGTAAAAAAAAAATAAATAAAAAGCGTTTGGGAAAATAGCTCTTTATTTGATTATCATAAAAAAGTGTTTTCTATACAGAGATATCGACATCGGTAAATATCGGTATCGGCCAGAACAGCAATGTTAATATCGGTTATCGGTATCGGCCACAATTTTCACATCGGTGCATCACTATATTCAGATCAACATGAAGGGAGGTTCCATCCTAACCGACAATAGACTTGCCGGATCGGTCACTGATGGCCATCTGCTCTCCGAGCTACTGCTGGCCCCTGGACTGGTGCCAAGGCCCCCACCGCCCAGGCCCAACAATGCCTGTTGGGAAAAGCTCCAGTCCTCCAGGGATACTGCAAATAAAAGCATTACTGTCGAAATCCTACTAAAAGGGTAGTGAGAACACCCCCCCCCCCCCCCCCCCACACACATTACTTTGACTGAACCATGAATTATGCTATTTATTTTTTGTCATTACCCAAAGCCTTTGAAATGGACCGGCTTGGTCTGAGGGTCATGACATGTTCATAGAGGTTTTTGCTGTACACTAATATCCCACTCTGGGCCTGCAATTGGACACAACAAAATTATCTCCCGAGTCCCCACAGATACCGGTATGCATAAACCTGGACAGACACCAGTCTGAGGCCACAGGTGAATAACCTGATTTCCACAACTGGGCCAACGAGGCTTAGCCAGGGCATGTTATTCACATCCTTCAGAACAACCAAACACTACAACTATATCTATATCTACATCTCTTACCTACTCTTACTAGTTATGCTGCTAGCCAGCCCAGTATGACTTCCTACCATATTGTCTTTATACCTGTATCACATATTAATACTACAATACATACATCTGATTAGCACTAGACTCAGTAATTTATATATCATATACCCACCCAGTTTAATCACCTGTACATTACTATTGCACTTTACTGTTACATCAATTTGCACTCTGGTTGGATGCCAAATTTATTTTCATTGTACTGTACTTGTGCTGTATGATGACAATAAATCTGAATCTAATCTAATCTAATTTCCGTGACTCGGTTTACATCTCGTGAACCAATAGAGATTATTCTTTAATCCGCAGAACACATTCAATTAAAATCACACCGAAAAGAGAAAGTGGACGATCGACTTTGATCCTGCTGAGGAAAAGCGTCCCGTGTCCTGGGGCGACGCCGGGTTAACCCGTTCACTACCACCAAATGGTTTACCCTTTCACGTTAGGAGTGTAGGCCTTGTGACTAGCACTGTACAGAATGGCCCCTCTCTTAACCCTTTCACAACCACACTACAGAAGGTTAACCCGTTCACTACCACACTACAGACGGTTAACCTTCTGTAGTGTGTTAGTGAAAGGGTTAAGAGAGGGGCCATTCTGTACAGTGCTAGTCACAAGGCCTACACTCCTAGCGCATTCATTGAGAGATTTAAGACTAAATCAATTCATCTCACGCACTCGACAGCTATAGGCTAAGCTCTTTCCGCCTGCAGGTCTCTGCTGAGATAGCTAGAGATAAGACGGGTGTAACCTTTCATATAGTCCACAAAGACCTACATATATCCAGGGCGGCTGGGTAGCGCAGCGGACTAAGCGCCTGCCTACCACCGCAGAGACACTGGTATCGAATCTAGCAGTCAGCGGTACCTCCGGCTTGGTCGGTCGTCCATACTAACACAATTGGCAGTGTTAGCGGGTGGGAAGCCGGTGGGGTGTGTATCCTGGTCGTTGTAAACAGCGACTCCTACAGGTCGGTCGGGGCGCCTGCTCACTCAGCGAGGAAGGGAACTGGGGGAAGTAGTGTGATCCTCCCACACGTTACGCTCCCCCCGGTGAGAGTCCTCGCTGTCAGGTGAAAAGAAGCGGCTGGCTGACGCCACATGTATCGGAGGAGACATGTGATAGTATCTATCAACCCTCCCTAGGCCGACAAGTGGGGGGCACATGCGTGCAACGACCAGGAAGGGAATTGGCATAACGTCTAAATTGGGATGGGAGAAAAACACCGAAAAAAAGGGGGAGAAAAAGTAGATAAAAAAAAAAATGCCCTACATATATCCTTCTGAGCCTTAACAACGTACTAGATCTAGTCTAAATGAAGCCTGACACGTCCAAGAGACGCATCGCCGAGACAAGGCAAAGTGACATGATAACTAACAGCCCACCCCCAGCTGGCTCTCTGTCTGACAAGTCAATATGGTGTCAGACACACTGGCATCTCATTAGCGGTTTATCAGACGTGGTGGGTAGGTTGAGAATACTGGTGCAGAGTGTCCCTGCATGGCTTCCAAGAGTGGTGGGACAGGCGGCCAGATACATAGTGATCAAACAGCATCTAAGGATTGTTTACATGCACCATGATAAGCTTAATTATTAATGTCGTGAATTAATTTTTGTGAAACCCATTTGTGGTGGGCCCACCACAAATCAATCTATAAACCCTGTGGTGAGGTCTGGGGTGGAATATTATGGACAGACAAAGGTTTTGCCACCATCTATTGTTTACTGTACATAATAACACCAGAAATCGCATGCTTTGAAGCATTTGAATAGCGGTTTATGGCTGTATTTCTGCAGTGCTGAAGCCGGCCTAAGCTTGGGGCTGTCACCATGGCGACTACAGTATTTGCATGGTGCGTGTGTTAGACCTCTGCCTCCATAAGGCTATTCATCACACGGTGGACCAGGGGGGAAATGCCAAAGAGAATGAATGAATGAATGAATGAAAACTTTATTTAACAGATTGCAGAATGGGTACAATACAGTACGGCTCAATACATACAATTGTTAAGGGGATGCAGACCTGAGAAAGACGTTTGTCTTGTTTCCATCAGGGTCCCCCATTTTCAATTCATATAGAGGAGACACGCCCCTCTTCTGCCCATTCACATACAGCCAGCACGCTAGCCCCTCTTAGTTGATTATTCTATTGACATGCTTCTTTTCCACGCCGAATTAGTTATTTCCTGAAAGATGATAAGCACATCTCTGTTAAGCACTAGTTTTAAAAGAGGTCCTTCTGTGTTTTTATTACACGTTGGAAACTCAAATTTGACTGATGTATCAATGAAATCATAGTGGATTATATTAAGTGAACTTGAACTATTATGTACTGAAGACACTGTTGGACTGTAACAATTCCATGTAGGAATAAATAAAAATGATGAAATCAATCATTGGATTTGGTCAACAAAATTATATGACAATTAGTCAACTAACGGTTTCCGTAGTGTCTCTCACACACACACACACACACACACACACGCACACACCTAAATGCACCTGTCAGAGCCACAGTGGAATATAGATTGGTCACTGTAGGCCTATGATAAAAACACAAGCACCCATCAATACAAACCTCCGTTTTCAGCAACTAGACACAGTGAGGCTATTCCTAATAATGCATTTGATTCTCTGCTCTGGTCGGGTCTCCTATGCGTCACTGTCAGCCAAAACAACTGAGCCATAAAGAAATTGGTGGCTGTGGGCCCGAAACCTGACCAGCAGGTGCGCCATGCGTAAATATCATGATCAATCGATTTCCAAATCCAGTTTTTCCGCTAACGTTAGCAAGCTAATAGTAGGCTATAGCCTAGCAGACATCAACAACAGTCTCGTTAGCAGTCTGGACAGCTACTCACTCAGTGGTCCACCGGGTCCCAGCCCCTGGTCTTTGGAAGCGGGCGGAGTGCCGCTCTGTCTCTCGAAGTTGCCCGGGTTGGAGAAATAATCCCGGAGCCTCGGGAGCTCTCTCCCCGCTTCCAGCAGCTCGGTGTGAAACTCGAGGGCCGTGAGGACGTATTGGTCCCGCAGCAGCTGAGCGGCGATGACATCCATCGACACCCGCGTCTCAGCAGCGCTCCCTGCCACAGTAGCGGTGGCCGCGGCGGCCGACACCGAGATGATGCCTCCTTCGCCGCTGGGGCTGGTCCGGTTGCTAGACAGCAGCAGTGCCGCCGGGGGCTCGGCGTCCGCGGCCGGCGGGGTAAACGGGTTCCCCCCCGGCGGCGGCCCCGGTGCTGCCCCATCGCTCGGACTTCTTCTCTCCGTGTTGTCAACCGTTGTTTCACTCGGTCGCTGCTCAGCCTCCTCCTCGGAGTCGCTGAGATTAAACGGGTTGACACTACCCGCCGCCATTTTTGCACTATAAAGATTTCCAGCAGCAGCCCGGGCTAAGCTACTTGGGCCCCGTCTTCCTTGAATGGACGGCTGGTACTGCAGCCGGAGACTCGGTGCTGCTGCTGCGGCTAGCTCGCTAGCTAGGTGGTTAGCTGGGAACGAGGTTAGTTTGACAGGGGGAGAGAACACTGAGCGCTGGTTGGTCAACGTGGGAGAATGTCATTCCAAGGTCCGCCTCCTACCTGGAATACTGGGCTCCGATTGGATGCCAGCGAGGCTGGGGAGGGAAACTGTGCTGGGCAGAATTGACAGTTCACATTTCAATCTATCAGTTCAAAATTATTTGCCATAATATAATAATTTTGATGGAATTGATCTGTTACTGTACAGCACGTTAGGAGATAAAAAAAAATCGCCTTTGCGTCGATACGGGGTTTTAGAGGGGCGTTTTATTTTATGTTATGTTATTTTAAATACTGTCTGGGAAATAAACATCCGGACTACAATGCCCATAACCCAGCGCGCACAAACGTCAAACACAACGCGGAAGTAAATCCCCCCACGGTTCCACAGTGTCTGCATTTCTCCTACTAATCTACTTACTGTAGAGATAGAAGGACACCAGGTTTTGCAAAGGCAGTTTGCGTGCCGAAAGATTAACCTGCCACACTGTCCTTGCTTCGTGCAGCGAGGATCTGTGTTTTTAGACAGAGAATTGTGAATGACTTCAAACTAAGCTCCGTCACCCGTTCAAGAAAATCAGAGAACAAGTCTGACAGACGCTTTTATGGTTGGATTTCATTTGACAGGCGGAGGTGGCGGTGCACAAAGGTAACACCAGAGCTCATCCTTGCATTAGAAGTTTGTTAAGCTATGAGTAATACTATAATAATGGTAATAGTACAACTTCTAGTTAACCTACATTAACATTAACATGGGCCACATTTTAGAGAGCTAACTGGTGTTGTCAATGTCCATGTGAATGAATGAATGAAAACTTTATTTAACAGATTGCAGTATGGGTACAATACAGTACGGCTCAATACATACAATTGTAAGGGGATGCAGACCTGAGAAAGACGTTTGTCTTGTTTCCATCAGGGTCCCCCATTTTCAATTCATATAGACATTTATGACATACACAACATACATGACATTTATGGCATAGGGACATATAGGTATTTAGTACTGATACATTTGTAAGCTCCTGTGCATTACAACTGAACTAGCCAACTGACTAGAAGTGCCAAATGAATGGCCTGCCAGCAGACATGGCTTAATGAAGTCTGTAGGCTACAGTGAGTGCAGCACTTGGTCCAGGCAGACACCCTGGCTACCACATTACAGTGCAATGGTTATACGTACAGTAAGTAAGCAAAGCAGAGACCTGTTGCCCCCTGGCTGAAGGCGTATGATCAGATCAGACAGGAGGATTATCTCTCTGACCTCCAGATCTCTCTCCATGCCCCTAAATCTGCGATATTGCAACTATTTGACATATTTCTCAAATTCAACCCCGTTCTCCTTCTCCTTGCTCATTCCCTAACTCTGTCTGACTGTGTGTCCTTATCTGTTGTGTGTGTGTGTGGGGGGGGTCTCTCTTGTTCGGCTACAGGCCACCCCCCTCTCTCTTCCCCTGATCCCTTTCTCCTCCCCCGCCCCCTTCTCTCTACTATCTCTCCAGACCCTAGGCTGTCATAACAACAACAACAACCACCACCATACTATCAGTCATCATGAGAATGATCACTTTCTTCCTGGTTGGCCTGGCGGTCCACGTGGTCTTCTTCATCTCCATCTTTGACATCTACTTCACGTCCCCCCTGGTCCACGGCATGGCTCCCCAGACGATGCCGCTGGCGCCCCCGGCCTCCAGGCTGGTGCTACTGGTGGCGGACGGCCTCAGGGCGGACAGCCTCTACACCCTGCTTCCAAACGGAAGCTCCAGGGCTCCTTACCTGAGGTTGGTGGTTCGATGGGGGGATGGTTGTGTGTATTATGCGTTCAAGTGGACAGTTTTTATACCCTACACCGAATGAATGAATGAATGAATGAAAACTTTATTTAACAGATTGCAGAATGGGTGCAATACTGTACGGCTCAATACACACAATTGTTAAGGGGATGCAGACCAGAGAAAGACGTTTGTCTTGTTTACATCAGGGTCCCCCTAATGGGAGGGTTAGGATCCCCCTAACACCCTAATGGGACCTCTAGATTAGATTAGTCTTTATACCTGTATCACTGTACATATTAATACTACAACACTGTACATACATCTGATTAGCACTATTACTCAGTAGTACTCATTTATATATTTTATACCCAGTTTAATCACCTGTACATTACTATTGCATTTTACTGTTACATTTGCTGTGTGTGTGTGTGTGTGTGTGTGTGTGTGTGTGTGTGTGTGTGTGTGTGTGTGTGTGTGTGTGTGTGTGTGTGTGTGTGTGTGTGTGTGTGTGTGTGTGTGTGTGTGTGTGTGTGTGTGTGTGTGTGTGTGTGTGTGTGTGTGTGTGTGTGTGTGTGTGTGTGTGTGTGTGTGTGTGTGTGTGTGTGTGTGTGTGTGTGTGTGTGTGTGTGTGTGTGTGTGTGTGTGTGTGTGTGTGTGTGTGTGCGTGCGTGTGTGTCTCTCCACACCAGGAGTGTGATGGAGGAGAGCGGGAGCTGGGGCGTGTCACACACCCGCGTGCCCACAGAGTCTCGGCCCGGCCACGTGGCTCTCATCGCTGGCTTCTATGAGGATGTCAGTGCCGTTGCCAAAGGTCTGTGTGTCTGTCCTTATTCCTGTGTTGGTTTACGCTGCTGATGCAGACACACAGTATTATGTGTATGATATCTATCAACTATAATAGCTCAGTTGACCAAAGCATGTATTCACCACATCATCGTGGGTTCAACTTCAAATCCCGATCACGACTTTTGTCTCACGCTGTCCTCTCTGTCACCTGTATGTCCTCTCTGTCTCTACTGTATGCTGTCCATGAAATAATATCATTATTCATTATTTATTAGGCTAATACTGTTAATTCACATGTACATCAATTGTCAAGTGTCTACCTGAATGTGGGTCTAACATGCATTCTTATTTCTTACCATAACCGTGTACGTGTGTGTGTGTGTGTGTGTGTGTGTGTGTGTGTGTGTGTGTGTGTGTGTGTGTGTGTTCAGGATGGAAGGAGAATCCTGTAGAGTTTGACTCTGTGTTCAATGAGAGCAAACACACCTGGTGCTGGGGGAGCCCTGACATCCTGCCCATGTTTGCCAAAGGTATACACACACACACACACACACACACACACACACACACACACACACACACACACACACACACACACACACCTACACACACACACCTACACACACACACACACACACACACACACACACACACACACACACACACACACACACACACACGGACATACACACCACATACACATGGACATCCAGCAAGGCAACACATAAACACAACAGGATGTTAGATCACAGTCAGATTAGCCTTTCGTCGATGGTGATCAGCCTCCATCTCCTATCCTGGCCATCTCTGTGTTGTGTATTTGTTTGGTATTGTTGAGGCAATCGTTCCGTGTAATTCTGTCCTCCCACGCGCTTACTGGCTAAAACACTGTCTCTATTCCCTGTTGCATCCGGAAAATTATGTAAGTAGAGTCGTCTTCATATCAGAAGGATGTTTATTTGCATAAACAAAAGTTCTAGTACAGAATGAACAAATTGAAAGTCTTTAAAAGGTTAAGAAACTAAGGAAAGTGTCTGTCCATCGGTCTGTCTTGCTATCCTCAGCCATGTGCTCCATCCCCCCCCCCCCCAGCGACAGGGGGATTGCCCTGTCGCTTTACCACCGTGTGCTCTGTCTCGCTGTTCAGACTCAACTGGCCCTATTGAGCGATCTACCACTGTCTTTTTGTATGAAAACGTGTCATATTGAAAACGTGTCATATATTTTAAGGATATAGAGAACAAAACAAAAGTGATATCCAAAAGTGATGTTATGGATATCTTTTTAATCACATACATCAGTCATCCAATACTGGTACATGTATTTGTTGTCTATCTATCAGAAATCTGAATCAGAAAAGTCTTTATTGCAAACTAAGCTTGCACATACAAGGAATCTGTCTTGGTCATTTGGTGCATCAACATTAACACTTTAACAGACAATCAAAGTAGAATAAAATAATTTCTTATTAAATACAATAGAATATTATAGGACAGGGCTGTACAATTGTGCAGGATTGTAATACTAATAATAATAACTTTACTTGTATAGCACCTTTCATACAGGGGATTGCAGTTCAAAGTGCTTTACATCAGTAAGAAATAAGACATAAAATCAGTGTAAAACAAGCAGCAAGAGCAAAGCATAAAGTGGGATAAAATAATGCAGATATATTAATCAAATCATCAAATCAGAACCTCACATTCCAATAGGCTTCTTGAATTTCTGTAATCTGTTACAAAACATGATAAAGGTCATAGTATGCACCCAGCGGATTGTGGGGCGTAGAAATAAAAGTAAAAATAAGTAAAATAATAGCAAGGGTAAAATGAGCAGACATATAAAATCACAGTTTTTCACATTAGGATCTAACATCCCAACAGGTCACCTCGTTTATGGTTTGATTCAGTTTTAGTAGAATAGAAAAGACATGAATGATGAAATGCGCACACAAAGTGCTAGCGGTGGGAATCGCCAGAGACTGCACGATACGATACTATCGCGATACTTGCGTCACAATACGATAGTATCGCGATACTAAATATATCGCGATACGCTGAGTATTGCGATATTAATATTGCGATATATATATATATATTTTTTTTCAATTTTCAAATTTGATTTCTTATTTGTCAACATGTTTTATCTAATAAAATAAAGTTCAGTCTGTTCATCTCACTTCAATCATTTTTATTGCAGAACATGGTATTTTCTCAAGCAGACAGATGTACCTGACAAACTGAACTGTTTGTATTACAGTCATATTCCAACTTAACTGAATGCACATTGTGTGTGGACTACTGTACTATTACAGGTATTGAAATGAACAATGCAACTTCCTTATACAATTTTTATTAATTTTTTAAATAAACTTTTTTTCTTTTTATGAATAATTAAATATCGATACTTGGCGTCCCTGTATCGATACAGTATCGCCACGCAAAGTATTGCGATACTACTACGTATCGATTTCCCCCCCCCCACCCCTACAAAGTGCAGACATACTATAAAATCACAGTTTTTTACAGTGCAATAAAATAGTTCTGGATTACTGTTTTCAAAGTCGTCTTTACCTTCTGTTTGGTATCCACAGTTTAAAACTTGACAGTCTTCCCTCTTGTTTGATACCCACTTTGACCCTGCAAACCTCCCTCTCAGGGTGCATTTCCCTCTCTCAGGGGGCGCAGTTCTAGGAAGGTCTGCAGACCTTTCATGAATGAATGAATTAATGAAAATGTTTATTTAAAATGGACACCACAGCCACATTGGACCAGCCACAGTGGACAGACCAGATGCGCTGTTTTGCGTGTTTATAGCACAAGTGCTAGTTTTCGACACCAGTCCATTGAGGCTTTTCTAAAAGATATAATAAAATCAACAGTAAAATACAGAATGATCTGTATACAAATCAGAACAAATAGTTATCAGAGCAAGAGTCCATGATCAAAACAACAAAACCAGTCCGCGTCTATTATGTGAGCACTGCTGCGTTGATTTCAGCCATACCTTGAGTCCTCTGCTGAAGACGTTGGCATTGGACTCCAGTTTTAAGCCAGTAGGCAGAGAGTTCCATAAGTTTGCCCCGTTAACCGAGAAGGCAGACTGTCCAAACGAACTCTTGCACATGGGAACAGTACAGTCACCATTATTGGAAGCTTGTGTGTTTGCTTTACTAGAGCTCCAACGTCTAACCACCATGGTCTGTATGTGTTGAGACAGGTCTGCAGACCTTAAATACACAGTCTGTATGTGTTGAGACAGGTCTGCAGACCTTAAATACATGGTCTGTATGTGTTGAGACAGGTCTGCAGACATTAAATACATGGTCTGTATGTGTTGAGACAGGTCTGCAGACCTTAAATACACAGTCTGTATGTGTTGAGACAGGTCTGCAGACCTTTCATACATGGTCTGTATGTGTTGAGACAGGTCTGCAGACTGATCCTTGGGCTCCTGTACTTAGACTGTACCTAGGTTGTACTTTAGATTGTATATTGTACTGTATATTGTATAGTCCTCTTTACTTACTTTTTTTTTTACTTACTTTCTTACTTACTTTTTTTACTGTATGAAGCACACTCTCAGACGCTCATACAGAACCAAGCATTTCACCGTAAAGTACGTGTATTTTATTGTGATATTTAATAAACAAACTTGAACTTGAAACTTGAACTCCAACACTGACATGATCTGCTGCTATGAGCGTCAGTCTCTTTGTCTTCTTCTCATCGTATTTATATCCTGGTTGCTGTGTCAACCTCGGTGTTGCGTCTTGTGTTTTGTTTTTATTGGAATCACGGCTTCTAATTTACAGTTCTTCTGCGCTGTGGGCAACACCTCACCAATCCATCCAAGAGTGTGTAATTCACACCTCTCTGTTTCTCTCTCTCTCTCTCTCTCTCTCTCTCTCTCTCTCTCTCTCTCTCTCTCCTCTCCCAGGTGCCAGTGGGGACCATGTTTACACCCACACCTACCCTGCTGAGAGGGAGGACTTCGCCTCCACAGACGCCTCCAGACTGGACACCTGGGTGTTCGACGAAGTCAAGGTGGTGATTATTGTAGTGAGGAGGAGGAGGAGGAGGATTTATGTTAATTCCCTCTTTATTCACCTTTTTGTCTTTGAATAAATAAAACGTGGAAATCTATAAGAAATCAAATAGTGTTTTGTTTCTTCCCTGTTATCACAGTCATTCTTCGAGTCAGCGAGGTCCAACTCCAGCCTGAAGGCCAGTCTCCAGGAAGAGCAGAACGTCCTCTTCCTTCATCTGCTGGGCATCGACACTAACGGACACGCCCACAGGCCCATGTCACAGTGAGTAGGAAACCCTGTACATGCAGAACCCAACGTTCCTGGCCAAATCCCCAATCAGGTCTCTGACATCAAGGCCACCTAATCATCTCTCCCCCTTAATTGGCTGACATCAATCCCTGTCTCCTGAGCCGTTCAGCCATTGTGTAGTGTGATGTGTGCCAGGTGCCAGTGTATGGCAGCCATTGAGCCTGTGTAGCCCAAGGTTGAGTGCTACACAATGATGGTGAAGGAGGCAATTTCCACCCTACATTGTGGGGAACGCTGTGAATCTAGAGTCTAGAGAAAAGTGCCATATATTTGCATATAGGTCCCTCTTATTCTTAATTGTATTCCCATGATAATTTCCCTAAGGGGATTGATAAATGTTTATTAGATAGATGTTTTCATCATTGTCTGTTGTATCTAACCAGGGAGTACCTGGATAATGTGGGTCTGGTTGACTCAGGAGTGGCTGATCTGGTGTCTCTGGTTGAAGACTTCTTTGATAATGATGGCAGAACGGCCTACATCTTCACCTCTGATCACGGCATGACCAACTGGGGTAAGACTGTCTGTGTGTGTGTGTGTGTTTTATTATTGTGTTTTTATTAGTTTCTCTTTGCAGTAGGCTTTTATGTTACAAGGTACTTGTTTCTGCCTGTGTACGTGTGTGTGTGTGTGTGTTTGTGTGCATGCATGCGTGTGCACCTCCAGGTTCTCATGGTGCAGGCCACCCCTCTGAGACCCTGACCCCCCTAGTGGTGTGGGGAGCTGGGGTTCACTCTGCCCAGAGAGTCAGCCACCCCCAGTCATACAGCGACGGATTCCTACAAGGTAACCAGTTCATATACGACAGTGGCTCAGGAGGTAGAGCAGTTGTCTGGTAATCCGGAGGTTCCCGGTTCGATTCCCGCTCCTCCCGGGCAGCGTGTCGAAGTGTCCTTGAGCAAGACACTTAACCCCTAACTGCTCCCGAAGAGCAGGTTGGCACCTTGCATGGTTGCCTCCACCATTGGTGTGTGAATGTGTGAGTGAATGGGTGAATGTGAGGAACAAATTATAAAGCGATTTGGATATAACCGCTATATATAAAAATACACCATTTATATGTATATTACTGCCCTAACGTCTCTTTAAAGCAAATATCCTTCAGCCTTTCCAGCCTGCGTGTGACCGAGGTTCATTCAAATTAAAGGACGAGAATAGACCATTTTGACTTAACACATTGGATGCCAACAACGTGATAATTCGTTATTGCCCGCCATGCGTTGAACGCCAACAACGAATAAACACGTTTTTGGGATCAATATAAAAATCTTTCGCCATGGCATTCATAATTCATCCAGCCTCCCTCCGGGACTGCAGCTGGACCCTGTCTGATATTGCAACGCCTCAATACCGCCGCCTGGTGGATGATCGGGCAAGTTACACTCCAAGCCAAACCGGAAGTGGCGCTGGTGCATCGAGGAAATTCCTCCGGCAGTAATATCTTGTAACGTGGGTCTAGATACACACTCGAGTGCATGGGATCGCTTTCGAAACGCAATAACCAATATGATTTCGGCGTTTATTGCGTCATACAAACGGGAAATGGATCTAGCAGATCGACGTCAAATAATTGGAATATTTTTCCTCCAGTCTCATCGGCGAACGGTAAGAGGAATATAACGTTATTTTCAGCCCGATTGTTTATTCATTTCACTGCAAACCATCTGATCAACATATCAACCCATAAATAAAGCCGTTACTGACGATCAAGGAATTATAAACGACCCCCCCTTTCCTTCACGCATGATGAAGCATAATCCGATCATACATTTGAATTTTTAAATATAGCGTGTATAGGAAAGAAACGCCAATCGATAATCTATCATATGCTTCAGGGCCTATAACACGCGTTTTTGGAATTACAGCAGAAAACCTTAAAAACATACTTATATTCTCGATGGTATTAACACAACAATGTATGAATGAAAAAATATAACGTTCCCACATCCGGAACGATAGATACCCGATGTTGAATGGGCCATAGTAATGTCGATATAGCTATAATATTTAAAAAGTTATAGCCCTGCAAAGAAGGTAAACATCTCCATAGGGTTACAGCGCTGGCAGACTGGGGATGGGCATACTGCATGGCAATCAAAGTGTTAAAGCTGGACGTGATGATTTTATATAAAACATTTAAAAAGACAATGAAAAGATTCCACGTCACGGTGTAATTTGTTTTGGAAAAATTTAATATTATACCATTATTATATTGTTATATTAGATATTAGATATATTGTTACACAAAATACAAGAACAATTTAATAATTATTTTATAACTAAAGACACAAATAATTGTTAATTTCTTAACTTTTATATATATATTTTTTTATATATATACATTTGTCTTTTGTCCCAGACTGGCAGCTGGAGCACCTCCGTAGGGTCGATGTCAATCAGGTGAGACACACACTCTGGTGCTGTCTGATTATGTCCCGGCCAGCGACTGGTGCAACTGTATATTATTCACTGAATAGAAATTGCATAACCAACACGACAGGAAATACTGACGTAAGAAAGTAACTGTTTCCTGTACAGGCCGACATCGCTCCTCTGATGTCCTCTCTTATTGGAGTCCCCATCCCCCTCAACTCTGTGGTATGTCCAAGAATTGTGAATGCTAGCTGTATACAGTATATAAGGAATTGTATATGTATATATATATATATATATATATATATATATGTTTTTTTAATTAAGTATATTATTATTATTATTTAGCATATGGCAGGACACCTCTTGGCAGAAATGAAGACTAAAATATTATTATAAATATGTATGTACCTGTGTATACACAAACTAAAACATTATTATACCGGTGTGTATGTATATATACTAAAATATTAATATAAATGTGTATGTATATATATATATATATATATATATATATATATATATATATATATATACACACTAAAACATTATAAATGTGTGTATATATATATATATATATATATATATATACTAAAACATTATTATAAATGTGTATATACAGTATATATACATGTGCTTGGTCATACACTGTGTGTAGAATATGTGTTATGTGTTGTTTTTGTGTTGCGTCTTAACAGGGTGTGTTACCTTTGCTGTACCTGAACAACAGTGGCCAGTTTAAAGCAGAGGGCATGTACACTAATGCCATTCAGATACTGGAGCAATTCAAGGTACGGTATGCTACAATCATGTCCCCTATACTATCACTGATTGTAATTATTAGTAAATGTACAGTGTAAATGGTGAAAGACTCATTCATGCCAATGACTTGATTATTATGTGATAGAAAATGGAAATGATCAGAAGTCGACTGTAATGGGTTTCTGTAATTATATATACAGTATGAAATTAACTGTGTATATTTTGCAACCAGCTATTATATTAGTCAGTTTATATCCATAATCCGAGTTATTACCATGTTCTATAATGCCAAGACAATACTCTCATAATCTGTGTATTCCTAATGATGTATCTGCTTCCCTCCAGGTGAAAATGACTCAGAAAAAGGAGACAACCTTATCCTTTCTCTTCACACCATACCAGTAAGTACAGATAACTTCATTAACACATTGCCCGCCGCAATGTACCCAGTCTGCCAGCGCTATAAGTCTATGGAGTGGCTCACCTTCTTTGCAGGGCTATAACTTTTGAAATTGTATTGCTATATTGACATTACTATGGCCCATTCAACATCGATTATCTATCGTTCAGGATGTGGGAACGTTATACTTTTTCATTCATACATTCATACAAAAATACCTTCTAGAATATAAGTATGTTTTCTTATCGTTTTCTGCAGTAATTCCTAGAACGTGAGTTATAGGCCTAAACGCATATATAGATTATCGATTGCCGTTTCCCCCTATACACGCTATATAAAAAAATTCAACTGTATATGATCGGTATACATTATGCTTCATCATGCGTGGAGGAAAGGGTCGTTTATAATTCCCCGATCATCAGTAACTGCTTTATGTAGTATGGGTGGATATATTGATCGGATGGTTTGCAAACAAGGAAACTCACAATTGGGTTGAAAATAACGTTAGTGTCCTCTTACCGTGGGTCAAAGAGACTGGCGGTGAAAGATCCCAAGTATACAACGTCGATCGCCTAGGTCCATTTCCGGTTTGTATGTCGCAATAAACGCCAAAATCATATTGATTATTAAGTTTAGAAAGTGATCCATTATGTACATTGTGTCTGTCGGGAGTCATGCAACGATATCTGACGGCCGGATGAATTTAATCGACGCACATCAGCCATATCCTGTAGTCGAGTGTAACTCGCCGGACCATCCACCTGGCGGCGGTATTGAGCCGTCGTTGCCGTCACCTATAGGGTCCAGCTGGAGCGTCGCGGCTGTATATATGAATTATGAATGCCATGGTGAAAAAATGAAATATTGATCTCAATAACGCTGTACAGCGAGGTCTGGCGGTCAACGCATGGTGGGCAATAACGCTGTACAGCATTTTTGGCGGGGAAAGTGTTAATAAAGCCATTGAAGAGCCGCAACATATTTATAAATGTAGGGCTGGGCGATTAATCGAGTTTAAATTTTAATTAAGATTTTGACTTCCCACAATCATGAAGACAAGATAATCGAGATAAAGCGATTATTATGCCGCATCTTTTATAACGACAACTGTAAAGTACAAAATATACAGTGCAGGAAGAGGCAGGAAAGCCCAGAAGTCTTATAAGAAACCCCCACCTATAATAATAATAATAATAATAATAATAATAATAATAATAATAATAATAATAATTATATTACATATAGCAAGTTGGAAAACAAGATAAATTTTTTTTATCCACTTTTTCTCCCATTTTCTATATTTTCTCCCATCCCAATTTCGTATCATCCAATTCAACCCTCCCCTGTCACGGACGCTGTTTCTTGCCTCCCACAAGCCGGCTGCAATGTGGACTAAGTCATACATAGCACAAGTCCCCTCCGGTACTTGAGGTAACAGCAGTCTCATCTTTTCACCTGCGCAGCTCGATCTCTCAGTGGCGAGGAGTAACGCGTGGGAGGCTCACGCTGCCCCCGACACTTCCTGATTCTACTGCGCAGGCGCACCAACCGACCTGTAGGAGTCGCTGTCCACAACGCCCGATCCCCACCCATCAGTTTCCCACCCCCTAATACGGCCAATGTGTATTAGTACGGACGACCAGCTAAACTGAAAGCAAATGTGGAGCGCTGGGCTCGAACTGACGAGCCCAGCGTCTCCAGCATTTTGTGGTGAGCGCCTTGCCCACTACGCCACGTAGCCGCCCGAAAACAAGATCAATTTAAGGACCTTGTGGGAGTATGAGAGTAAGAAGTAAGTGTGTGTGTGTGCAGGGCTTGACGTAAACTTTTGGCTCACTAGCCACTGTGGCTAGTGGTTTTCCAAAGTCACTAGTAGCCACTCAGCATTTTCACTAGCCAAAAATCCCAGCACTCGCGTCTTCTTCACTAACCCCTGCTGGGGACAGTATCATTGTAATCATACTGCTACACGCCAACTGTACAACTGTGCTTCTGACTGTTGACTCCATTGTTTACTACTGCCTGCGACCAGTGACTCAGCCGCAAAAGGAGCTCCAGTTGGGGCAACGGCTGACTGGGACAAGATGGAGGGTGTAGATGTGGAAGAGTTGTGTTGAACCTAGCAATTACATTGTTGCTCCAAACGCTGTGAACATTATCATTGACACACCTATGCCTTGGCTGTGTTGAACCTAGCAATTATATTATTGCTCCAAACGCTGTGAACATTATCATTGACACATCTATGCAGGGCTTGACGTAAAAATGTTGGCTCACTAGCCACTGTGGCTAGTAGTTTTCCAAAGTCACTAGCCACTCAGCATTTTCACTAGCCCTGGGCAGGTGTGTGTGTGTGTGTGTGTGTGTGTGTGTGTGTGTGTGTGTGTGTGTGTGTGTGTGTGTGTGTGTGTGTGTGTGTGTGTGTGTGTGTGTGTGTGTGTGTGTGTGTGTGTGTGTGTGTGTGTGTGTGTGTGTGTGTGTGTTAGAATGAGTTAAAGTGTAAGTTAAAATACAATACACTGATTACAATACACAAGTTACAATACAATATATATGTTACAATATAATAATCAGATGTTCCTTCAAACTTTTTTTTGTATCCAGTTTTTCTCTCATCCCAATTTCGAGTTTCCAATTCTCCCCTCCCCTGTCTTGAACGTTGCTCGACTATGCCCCCCACTGGTCGGTTGTAGAGAGGATAGAAGCCTTGCATCACGTGTCCCCTCGGGTACATGAGGAGGCAGCCTGTCACATCTTTTCACCTGCCAGCGTGGACTCTCAGTGGCGAGGTGTAACGCATGGGAGGCTCACACTATCCCCGCTACTTCCTGTCTCTGCTGTGCAGGTGTCACATTAAATGCAGGTCAATGTCAACGCTGAGCAGCGTTTTGTGTGACACCAAGTGAGCGGACGTCTGCGTGGTTAGAAAACGCATGTTTTAGGATGGGGGTTTGGTAAAATATACGTTACCTTTGTCAAAAGTTACACTACCATTATGTTTCTTCACAAATGTAATTTTTACATTATTACATCATTATTGTTATTGTTATTATTAACAATATTATTATGATGGTTGTATCAACCCTAAATCTGAGTTGGGGGGGGGGGGGGGGGTGCAATGCAGACAAACAGCTGCATACAGTGCAACCATTTCACTCACATTTGCCCATTCATTTTTGGACACATCACACACCATCGGTGTGTGTACTGTACGTGTGCTGTCATAGCTCCACCTACAGGCCTAATGGAGAACACCAGGATGTGAATGGAGGGTGAATGTGAGGTATATCGTGTAAATAAGTTTTGATTGATCGCAAGACTACACTGTAAAAAAAATTATAATACCGGTAATAAGTTACCAGAACTTAAAAATATTGAGTTCAGTTACTGTGCATTAAGGTTTTCAGTTTTCAATCCATAATAAGTTAACAGAAAAAGGCTCTGCAAATGTTACTGAATGATGTAACAATGTATTTCCAGCTAAATTGAAATAATAAACAAATAAAGGGTCTCAATTAAATATGTGGTAGTAAAAAGAACCTGTGGGAGGATTTCAACAAGATAAATGAGACGACAGTGCAAAATATTTCACTATAATATTTAAAAAAAAAATATATATATATATATATTTATTTTATTTATATTTTTTATTTTTTTAATGCTGCCCCCTGTGCCTATGAAAATGCCCCCGCGTGCCTATGGTTGCCTACCCCTGGTCTAGGTTATCTCCGTTTCCAATATTTCGAAATAAAACTGGCAGTTTTACACATTTAGAAAAGCCATTCAAACTTCTCAAGTTTCTTCAGATGATGAAAAAAGACATGGTCCAAATGTATATGAATTGGAATGGATGACGATTAGCGATAGTAAAAAAAAAAAATTGCGTCATCTACCTGCCAACGTTTTACCGGACCAATCCTACCCATTTAATCATGATCCTGCCCTACTCTCACTTGGCACGGAGCGAGTGTTCAGAGTAAAATGCAGATCGGTGTCACATTAAATGCAGGTCGATGTCAACGCTGAGCAGCGTTTTGTGTGACACCAAGTGAGCGGACGTCTGCACGGTTAGAAAATTGGAGCTTCGCACTTGGAGTCCATTTTGAGTCCGCGCGGACCTCCGCAGAGTCCGGTCTGCGTAGTCGTACGTTCCACTCGACTATGGGAGGGCCGTTTTTTTAAATGGTCCATTTCCATGTTCTTGGTATCTGCTTCTAGGGACATTCTATGGATCTCAGGGAATGTATTCCCAGTGTCAGAAATATTGTGTCTGTTACTAGGCTTGAGTAAATTGTAATGAACCAAAGGAGAATATCAATAAAAAAATATATATAAATGTTTATCTTTGACTGTGAATAACACCATGCTAAAATTGACCAGACCTGAAAAATCTAAGGAAATTAATAAAGGGAAGATGATTAAACAGAAGGTTTTGTAGATACAGTACTGAATTCTGCCATCCGGACACATGTAATTTGAAATATGATTATAGAATATCAGGCCTATAAAATAGAAATACACTATAAAAAATACACTTTGACTGCTGTTTTGACAGGGTTAGGGTCTTTACTCTTGGCTACATTTGAAAAGAAAACGCAACATTAATTCATACATTCTGTAGAGATGGATTTATGGCATGATGTCATTTTCGGTCCAGTACCGGACTGCCTGGGCTTAAGAGGTTAACCCTGTGAGGCCCAAATAAAAAAGACATTAGCAACTTCAGAGGGTGGGACCTATAAACACATTTATTATCCAATAGCATTGTGAGGCGGAACAACAGGACCCATTGACTATGTACATGTGCTTAAAAAATTTCAAATAAACATTTACAGACTTTTTTTTTTTTAAATGGCTAAAAGTTATTTTATAATTTTGCAACCGTGGGTCTCACAGGGTACTTTTAACCCATGTGAGGCCAAAAAAAAAGACATTAGCAACTGGGACCTATAAACACATGAAGGGTGCCGTGAGTCGTGACTGAAAAAAAGGTTGAGAAACACTGGTGACTGGTTGGCCACCCCTGCTCTAGGCCATCGCCATTGTCATCCTGCTCACAGCTGCTCGCAACCTACTAGTAGAGTCCCTAGTTGTTTGGGGGCTGGGGCCACCCACACTAAGCTGGCCCATATGCATGTGCATAAGGTAGGCGATACTGCCACCTGGCGGGATTCAATCGTCATTGCAATTTCAAGGTCTCAGATGAGTCACAAAGGTCTGTGCGACTGTTTAGAATAGAAAAAAAGGATCTTAAAAACGAGATATCTCGGGTTTGGCGCTCAACGGTTGGATTTGAAACGCGAGAAATCTTGGGTTTGGCGCAGAATGAGTTAATAATCGTGATTTAAATATCAATCTATATAATCGCGATTATTATTTTTGCCATAATCAAGCAACCCTAGAGCCAGGGTGGAGATTCACTTAATCTGCGAACTGCTTCTTGGTGCAGAGTGGCTAACTGTGAGTGAGTTTCAGGGTAGAGTGAGTGAACAAATTAATGTGTGAGTGACAGAGTGAGTTACTGACACTAATCTGTTTCGTGACGCTTGTATTTGATATTCTTTCTGACGTTGGATCCCTTGAGCCCCTTCATTGTCTACCCATCTCACTGAGTCTCTCCGTGTCCCCAGGCCACTGAAGGAGTCCAAGCAGGCAGACTTCATCCGCCAGGCCAGAATACTGATTCAGCTGGAGAAATATGAGGACGCAGTGAGTGACACCGGTGACCTTGGGAGCCTCGTATATCTCTATTAGTGGTTTTAACTTGACAAAAATAACATTCTAGAAGTGACTTACAACTGATTCTCAATCAGCTGTTGCCACAGCCGAGGCATCTCGACTGGAAAATGTTTTGCCTTGATTAGATTAGATTCAAATGTATTGTCATTATACAGCACACGTACAGTACTGTACTGTACTTGTGCTGTATAATGACAATACATTTGAATTTAATCTAATCGAATACATATGTCTGAATATACCTGCATACAATCCATATATATATACTTATACACCTACATATAACCCATAACTATGTTTGACAGCATGTACAATAATGGATTATATGCAGGTATGTACAGATAGATGTGGATATATATATATACAGTAAGAATAAATATATATGGGTTATATATGCAGGTGTATAATTATATATATATATATATATATATATATATATATATATATATATATATATACACCTGCATATATAACCCATATATATTTATTCTTACTGTATATATATATCCACATCTATCTGTACATACCTGCATATAATCCATTATTGTACATGCTGTCAAACATAGTTATGGGTTATATGTAGGTGTATAAGTAGATATATATGGATTGTATGCAGGTATTTCATATATATATATATATATATATATATATATATATATATATAAATGTATGGTATATACAGCACTATTAGACATGCTATCATATAGAGTTATATGGGTTATGCAGGTGTATAAGTAGATATATATATATTGTATGCAGGTATATTCAGACAGATATGTGTATATATATATATACGTATATATGCAGTAAATATATAAATATATATATACGGTATATACAGCACTATTATACATGCTGTCATACAGAGTTATATTATGATATACGTATATTGAGTTACTTTGGACATCCAGACAGATTATAGATGTTATATATCTAAACTGTATAATAAGTATCTGTTCATCATGTTTTGATATTGGCAAACAAGTCAGCTGTAGTCGTAACTCTTGCCTAACATTGTCTAACGTTTCACTGAATCGGTCGATACCCATTTGCCGTATAGATTTATTGATTGATTGATATTTTTATTTATTTCCACTGTGACCTCTGTCCCTCACTCCTCTTTTTCTATCCCTTATTTTTCTCACATTTTCATATTCAGAGTTAATTATATCGTGTACACTGTTTATTTTTCTCATATTTCTTATATTCTGATCAAATTGTATTGCCTATATTTACGGTATGTCTTTCTACTATTACCCTGCCTGTAACTGAGGGGTACAATTCCCTGACTGTATTGATAAGTATGGTATCATTAAACCACTACCGCTTTATGTACTTTAACTACTGGCCATACAGTACACGATATATGAATATGATGAACACTTCCCACAATGAAATCGGTTCCAGTCAAAGGTATTAATCAAGTATTTAATGGAGCAAAAGGTACATAGGATACTTTACATTATTCTTTGAATGCACTTGTAAGGCAAAGGAGTATGCGTAGGCAAATCAATAACGAATGTCCATTCTCTGGTTACGCAGGAGGTAATTATACAACCTGAATCTTAGGGAATTATATCTATGGTACACTAGTAATAGCGGGAGATACTGGAAAGGGTTCCCACTGGTTGTAAGCCAGCAAGGGGGTAGAAGATCTGTCGGTAGTAGGACGTCTGGTCAACGATGACTAGGGAGACTTCAGGTACAGAAGCCGGTGCAGTAGTCTCTTGATCCACAGACGAATACAGCTTGGTTCTCTTGTAGACTGTAGCTCTACAGTGAAGAAAGCTAGGCGGCCTCAGGCTCTCTGAGCGCCGACTCGACTTGACTCCTCTCGGGGTAAATCCAACACGTGCAGGCGTCGGCGATTATCCGCTCCATAAATCATAGGACCAAAGCAAATATATTCCAGCCGCAAAGGGCTATGTAGTCGTTGGGTAGATTAATCCAGTGTACATGTCCATACGGTTCTCGCCTAGGTCTCCTCGGGTGAAAGCGCCATGCGGTCGGCCCAGCCTGGATAAGAACTCTAGCTAATACGAGAAAGCGTTGGAGATGCTGGTCACTATAGAATTCTAACCGCACGATACACTATACACAAATAGACTATTAAAGACTCAATAGAAATATGTCGCACTCGACGGTATAGCGCCAAACTCTGACAATTCAGTTACTAATTCGCACGCGGTCTCGATGCTCTATTCTGAGGCCAAACAGGCCATACTTCACCGCACGTTGTATCGTGGGTGAGGCTTCAACTTATCGGTAACATACTAAATGCACGAAGGGTACGGAGGTAAGGGGCTAAGGGGCTTCTACATTCACCTGCGCCGTATTTATACGCACGGTGAACAAATAGTGCCACTCTCATTTCTGTCGCCGTATCCCTGGGCAGGGCCGGGCAAGTACAGACATGTCGTGTCGGTGACTTTGAACTTGGCTCCGGGGGCCGGTCCCTGGCGCCGGTGGACCACTGTCCAATAGGAGAATGAAATATTATGGGCTAAACTAAAGGGATATTCCGTGTATATGTACAAGGAATATACAAGGGATATCAAACGATATACAAATACTATGCAATATATATCAATAAATAAATATATATATTCGGTTTAATCTGATCCTTTGTAACACTGCCCATATCTGTACCTCCCCTCCCCCCTCCCCCGTGCTGCTATGATGCCTGCATTTCCCCAAGGGGATCAATAAAGGAATATCTTATCTTATGTTGCTGTACCTGTCTCTTTCCCTCTCTTGTCTTCCCTCTTCCCTCTCTTCTCTCCTCCCTCTCTCCCCCAGGTCTCTCTATGCCGGTCTCTGATAACCCAGGCGCTGGAGGGGCTGGTCTACTACCACACCTACGATAGGTTCTTCCTGGGCTGCAGTGTGGTCCTGGGGTTCGTAGGCTGGACCTCCTATGTTGTCCTGCTGATCCTGAAGACCCACGCCAGCCTCCGGAGGCCGCCTGGTCACACGGGACAGGTGAGAGGTCACACGTGTTAGCCCTCCATATTTTCTTTAAACGTTTTTGAACCCTGGGACTAGGGGCCGCGCCCTCTCTTAGTTGATGAGTCTGGGAGAGTTGCCAAGGACACTCTGGATGAAACTTTCATCTCATAGTTGAGGTTACGGTGAGGTCTCCAGTAAGATTAAGGGTAGGGTTAAGGTAGGAGTTAGGTTTGTAAACAACCAGACAACCCTAAGCCTAACCCCCGGGGCGTGATGCCGTCCTGATGTTCATGCTTTCATCCAGAATGTCCTTGGAGGCTCGTCCCAGAAGATTCAATTAATCGTTGGGTTTGAACAGAGGTCTAGATAGAGCCGGTGGACACTATGGGGTTGTGACTCCCATTAGAGAATCACAGAGGCAGAGATTCAGTTTAAGGATGTGGTTATATCAGTCATTGACACACAATTTCCTCGAAATGGAAGGGAGGCAAACTGTAAATTACTAACAAACAGATGGACTGAGACAAACTGGTTAAAATGGTTGGAAATCCCCCTGGTCTCTTAAAGGGCCAGTAACCTTACCAGTAAACCTTAGTGAGTATCCAATCCTAGCAATACTAGTTGGAGGATGTTATAATATCAAACAATTATATTGTCATAACGTTGATGATTATCTCTTGCCAATGAATAATGATAATTAATCTAAAGGGCAGTTACTAGTTACCAAACTAAACCTCTCATCTTAACGAGGGCTTTCCCACTGTCTTCATCCACCAGGACTTTGTTAGTCGTTTATTATGCTTTTTTTCCTATGCTGGATGAGATATTTCCTGAAAAATAATGAGCGCTTCTCTGGTCAGAACAGGATATAGAGAGGTCTTTCTGCAAGAGTGCACATGGGGAAACAAAACTTTACAGCTTTGTCGATGAAATCGCCTAATCAATTAGTCAACAAAGCCCTGTGACTATTAGTCGGCAAAGGCTATTGGCCCCTGGTGAAGTCGTTGTCTCCCTCACTCATGCTCAGTGAAACACATTAGCAGTCATGTGGGGGCTTGTCCTGCAAACCATTGCTTAAACCCCAATTTAAGAAACACTATCCATCGTGAAATCTGTATCTGGAAATGTGCCTACTAATCAATTCTGAACTTGTGCATAATAGCTAAGGCGTGTGATGCTTTGCAACAACTCTTGTAGCGGTGTCTACTTATAGTGCCTATAATATTTTTCCCGTTGGGCGCCAGACAGGGTCAAACCCTGCCAATGCAAATTACCTTTTTAATTGGTTAATTAGGCCTATAGCTCCGGCATAAGACTGTACCACATAAAGGTAGACAAATAAATAATAACAAATAATAATAGTAGGCCTAGACTACTGAGCAAGCTAAATCATAGGTTAGTTTGCTAAAATGTAACAATCAATTACCTTTTCATAAATTCAAAGAAACACTCAAGAGTCATGCTCAATTCAAAATCAAAATGTCCATGTATTGGATTCAAGTCAAAAATCATAAGCAAACATTTCATAAAACAAAACAATTCATTTTCAGTCCAGCATGTGGTTAAACTCCCATAAACCAGTTAGGTCACTCAGTTCAGTTTGTGAACATGTATATGCGTTTGCCAATAGCTCAGACTTTCAAGAGTTTGTGATGACCGCAACGCAACTGAGCGAATGAATGAAAAATAGAAAGTCTCAAAAGAAAATATGTGTGTGTGTGTGTGTGATGCGAGTGCAGGGGGGAGAGAGGGGCGATTGGCTTGGGGACTGATGTGAGTGCAGGGGAAAGAGAGGGGCGTTTGGGCTTGGGGCTGATGCGAGTGCAGGGGGGAGAGAGGGGCGTTTGGGCTTGGGGCTGGAGAGGACCATGAGGTGTCGGCTATGTGTAGCCGCCGGTAGGAAGCTTGGAGAGGGGAATGTTGGAGTCGGAGACGCTTGCGTCACAGCCTCGGAACAGGAGTAAACAAACACAGTGCAGCGTGTAGCCTACCGCACCGAAGTTTGCGTTGGGTGAAGAAGATGATCAGGTAGACGTCCGGACTATCCACGTTGGTCATCCCGTGCCCGGTAAGGTTTACTTGCGCGTTTTCAACATTATCTAAATACGGTTCACGTTCTCACTGTTCTTTATATCGGCTGCACGTCTTCCTTCATTGAAACAAACATCCAACTCGCCGCTCTCACTTCCGCGTCATGTCTCTCGTCACGTCTCACGTCTCACGTCCGCTATCAGAGCCCATATGAGCGCATCTGTAATTGCCAGCCATAAAGGGACAGGCGCACTTTTACCAGGCAGGTTAAAGCCGCTCTGTTACTCTCTCTCTCTCAATTCAATTCAATTCAAGTGGCTTTATTGGCATGACGCAGCTTGTATATGTTGCCAAAGCAAATGGTTGATAACATAAGCATGGATTACAAAACACATATTAATGTCATAGTACATACACACCCAGGATTTCACCCTAAATATTGATGGTACCATTGTCACCCCCTCCACTCACGTCCGTAACCTTGGCATCATCCTGGACCCCACCCTTTCTTTCCTCCGCCATGTGAACCACATAACCAAATCGGCCTTCTACCACCTCCGGAACATTGCTCGTCTCCGCCCCTCCCTATCACTCTCCGCTGCTGAAACACTGGTTCATGCATTCATATCATCACGACTAGATTACTGCAACAGCATCCTCTACGGCTCACCAAACACTATCCTCAATAAACTCCAATATGTCCAAAACTCTGCTGCCCGCATGCTCACCTCCACCCGTCGCTCTGATCACATCACCCCTGTCCTTCACGACCTCCACTGGCTTCCAATCAAATACAGGATACATTTTAAAATACTACTCATCACATTCAAAGCCCTCAACAACCTTGCCCCTCCCTACCTGTCCGACCTCCTCCACCGTCACACGCCCACCCGTCGCCTTAGGTCTGCAGATGCCAACCTCCTAACACCTCCCACGACCAGGCTCCGGACCTGGGGCGACAGGGCCTTCGCTGCTGCTGCCCCCTTCCTCTGGAATGCCCTCCCCAGCCATATCCGTGATGCAAACACCCTGACATCTTTTAAATCAGCCCTCAAAACTCACCTTTTCAATCTTGCTTTTGACCTCTAATTCTGTCGGTGTTGTTTTATTTTTGTCATGTATTATTTTTGTTCTGTTTTTTGTTTTGCCATAGTTTGTCTCTCCTGCCCATGTAAAGCGTCTTTGAGCACCTGGAAAAGCGCTATATAAAATAGATGTATTATTATTATTATTATTATACACACATTTTCATCATAAAATAGAACATAAAATATTACGGCATAAACATGTCAGGTGACTGTCACTCACTGTCCCTCAGTCTATGGCAGGCAGCAACATAGGCTGCTGCTAGCTCACAGCTTGTTGAGTCCTCCCCTAGTATGACTGGTAGTTTTCCTATATCTGGTAGTGCAAGAAAACCTTTTGTTATTAGTTCAAATTTTTTAAAATGCGTTTCTCTAATATATTTATATTTTTCACATTTGGTGAGGAAGTGCAACTCAGTTTCAGGCTCACTGAGGGTGCAATGACAGCACAGCCTTTGTTCTGCAGGAAGCCAGGTTTTCCTGTGCCTCCCCTTTTCAACAGCGAGGCTGTGCTCACTCAGTCTGTATTTTGTCAAGGTTCTTTTTAGTTGTTGATCAGTCACCATGCTCAAATAATCTGCTATGGTGTACTGTCGATTTAGAGCCAGATAGCACTGCATTTTGCTCTGTGCTTTTGTTTGTGTTTTCCAATAGGTGATGTAGTTTTGTTTTAGCTGTTTAGTAATTTGATCTCTCTCTCTCTCTCTCTCTCTCTCTCTCTTGCTCTCTCGCTCTCTCGCTCTCTCTCTCTCTGTGTGATGCTGTGCAGGTCCCAGGCCAGACTCTGGTGAGGGTGTCTGTGTGCACGACGGTACTAATCACAGCCTTCCTGCTCATCCAGAGGAGTCCAGTCACCTACTACATCTACTGTCTACTGCCTGTACCTGTATGGTACTCTGTACTGCAAGAGTGAGTAGTACGCACACACCTACTACATCTACTGTCTACTGCCTGTACCTGTATGGTACTCTGTACTGCAAGAGTGAGTAGTACACACACACCTACTACATCTACTGTCTACTGCCTGTACCTGTATGGTACTCTGTACTGCAAGAGTGAGTAGTACACACACACCTACTACATCTACTGTGTCTACTGCCTGTACCTGTATGGTACTCTATGGTACTAAAGGTAGATACACTCTCATAAACACACACACAGATGTTTGTTCATGCACACAAAATACATACAGTGCGCTAGCACGCATGCACACACACACACACACACACACACACACACACACATGCACACACATGCACACGTTTATGTGAAATATGGGGACATTAAATACATGTAAGACTTGCATTGCATTCTGTAACTAACCCTAACCTTAACCTAATAATAATAATAATAATACTAATAATAATAGCTTGGATTTATATAGCGCCTTTCATGAAACCCAAGGACACTTTACAAAGCAACAAAAATATATTTATTGTTTGTCCTGATTTTTCACATAAACAAGGTACATGCACACACACACACACACACACACACACACACACACACACACACACACACACACACAGAACATCGGTGAACATGACTCAATGTGAGTGAGTGAGTTAATTAGAGCATTTGAGGTGTTCTGATATCCATTCATATGTTCTCTCTCATTCTCTCCTCTCTGTCTGTTCTGTGGATGGATGAACATCTCTCTATCTATCTCTCTCTCTCTCTCTCTCTCTGTTCTGTGGATGGATGAAAGTCTCTCTCTCTCTCTGTTCTGTGGATGGATGAAAGTCTCTCTCTCTCTCTCTGTTCTGTGATGAAAGCAGTGTCACAGTCTCTCCTTCATCACTATAACCGGTTGTTTTATTCATCAGGTTTGGAACACTAGCGGATCTGCTTCATCACTATAACCCGTTGTTTTATTCATCAGGTTTGGAACACTAGCGTTTCTGCTTCATCACTATAACCCGTTGTTTTATTCATCAGGTTTGGAACACTAGCGTTTCTGCTTCATCACTATAACCCGTTGTTTTATTCATCAGGTTTGGAACACTAGCGGATCTGATCCGGGCAGCTCCTTCCCTCCCGCTGTGTAAATGCTTTGGATATTTGGTTCTGGTCACATTTGGGATTGAACTGCTGGTAAGTCCTTGTGTTTTTATTGTGTCGCTGACTGAAATTCACTCATTATGCACCGATACCACCTTTATCACTGCAGATACCGCTTCAGAATCCCAAACCTTCAGTATCGACCCGATACAGAGTACCAACCCATCGCTTGTAAATGGTAAATGGTGCATTTATATAGCACTTTTATCCAAAGCGCTTTACCATTTGTTCCTCACATTGACCCATTCACTCACACACTCACACACCAACGGCATGCAAGGTGCCAACCTGCTCATCAGGAGCAATTAGGGGTTAAGTGTCTTGCTCAAGGACACTTTGACATGCTGCCCGGGAGGAGCGGGAATCGAACCGGGAACCTCTGGATTACCAGATGACTGCTCTACCTCCCGAGTCACTGTCGCCCCACACGTTTACTGAAGAGTATAGACTTAGAGAGACCATGAGATTGAGATATAAAATAAATTTGTCTCCATTAGAGAGATCATAACATGCTCAGATTTTATCATTGGGGGAAATTCTCCGATACCGATACCTGGTATAGCCTGGTATCGGATCGATATTTGATACCAGTATCAGTATCAATGCGTCCCTAATGCAGTGGGACAGCAGTGGTCTTTTGCACTGTCACACATAAAACAATGCTCATTTTCATGTCAACACGATCCCAAGTGTAACATGAAACACTTTCTATCCATTCACCCTCTCTGTCATTTTAACTGCACATTTGATTTTGACTTCTCAAAGTATTATTTTATAATCACTCACCCACCAGAAGCTAGTGATCAGGTTTCAGAATGTAGGAGAGCAGCTTTTCCTTGCAGATCATAATTAAATGGGATTTGTCACAGAGGACTGAGCTGTGATTCTTGGAACGGCGACAACGTCGCCAGAGGTCGATGTTTTTAAAGATCTAGCTTTAGCTCCAGTTCATTTCTGTGGATCTCAGTTTTGCCTCTGCTGCCCTCAGGTGGTGAGTTTCTTCCATCGCGCCATGCTGACTCTGGGCCTTGCCGTTCTCTCTCTATGGCCCATCCTGACGGGACTCTACAGCACGGCCAAGGTGAACAGACACACAGAGTAGTCATTTGTGTGTTTTTCTTCTGGTTGATTGACTTGATTGTTACTGAGGTCTCGGGGTGAGCTGGTGGTTAAAGACACTTCCCACGTAACTACTCTACTCTACTCTAGCGAGGCCTTTAACCTTGAACTGGAGAGCCTGGACTGGTCAGATGAACTCAATGGTACACTGGTTGAAGAAACATGGCTTGGTTTCAAAACCAAATTCTCAACAATACTAAACGACATGGCCCCCCTAAGAACCGCCAGGGTAAAAAATCGCGCTGAGCCGTGGATGCACTCCGAAATACTGGCCGCTATGAAAACCAGAGACAAAAAATGCTCTGAGTTTCGTAAAAGTCAGTCAAAGCTTACTAAAAGCACGAGCAGTGAACTCCAAGCCCACGTGACTGAACTCAAACTAGAAAGAAACAGACTAAGAAACGACGTAAACTCCATGATCAAAACTGCAAAAAAGAATTTCATCAATGACAAAACTGAGGAAAACAAAAACAAACCACGTGAACTTTGGAAATTACTCAATAATCAACTAGGATGCAGTAAAAAACTTAAAACCAGATTCTCAAACATAAACATAAAAACGGACAACACGCTCATCACAGACAAGCTGGATGTAGCCAATTACTTAAACATTTTCTTCACAAACATAGCCACAACACTGGTAAACAAACTACCCTCCCACTCAGGGCTTTATGGGGTAGAACACATAGTAGCTTACTACAAAAACCTAGGGGTCCGCAAGGACGACTTCAAGCTGGAAATGGTAACAACAGATGAGGTACTCAATAAACTGAGCGCCCTCCAACCTAACAAGGCCACTGGCCATGACAACATCCCCTCCAAATTCCTCAGAGACTCAGCAGCCGCCATCACCCCAATCATCACACACATAATAAACCTCTCCATAAAACAGGGACACGTCCCCAAGGACTTCAAAATTGCGAGGGTGACCCCTCTGCACAAAAAGGGCAGCAAATTAGACCCAGGCAACTACCGCCCTGTTTCTATTCTCACCTCCATCTCGAAAGTCATGGAAAAAATAGTCTACGAACAGGTCGAAAAGTACCTAGCGGAAAAAAATCTAATCTACGAATTCCAATCTGGCTTCAGAACATCCCACTCCACTGACACATGCCTTCTCTATTTGAATGACCACATCAAACAAGAGGTGGACGCAGGCAAATACTGCGGCATGGTCATGCTGGACCTACAAAAGGCCTTTGACACGGTCAATCACTCCATTCTGATTGACAAGCTAAAAGCAATTGGTTTTGATAGTCTATCAGTGAGCTGGATGCAATCCTACCTTGAGGGGAGGGAACAGATGGTGGAGGTAAACGGTACCCTATCCCCCCCTCTCACAGTGAGCTGTGGTGTTCCACAAGGAAGCATACTAGGACCGCTACTGTTCCTAATTTATGCAAATGACATGTCGTCAGCTTGTGACTGCAACTTGTTCCTGTTTGCGGACGACTCAGCCCTGCTGGTCTCTGACAAGAACAAGTTACAGGTTGAAAAAACCCTCAGCTCGGAACAAGGCAGAATCTGCATATGGCTCGCTGATAACAAACTATCATTACACATGGGCAAAACAGAGTCCATTCTCTTCGGTTCAAATAACAAACTCAGCAAGACCGACGGCTTCTCAGTTACAGTGGGTGACAATATTGTCACAAGGAAAGATGAAATTACCTACCTGGGTTCCATCCTAGAGGCTAATCTCTCCTGTGACAAAATGGCATCCAATGTAATAAAAAAAGTCAACCAACGAACTCGATTCTTGTACCGGATCTCCTCTCTGGTAAACAAGAATACCCTGAAGACTCTGGCAGGAGCACTCATTCAGGGGTACTACGACTATGCTTGCACCTCATGGTACCAAAGCACCTCAAAGGCGCTAAAAACAAAATTACAAACATCTCAAAACAAACTGGTCAGACTACTGCTTGACCTTACTCCTAGAACCCACCTCACCCCTGCCCACTTTGACAACCTAGGATGGCTTAGAGTAGATGACAGAGTACAGCAACTTGCAATGGGCCTGGTCTACAAGATACACTACACGACCAAGGTACCCATGTACATGGCAAAATACTTCCCAAAGGTCAGTGAATACCACGATCACAACACCAGAGGGAGCTCCACAAATCATGTTAAACCCAGATTCGGCTCAAATAAAGGACTAAACACGTTTCGCAATTATGCCACATCAATGTGGAACGCCCTACCCAAAGCTGTAAAGGAATGTGGATCACTACCCACTTTCAAAACCTCTCTCAAGAGACACCTACGGGAGACTGCAATTCAACACTGGCCCCTGTAAATATCCTAACCCAACCCCCTCCAATGTACAGTCATTTACCTAGTATGGTTTTGTCAATAGTCCAATGTACAATTTTGTTTGTTTGTACAGAGTCTCCCCCCCCTCAATGTACAGTTTTGCTTGTTTATACAGTGTGCCCCCCCCCCCCCAACCACCTCCAATGTAAATTACCCAGTATGGTTGTCAATATCCCAGTGTACCCAACCCCCCCCACCCAACCTCCTCCAATGTACAGTTTCTACGTCAAATGTATATACTCCCTTTTCTTGACTCCTTCTGTATCACAAACAGTACTGTATTTGCAAATCTGGTATGTCATAAATGTATAGATGTAGCAGTACTGACTATCTGTATGTCATGTATGTCATATATGTCCTGATGAATTGAAAATGGGGGACCCTGGTGTAAACAAGACGAAAGTCTTTCTCTGGTCTGCATCCCCTTAACAATTGTGTGTATTGAGCTGTACTGTATTGTACCCATTCTGCAATCTGTTAATAAAGTTTTCAATCAATCAATCAATCAACTGAAAGCTCACAGGTTTAATCCCAGTGACAACCAGCATGTCCTTCCCTGCCCCTGAGTGTCCTTGCATTCTGACCCCTGTGGTGAAATGTGCATGTATATTTATGTGTCATGAGGATATATGAAAAATAATATTTCCCTGAGGTATTCCTAAACAGAATAAAATAAAATAAAAACATGAACTGAAAGAAGTAAAGAATGATCTGAAATTGGTCTCAAACTGGCTTTGAATATATGTCCAAATGGAGCAAAATATTAGAGGCATGATAGATGTCGATTAGTCATGCGTTTCTCTTCTGGTTATTCGGTAACACTGTCATTTCCCTGATCTACTCATTCAAATTAATAACTGGAGTAACCCTGTCTTTTTTCCTGTGTGGCTCAGGTATAGTATGAGCTGAAACCATCCTACATTCATTAAGCTGTGTTCTTATTAACAGATAAGATAACAGAACATTGCTGCCAAGAGCATTAAGATAAGATAAGATATTCCTTTATTGATCCCCTTGGGGAAATTTGGCGTCATAGCAGCATGGGTGAGGGGAGGTACAGATATGGGCAGGGAAATAGTAGAAACTAAATATAGGCAATACAATTTGATCTGAATATAAAATATGAGAAAAATAAACAGTGTAAACAAAGGTGCAGATGAGGGCCTGTATATGTCCTACTAATAATAATAATAATATTACTGGTTTTATTATACGTTACAATAAATATAGGCTATACACGGCTATGGTTGGAAGATAATGTACAAATGTAAAGAGCGTAAAATACTAGACTAACAAATCTCCAGATATCTGTCTCCTCGCCCTCCTGATTCCATGACCAACTTGGCCAATTTTCAATCTTAATTCTATCGTTCTGTTGTGAGGAGGACATGTGATAATCCGACATAAGATTCAGCTATACAGCTGCATTAGCCTCCCTGAAAAACTACTGTATGACATCACTCGGATGAGAGCAGACCTCTAGTGAACTGAGAGCAGACCGCTAGTGAACTGAGAGCAGACCGCTAGTGAACTGAGAGCAGAGACCTCTAGTGAACTGAGAGCAGAGACCTCTAGTGAACTGATAGCAGAGACATCTAGTGAACTGATAGCAGAGACCTCTAGTGAACTGATAGCAGAGACCTCTAGTGAACTGATAGCAGAGACCTCTAGTGAACTGAGAGCAGAGACCTCTAGTGAACTGAGAGCAGACCTCTAGTGAACTGAGAGCAGAGACCTCTAGTGAACTGAGAGCAGAGACATCTAGTGAACTGAGAGCAGAGACATCTAGTGAACTGAGAGCAGAGACCTCTAGTGAACTAAGAGCAGACCGCTAGTGAACTGAGAGCAGAGACATCTAGTGAACTGAGAGCAGAGACATCTAGTGAACTGAGAGCAGAGACCTCTAGTGAACTGAGAGCAGAGACATCTAGTGAACTGAGAGCAGAGACCTCTAGTGAACTGAGAGCAGACCTCTAGTGAACTGAGAGCAGACCTCTAGTGAACTGAGAGCAGAGCCCTCTAGTGAACTGAGAGCAGACCTCTAGTGAACTGATAGCAGAGACCTCTAGTGAACTGAGAGCAGAGACCTCTAGTGAACTGAGAGCAGAGACATCTAGTGAACTGAGAGCAGACCTCTAGTGAACTGAGAGCAGACCTCTAGTGAACTGAGAGCAGAGCCCTCTAGTGAACTGAGAGCAGACCTCTAGTGAACTGATAGCAGAGACCTCTAGTGAACTGAGAGCAGAGACCTCTAGTGAACTGAGAGCAGAGACATCTAGTGAACTGAGAGCAGACCTCTAGTGAACTGAGAGCAGAGCCCTCTAGTGAACTGAGAGCAGAGACCTCTAGTGAACTGAGAGCAGAGACCTCTAGTGAACTGAGAGCAGAGACCTCTAGTGAACTGATAGCAGACCTCTAGTGAACTGAGAGCAGAGACCTAGTGAACTGAGAGCAGAGACATCTAGTGAACTGAGAGCAGAGACATCTAGTGAACTGAGAGCAGAGACCTCTAGTGAAGTGAGAGCAGAGACATCTAGTGAACTGAGAGCAGACCTCTAGTGAACTGAGAGCAGACCTCTAGTGAACTGAGAGCAGAGACATCTAGTGAACTGAGAGCAGACCTCTAGTGAACTGAGAGCAGACCTCTAGTGAACTGAGAGCAGAGACCTCTAGTGAACTGAGAGCAGACCTCTAGTGAACTGAGAGCAGAGACCTCTAGTGAACTGAGAGCAGATACCTCTAGTGAACTGAGAGCAGAGACCTCTAGTGAACTGAGAGCAGAGACCTCTAGTGAACTGAGAGCAGAGACCTCTAGTGAACTGAGAGCAGAGACCTCTAGTGAACTGAGAGCAGAGACCTCTAGTGAACTGAGAGCAGAGACCTCTAGTGAACTGAGAGCAGATACATCTAGTGAACTGAGAGCAGACCTCTAGTGAACTGAGAGCAGATACATCTAGTGAACTGAGAGCAGACCTCTAGTGAACTGAGAGCAGAGACCTCTAGTGAACTGATAGCAGAGACATCTAGTGAACTGAGAGCAGAGACATCTAGTGAACTGAGAGCAGAGACCTCTAGTGAACTGAGAGCAGATACCTCTAGTGAACTGAGAGCAGAGACCTCTAGTGAACTGAGAGCAGACCTCTAGTGAACTGAGAGCAGAGACATCTAGTGAACTGAGAGCAGAGACCTCTAGTGAACTGAGAGCAGAGACCTCTAGTGAACTGAGAGCAGAGACCTCTAGTGAACTGAGAGCAGACCTCTAGTGAACTGAGAGCAGAGACCTCTAGTGAACTGAGAGCAGAGACCTCTAGTGAACTGAGAGCAGAGACATCTAGTGAACTGAGAGCAGAGACCTCTAGTGAACTGAGAGCAGAGACCTCTAGTGAACTGATAGCAGACCTGAGTCATCCACACAACAGAATGATAGGATTCAGGTTTACAATTGGTGAAATGCCTCTTTAATAAACTGGGATGTTTATATTACAATATGATGACGTCACTATCACCACTATTACATAGTGGCTGATACTGGAAGAGAGGTAGATAGATCGATATATAGATGGATGGATAGATAGATAGATAGATATATAGATGGATATATGTGGATATAAATAAAAGTGTGTGTGTGTGTGTGTGTGTGTGTGTGTGTGTGTGTGTGTGTGTGTGTGTGTGTGTGTGTGTGTGTGTGTGTGTGTGTGTGTGTGTGTGTGTGTGTGTGTGTGTGTGTGTGTGTGTGTGTGTGTGTGTGTGTGTGTGTGTGTGTGTGTGTGTGTGTGTGTGTGTGTGTGTGTGTGTGTGTGTGTGTGTGTGTGTGTGTAGTTCCGCTCAGTGAGCTGGGTGCTGGGCTGTCTGTGTCTGGCCTCGTTCCCTCTGATGCCTGTTGTTGGGAGGGAACCCAACATGCACCTGGTGTGAGTATCTCCCATTATAAGAGTTCCTATTCAGTGGATCTGTGTGTAGATCAGTGGGTCGAGTGCTTGGGCACACACACACTAACACTGCCCGCGTTAGGGGTTCTATTCCAACAGGGGCCACGCATGTACTGAAAAATATACAAAAACATTTGCCTTGTGTCCTAGTACTAGCAAAGTGATACAGAAAGGCAGTCACTCATGTGTCTGTCTATCTTGCTTACAGACAGATGAAAACGACTATAGTTTTCATCTTGTGGGAGCCTCATCGTCATTGGGGGGTTAAAGTCTGGGTAAAGGAATTCAGAGCTTTGTTTCTGAATCCATTATACGTATTTTAAAAGAATGGCTGGGTGGCGCAGCGGACTAAGCGCTCGTCACCAACGCGAGAGACACTGGTATCGAATCCGGCTGTCAGCGTTGCCTCCGGCTTGGTCATACTGGCTCAATTGGCAGAGTCAGCGGGAGGGAAGCCGGTGGTTGGGTCCGGGTCGTTGTAAACAGCGACTCCTACAGTTCGGTCGGGGCGCCTGCACAGCGAGGCAAGGATCTGGAGGGAGGTAGTGTGACCTTCCACACGTTACACTCTCCCAGTGAGAGTCCGCGCTGCCAGGTGAAAATAAGTGGTGGGCTGGGTACACATGTGTCGGAGGAAACATGTGATAGTCTCCGCCCTCCCAGACCGACGGTAGGGGGTAGAGTGCGCAACGACCAGGAAGGGGATTGGGAATTGGCATAACGACTAACATTGGGAGGGGAGAAAAACGGAAAAAAGAAGGGGGAAAAAGATAATAAAAAAATTTAAAAAAGAATGGCTGACAACATGTGAGAAGACTGTGACCTATGTAGTACTGAATAGTGGAGGCCTGAGACCGTTAAAACTGTTTTTCACCATTTATGTGTTCAGACATCGTGGCTTGATGATGCAATGGAGCCTCCCCTCCCCTAACACCATATAGATGCTATAGAGAACGCATTAGCATGGTCTGATTTCAGAAACAAATCATATTAGCCTGCAGTCTGAACAACATATTTGTGTGTGTGTGTGTGTGTGTGTGTGTGTGTGTGTAGTACATGTGCGGGTGTCCTCACCCTCTTCACCTCTGCATGTTACCTGTGGTCGTCAAGACGACGGACACAACTGCACACGGGCGACCGTCGACAGTTCTTCTCCCAGGTGAGTGGAGGTGTGTGTGTGACTGAGTGCGTGCTGCATGTTTGCTATTAAGCTATTCACATGTGTATTACTTGCCTGTACATTCAGTTTATTAGACATTCCTGATCATCCATTTTGCTGGCCACCCTGATCATGAACATGGATGACATAGGGCGTTCCACAATGGATGACATAGGGCGTTCCACAATAGATGACATACAGTAGGGCGTTCCACAATGGATGACATAGGGCGTTCCACAATGGTGGAACGAACCTCCCACCACAGTCAGGGCAGCTGAAACCCGACCAATGTTCCGCTGTCGACTAAAAACACACTTTCTTCAAACAATATCTGAAAGGAAGAAGGGGGGGGGAAATACTATTAACCTTCATACTGTCTTTTACTATTATGCACTCTTGCTACTAAGTAATCTTCCTTGCCTATATTACTACCTACTGTGCTAATACGTCTATACTACTATGCACTCAAGACTGTAGCACTCAAGTTCAACACTGTTTGACGAACAATGTTACTTAGCCTTAGCTGTCAGAGTTGTACCCTACCTGCTGACTTGTAACCCTACCTGCTGACTTGTAACCCTACCTGCTGACTTGTAACCCTACCTGCTGACTGGATAAAGGCGTCGGCTAAATGACTCAATTTAAAATGTACAAATGTAAAACATTTTATAAGGGATTTGGTTACAGCACTGTGTGGCTGAATGTCGGCATGGGCAAAACAAGTGACCTAACGTGCCACAGTCTCTGTGAAGTGCTGGTAACCAGATTCAAACGAAGAGGAACGCCACACCATAGTAGTTCTTTAAAAATCAATTCAAAGGAACACGCCAACATTATGGGGAATACGCTTACCATCTTCTCCAGAGTCTAGACAAGAAGATAGATAGGTGTTTTTGGCCAACAGCTAGGCTAGCTGATCCGTATCCGCTTCCATTCATTTGTGCTAAGCTATAGGCTAGCTTGCAGCCGGATAGCTTTCTACTGAACGGACAGAGAGGAAATTGGTATCCATCTATCTATCTATCTTGTCCGACTCTGGAGAAGACGGTACGTGGTTCCCATCATGTTGGCGTGGTCCTTTAATGAACTATATGGAGCTACTTTGCGTGGCCGATATTCCTACTCATTGGAGTGAGTGTTGAACCCTGAGTGTTGTTGTCTGTGTGTTTTCCCAGATGCTCCATGTGGCAGTGTGTGCGTACGTCCCGACCCTCACACACTCCAGCCTGCAGCAGAAGCAGGGCCTCCCTCTCCTCAATCAGATCATCAGCTGGACTACATTAGGTGTGTGTGTGTGTGTGTGTGTGTGTGTGTGTGTGTGTGTGTGTGTGTGTGTGTGTGTGTGTGTGTGTGTGTGTGTGTGTGTGTGTGTGTGTGTGTGTGTGTGTGTGTGTGTGTGTGTGTGTGTGTGTGTGTGTGTGTGTGTGTGTGTGTGTGTGTGTGTGTGTGTGTGTGTGTGTGTGTGTGTGTGTGTGTGTGTGTGTGCGTGCGCGCGTGTGTGTGTATTTCTACTATTTGGAATAAGTGTCGCATGCTTTGAAAAACTAAAAACTACGTTATTGTATATTGTCCCCCCCCCCCCCCCCTCCCATACTGAGGTCATACTGAGGTCATACTCAGTCTAAAGCCCTGGAATAAGATCCTGAATAGTCTAGAGTCCTGCTCAAAAGGCAGTACATTATTAATATGAGTATATAATTCACAATATAATTCACAATATAATTCCACTTTTCTCTCTTTATCTCCAAACCCCCAACGTAGGTAGAGTTTAGGCAGACTGACAGACTATTTGGTTTGTCCCTAGTTCTCGGATTTGCTAATAGTGGCCAAGATAATGATGACTTATGAATGAGTTATTCAATATTTACTGTATATATTTTTGGAACTGGAGATTAACTGATCGAAGGGAAATATTCTCCCAGCTGTGTTTCCTGTCGGGGTAAACTAGTGCAAAATAGTGGTACAAACCAGATCAGAATATCAAATGTTTGTGTTCATACTGTTCTGAAGAAATCAGATCTATGTCCCAAAAGAAAAATCGTATTTCGGCCACTTTGACATGTAGTATGATGTGATTGTGAGATGACATTTATTATTATTATTATTATTATTATTATTATTATTATTATTATTATTATTATTATTATTATTATTATTATTATTATTATTATTATTATTATTATTATTATTATTATTATTATTATTATTATTATTATTATTATCATTATGTCTTGTTATTTCCTGTCTATCTTTGCAGGATCCTCTATGCTTGTTCCACTGTTGAGCTCCACACGTCTGTTCCATCGTCTGCTTAGTATATTCCTCTCCCTCACAGCTACGTACCTGCTGCTCAGTACTGGGTAAGACATGACACGTACACACATAAGACATGACACGTACACATGCTGCTCATCACCAAGTAATCCATGACACGTACACACGCTGCTCATCACCAAGTAATCCATGACACGTACACACATAAAACATGACACGTACACATGCTGCTCATCACCAAGTAATCCATGACACGTACACATGCTGCTCATCACCAAGTAATCCATGACACGTACACATGCTGCTCATCACCAAGTAATCCATGACACGTACACATTCTGCTCATCACCAAGTAATCCATGACATGTACACACATAAGACATGACACGTACACACGCTGCTCATCACCAAGTAATCCATGACACGTACACACATAAAACATGACACGTACACATGCTGCTCATCACCAAGTAATCCATGACACGTACACACATAATCCATGACACGTACACACATAATCCATGACACGTACACACATAATCCCTGACACGTACACACACTGCTCATCACCAAGTAATACACGACAAATCTCTCACTCCAGAGCTCCACTGGCTCCATGTTCCACGTCACAGCGCAGCTCTGTTTGTTGCCGGTGGCGACAGGGAAACCCCAGTCAAAGCACTGCATGTGAAGGTAGACCACTTGCATAACATTATGGTTATGGCCATATTGCACATCAGCGCGTCGCATGTGTGAGAAACAGGCTCAGTTGAGCAACTCTCGTTAATTATACTGCCAGGCAATCATTGCGGCACTCTGCTAGACTGTGCTAATGCAACATGGCCCAGTGAAGCAGTCCCATTATACACACACACACACACACACACACACACACACACACACACACACACACATGAGCGCACACACACAACACACACACATGAGTGCACACACACACACATACACATGCGCGTGCACACACACACACACACACACACACACACACACACACACACACACACACACACACACACACACACACACACACACACACACACACACACACACACACACACACATACACATGAGTGCCCACAAAGGGTAATTTAAAAGCTTTCTCTATTGAGAACCTTCAAAGCCAGACCGTGCGTGTGTGTGCACGCACGTGCGCGCGTGTGTGTTTATTTGCAGGTCGGAGGCGCTGTTCCCTCCTGTGCTGTCCTGGCTGATGTTTGTGTGGATCAACATTGAACAGGAGGCCATGCACTCCCATGGCAGGCAGGAGGTACCTGTCTGTCTTTTCTGTCTGTCTATTTGTCTTATCTATCTACTGTCTGTCTGTCTGTCTGTCTGTCTGTCTGTCTGTCTGTCTGTCTGTCTGTCTGTCTGTCTGTCTGTCTGTCTGTCTGTCTCTCTGTCTGTCTGTCTGTCTGTCTGTCTGTCTGTCTGTCTTATCTACTCTCTGTCTGTCTGTCTGTCTGTCTGTCTGTCTGTCTCTCTGTCTGTCTGTCTGTCTCTCTCTCTGTCTCTCTCTCTCTCTGTCTCTCTCTGTCTCATCTTGTCCTGGCTGGCTGTAGCGTGGTTTACTGTAGGGCTCTATGCAGAGAGTCAACATAATCTTTATTATTTCATAAGGTGAAACGTCAGATTCAGCAACACTAGAAACACTCCGACATCACAGGTATAACAACATCCAGTGCACCACACCATATCTTCAGTTGAGATGATAATAATAATAATAATAATAATAATAATAATAATAATAATAATAATAATAATAATAATAATAATAATAATAATAATAATAATACATTTAATTTGTATGGCACCTTTTCATACAAGAATTGCAGCCCAGAGTGCTTCACGGCAGTAATGTAGGCATAAAATAGACATAGGCATAAAATGAGTAGATAATTAACAAAGCAATGCGTAAAGGGCAGACATAAAACGAGTATAAAATAGACAGAATAAGAGCAATGCATAAAGTGCAGACAGAATAAAAGCAGCGCAATAAAATAGCTCTCATTTACAGTGCAATAATCATAAAAATAGACATACGATTTGAGAGAGGTGTCATGCCCTCTTGCTCCCACCTTTCCTGTCACTTTTTAACTATATGCTGTAATAGATTTTGTATGTGCTTTTAAAAAGATAATCTTGCTATTATTCAAATATAGAAGATTCTCTCCCATTTTCTCCCCAATTTAGTAGTTATGCCAATTCCCCATAACTACTGTCCTACTGTTGGTCTGGGGAGGGTGTAGACTACCACATGTCTCCTCTGTTGGCCTAGGGAGGTTGTAGACTACCACATGTCTCCTCTGTCAGTCTGGGGAGGGTGTAGACTACCACATGTCTCCTCTGTTGGCCTAGGGAGGTTGTAGACTACCACATGTCTCCTCTGTCAGTCTGGGGAGGGTGTAGACTACCACATGTCTCCTCTGTTGGCCTAGGGAGGGTGTAGACTACCACATGTCCCCTCTGTCGGTCTGGGGAGGGTGTAGACTACCACATGTCCCCTCTGTCGGTCTGGGGAGGGTGTAGACTACCACATGTCTCCTCTGTCGGTCTGGGGAGGGTGTAGACTACCACATGTCTCCTCTGTTGGCCTAGGGAGGGTGTAGACTACCACATGTCCCCTCTGTCAGTCTGGGGAGGGTGTAGACTACCACATGTCTCCTCTGTCGGTCTGGGGAGGGTGTAGACTACCACATGTCTCCTCTGTCGGTCTGGGGAGGGTGTAGACTACCACATGTCTCCTCTGTCGGTCTGGGGAGGGTGTAGACTACCACATGTCTCCTCTGTCGGTCTGGGGAGGGTGTAGACTACCACATGTCTCCTCTGTCGGTCTGGGGAGGGTGTAGACTACCACATGTCTCCTCTCTCGATCTTGGGAGGATGTAGACTACCACATGTCTCCTCCAATACACATGGAGTCGCCAGCCACTTCTTTTCACTTGACAGCGAGGAGTTTCACTGGGAGAGTGTCACGCCCCCAGATCCCCTGCCGGCTGAACAGACCGACCAGTCGGAGTCGCTGTTGCAACAACCAGGACTAATGCCCTCACCGGCTTCCCACCCGCGAACACTGCCAATTGTGTTCATTGGAACATCTGACCAAGCGGAGGTAGCGATACCGGGAATGAGTTTTGAGTCCTCGAAATATGGTAATTTAATGGCTTATGGCATCATGGAATTGCATTGCTTGAGGTTGTTAAAAGAAAATGTTTTCTTTAGTTGTTTACATACCTGATCTACACACCTAGAAACAGCAGTCAAAGTGTATATTTTCAGCACTACGTTTGTTTACCAATGATTTTAAGTGTTATTAGTGAAATATGAGCTTGTAGAAATCTCTGCGCATTGTGATTTTCGGGATTATATCTCACGGGACGAAAAAACCTGAACGTTATTGCGATAAAATACAGCATATATTGTTTCTTTACCTTTCTGTGAACGTCTAGAATAAAAACACGTTGCAATCCGTTGAAAAATGGCAGAGCTGTGGACATTTTACAAAAGTAACTGTACTTACAGTAGATTTCATTCACGGTAACGGGTAACAGGCGCCTGGTGGTACTAAATCCAGATTTAAGGAGGAGATTTCGCCCGATCCATAGATGTATGACTTCGCCATAATAAAGTAATTTATAGGCCTGATATTATTATATATTCATATTTCAAATTGCATGTGTCCGGATGGCAAAATTCAGTACTGTATCTACAAAAAACCCTGTAAATCATCTGCCCTTTATTCATTTGCTTAGATTTTTTGTACACTTGATCTCAAGAAGGTGCTGAATGAGCTCAATTGTTCATGTCTGGTCATTTTTATCATGGTGTTATTCACCATCAACGATGGAAAGAAAAATATATATAATAATTATATTCTTCTTTGGTTCATTTATTACAATTTACTCAAGCCTAGTAACAGACCCTGAGGTCCATAGATACCAAGAACATGCAAATGGACCTTGTAGAAGTGGAGAAATCTTCCATTTACTTGGGTATGAACTTTTAGGTGAATCTTCAGAAAATATGGAGGTTAAGAGCTCACTGACTCAAAAGTCATCAAACAGTGAAAGCTCTTGTGAATCTTTAGGGAAATTACTACTTTTGCAGAATTACAACCTAATAATGTAGAAGTAGTCGTGTAACAACATACATCATTGACTGTACCTTATAATTGTGTGTACTTGTGCTCTCAGCTGTCCACTATTGACTTCTCCGAGAACATCGACATCACCAAGATACGGCAGCTGAAGTTGGACGACATCAGAAGATCCTATTTCTTTGTATCCTTTTAAACCTGCACTGCATGTCACTTTTTCATGAACAGATGCCGCTTCTTAGGGCTGCTGATTGGCGCAGTGGGCAAGGCGCTCGCCTCTAACGCAGGAGACGCTGGCTTCTAGCCCAGCTCTCGGCGTTGCTACCGGCTGGCCAGTCGTTCATACTACCACAATTGACAAGTGTTAGAGGGTGGGAAAAGCCGGTGGGTGGGGATTGGACGTTGTGGACAGCGACTCCTACAGGTCGGTTTGGTGACGCCAGTGCGGCGGAAGCAGGAAGTAGCGGGGGCAGCGTGAGCCTCCCACGCGTTACTCCTCGCCACTGAGAGCTTGAGCTGCTGCGGTGAAAAGATGCGACAGGCTGCCTCCTTGTGTACCGGAGGGGACACGTGATGCAAGGCTTCTGTCCTCACTACAACCGACCAGTGGGAGGCATAGTCTAGCAACGTTCAAGACAGGGGAGGAAAGAATTGGATACTACGAAATTGGGATGGGAGAAAAATAGAAAATGGGGAGAAAAAGTGGATAAAAAAAAACAGATGCCGCTTCTTTGGCAAGTCAAGTCACAGAGTTGTGCCCAGTTGGACTGAACAAGAGAGAACCCTCCCAACGGAGATGCATGAAACACAGAGAACCATACAAGCTCTTCTGGTCGGGCACAACCAGTGGCACGGAATTCACGGTCTAGACTAGAGCATAAAATGTCTTGACACAAATTTCCTCGCTTGAAGAAATGTAATTTTTTGTTGTTGTTTTCTATGGTTTTCTCTTATCCTCCATGTTACAAGGTACAGTTACCTCTCATGGCCACAGGGTGCCAATCTTCCATATAGGGAGGTGTAGTCTGACGTCACTGGTTGTTCCATTGGGAAAATTGATTATCGGCTATTGTAACAATTCTGCCGCATGAACATTGGCAAGCTTTCCATTTTTGCACAAAATGAGTTCCCTTCTACCACTAACATGATTGTTTAAGTATTTTTGGTTGAAACAAAGGTAGTTATAAGGTTTTTAATTTGTCGTAAAAAAAGAACTACATTTACCAGTAGGCAGCCTGCTGTTCAGTACGCAGCGCTATTGGTCCGTTAGGCTGTCGCCTTATCCCTGTCACTCTGTGCATCACAGTCACGAAAGGGGCTACCATGATAGCTAGCTAACTAACGTTAACGTTACAAGCTCAAACACCTTATAACTACTACTACTGTCGTGTCCATAAATTCCCTGGCAGAATACTTTGTTTGTGAGGACAAAGGTATACAAAGAGGAGAGAACCATTTTAAATCGGGGCATGTTAGGAGTTTCGCGATAGCCGGCTAGAAAGCTAGCTAGCTATTAACGGTATAAACTATACACAATATGTACAATGCGACAATGATTTACAGTAGTATTTACAGTGATTTAATATGCAGCGAAATAACGTTATACGATTTAAATTATAAATACAAATATGGTAACGTGGTTGTGGCTTTTACAAATAGTGGTTCGCTTTAGAGATAAATGGCTATGATCACAGAGCACTAGTGTTGGGTGAAACAGATACTAGCCACAGATTCAGGGTCAGTTATTTTCCCATTGTACGAATTGTTAAGCTTATGGAATGTAAGGGAAATCTGATCCTAGGTCTGTGACTAGTAGGCAGGAGGCTACGCTGTGGTGACGTCAGTCAGCAGCGCCAAATAGCAGTGTAGTTTCCCAGCGAACGAAAACATAAACGTTGTTATTTTGCTACCTTTACCATTAATTGCAAATATTTTAATGTTGAGCTATAGATTGTAGATAAATACGCACAGAAAGGTACACCATGCCAACGTTAATGCTTTATTTATCTAAAACGAGCCGATTTAGAAATGGTCAATGGGGAAATACATTGCATTCCACAGAGGGTGGAACAGGAAAAAACTAAAATGACGTAACCACTACACCTCCCTATAAACGAGTGGATACTATAGATATAGAGGAGTCTAAGGAGAAGAGTGCAGTAATGTGCCCCTGTTAAGTGTAAGTGTTAATATGTTTGCATGTAACTGCACTTTAACTGTTCCACAGTAAGAGGGCGCTATAGGCGTAAGGAGACGCAGCTATTGTAGCTGACGTCAGGTAGCAGGTATAAGGGATTGTTCCCTCCCCCTCTGTCTCTCTCTCTCTCTCTCTAGCTCTCACGGAGAGCAGGTCTAGTGGTGCAATGTACATAAATTATGTGAAATAATAACCCACGCCAGTTAAGGCTAAAGAAGACCTTGTCGTCATGACCAGTTATATATCAACTATATATCAGGGCTACGGTGTGTAGGGACTCACCCTATCGGGCAGCGTGGGGACCACACACCTTGCATGTCCAGCTGCAGAGCAGGCTGTCCTCAGCAGTCTATGCCGGGAAGATGCTCAGCGGGGGAGCCTATGTCACCAGGGGTGATGGCCGCTCTCCCCGTATCAGGCCTGCCCTTTCTGTCGGGGTCCCCCCTTGGGCGCGATTGCCTCGTTGGTAGAGTCAGGGTGCGATATCCCGACTCCGCGAGACACCCTGCTCGCGCGGTTGGCGAGTACAGGGTTGGCAACACACAGCGGGAGGGACCGGGCCTCCTATCTACGAAAGATGACCAAAAGTCTATCTGGCTGCCTGCCAAACTGTCTAGTGCAGACGTTAAAACATTTGACTAGTGTTCCTACTGTATCAATCCCTGACATAATAGGTCATAGTTAAATGACAGCGGTTTCCTTGACATGTCTTCATCAGGTGTTTTTCATCATCACAGCGTTCTTCGGCACAGGAAACATAGCTTCTATTAACAGGTTGGTGAGTGAGTGCGAGAGAGAGAGAGAGAATGTGGACCTTGTGACTCATAAATTCTAGTGTAATTGCATGTGTACGTGTGACAGAGTGTCAAGTTAAATCTACAGTAAAGTGTGACTCAGTTCTGGTGTCCATTCACATTATTTGTTTGGCCAGGAGGAATGAATAACTTAGTAGCGGCTTAGTCCAGCTCGTTCATACTCCTCTCGAGTCCTCGCCCCTTCTCTGTCATCCTTTTGTACGTTACTGTTTGTGTGCGTAATGGGTAAGGGTTACAAAATCTACAGTTTTTCTACAGCTCTCATTTACAATGACGTAGAGGAATACAACACATAGTAAATACAAAAAAGAAAAAACTTCACTTGAGTGCCAAGCAGAGATGTCATGTTTTATGAATCGGCTAGGGGGCAAACCTCAAACCATCCAGTGTTGACCCATGATCTTGCCATTAAAGAAACATGCCAGCATTATGGGAAATGTGATTACCGTCTTCTCCAGAGTCAGACAATAATATAGATATCTATTTCCTCTCTGTGCGTTTAGTACAAAGCTATCCGGCTGCAAGCTAGCCTGGTGTAGGACAAATTAATAGAAGCCGATACGGACCACTAGCCTACCGTAGCTTAAAACTCTGGGAGAGGTGTTTTCGGCAAACTGCTAGGCTAGCTGGTCCGTATCTGTTTCCATTCATTTGTGCTTGCAGCTAGCCTTCTACTGAACGCACAGAGAGGACATTGGTATCTATCTTCTTGTCTGACTCTAGAGAAGACGGTAATGTTGGCATGTTCCTTTAAATAAATGAACTATTGTTCTTCATTCTTGTTCTGGTGTTTCTGTGGTTTTCTCTCTCTCCAGTTTTGATCATGTTCTTCTTCATTCTTGTTCTGGTCTGGTTTTCTCTCCAGTTTTGATCCTGCATCAATATATTGTTCTTCTTCATTCTTGTCTTTCTGTGGTTTTGTTCCTTCTCTCCAGTTTTGATCCTGCATCAGTATATTGTTCTTCTTCATTCTTGTCTTACTGTGGTTTTCTCTCTTCTCTCCAGTTTTGATCCTGCATCAGTATATTGTTCTTCTTCATTCTTGTCTTACTGTGGTTTTCTCTCTTCTCTCCAGTTTTGATCCTGCATCAGTATATTGTTCTTCTTCATTCTTGTCTTACTGTGGTTTTCTCTCTTCTCTCCAGTTTTGATCCTGCATCAGTATATTGTTCTTCTTCATTCTTGTCTTACTGTGGTTTTCTCTCTTCTCTCCAGTTTTGATCCTGCATCAGTATATTGTTCTTCTTCATTCTTGTCTTACTGTGGTTTTCTCTCTTCTCTCCAGTTTTGATCCTGCATCAGTATATTGTTCTTCTTCATTCTTGTCTTACTGTGGTTTTCTCTCTTCTCTCCAGTTTTGATCCTGCATCAGTATATTGTTTCCTCACAGTCTTCAATCCCTTCATCATGGGAGGACTGATGATGTGGAAGGTATTTTAACACACACACACACACACATACACACGGTCTCATCAGAAAACGTAAATAAAGTACTTATCTCGACCACAGGAAAAAAGGTACATAATTTATGTTATGTTACAGCCATACGTAGTTGGCTGTAGACCAAGACACCTACCCTGATACAAACACAGCAATACTATGATAATGGTTCGTTTTAACATTAAGATAGACATTTAGGGTTAGTTTAAGGTAACAGTGTGGTTAACAGCTTAAAGAAACATTCTTGTTTGCTACAAAATCCCCTGTGAATAAAAATATTGTGAATCATATCGCAGTTGTAATATGTCAAAATAATTCTATTATGATTTTATTTTTGCCACCAAATCGCTCAGCCCTGATTCACAGGATTCTCTGCGTTACTGAAAAGGAGCAAGTGTGCCCCAGTCATTGTGTCCCTCTGTTCTGTCTGTCGCCATAATAATTGTCACATTTATAAATGTAATAAAACATTTTTTATATATAAATCAGCATTTTGCTATGATGCCCCTTAGCTCACGGAATGAACTCCAACAGTCCTTAAAGCTTAAAGTTTTCACATATTTTAAATAATCAATATGTCATCCTTGCTTTTTGCCTCGTCTTGTTGTCTTATCGTTATGATTTGATATGCTGTGTGATTTCATATGCTTTTATGCTTATTTCTGTATGTACACTCGACCTGGCCATAAATGAGGGGAACCTTAGTTGCCTTTCGAGTTTAAACAAAGGTTTGAAATTAAATTAAATTAGATTTTTAACTGAAGTTACCACCAGGCCATAGCAGCAGTGGTATTGTTATTTAAAAATCTTCAATACATCATCGCCTTTCATGTTTGCGTCTCTTTTCTGAAATATTTAGTTCTTCTTCCTCTCGCAGGTCATCATTCCGTTCATAATAGTGATGTGTTCATTTGAGACCATCCAGGTGGCGACGCAGCTCTCGTCCAGAAGGTATGTCACCCCCCCCCCCCTCCCACTCTTCACAGTGCGTGAGAAGGAGTTGTAACACATGAACAGTGTGATTCAGTTTGCACACCATGTTCCTGTTGATGGAAACTCCCCATAGGGGGAAACCTTTTATTCACATAAGAACTGCGATCTTCTATCTTCGTTTGTTTATGAATCTATTTATTAAAAATTTTCAATTTACAAGTTTTATAAAATAAAATGAAACGTATACCCATAACAGTGTAGGGCAGTTGTAGACAGTGAAAGCAGTAGGTAGATATACATTGAGAATAGGCAACAGAGTTCAGAGTCTTACATATCAGAGAAACAGTGTAATTAACCCCTTCATTCCCTCCCAACCAACCGTATACATTTTTTATATGAGTACTGGTGATCATGCCTTTTTCCTCTAGAGCGCACCGTTTTAAATCAGATGACAGATTTGTGATTCTATCCATGCCACTTAACAGAAAAATTTGGATATTAAGGGACATACGTACGACATCCTATTTGACATATCTAAAACCCTGCCATCTTTTCATGATCCTCCAATCACAACTGTTGCTCCTCGTATCACTCGCTACATGCTGTAGCTCACATGAAGCGTTAGAATGAGCAGATCAAAGAGAAAAGAAACGGACGAGAAAACTTGTGTGTCCGCGTGTTTGGTTTCCTTTCGACCAAGTCACTTAGGCATTCGTCATACAAAATATCCCTGCAGTCTGTCCCACAGAAGGACAGCGGAGTGCAATAATGGTCTCACCAGGTATGCGACGGGATTAAACACAGAAAAGATCTGGCTTTAAAGCTCGCCAGGCAGCAGAGCCATGGAGACACTAAACTGTGTCTGTTCCTCGTCTTGAGGGCTGCGCCAGGCAGGACAGTTTAGCCTTCAAGGTGACATTGATGAGAAAAGGGTCTATTGAGGTTGAGGTTTGTCTACTACTGGTTTCAAGTCAGTGTTTATGGATGTGGCTGTTGATCCAGATGTGCTGCTGTCCCAAGATCAAGACTCGAGTCATGGTTCTCTCCTTCTCTATCGCTCTCTCCTTCTCTATCTCTCTCTCATCCTCTCCATCTTCTCTTTTTCTTTCTCTGTATCTCTCTCTCTCTCTCTTTCTTTCTTTCCTTTCTTTTTTAGTTTGTTCCTCATCGTCCTAGTCATCTCCGACTTGATGGCTCTGGTAAGACATTTACTAAGTAAAAAGGCCCAAACAGTCCAAAGGTTTGAATGTGTGGATTGTCAGATGTGTTGAATGGGTAGATTCAGAAAATAACTCAGTTTGCCAAATTGGAGAAACTGAGATCCCGTCCCAGATGATGGATGGATGTGTGTGTGTGTATGTAGTGTTGTCTTCCTTTAGGGTGACATTAGTAGAGCTTTGACACTTCACAGTTGTGATGACATGATGACTCACACTGTTGTCTCTTCCCACGTGTCCTTGTTTCCTGTCCTCCTCTCCTCATACCTCCCTCTCCTCCTCTCGTCTGCTATCTCTTCTCTTTTCTCCTCTCCTACCATCCGCCCACTCCTCTGCTTCTCCTCTCCTCTCCTCCTTTTCTCTCTTCTTCCCTCCTTCACTCATCTCCTTCACAGCACTTTTTCTTCCTGGTTCAGGACTATGGGAGTTGGCTGGACATTGGCACCAGGTAGGTCTGTCTGTTTGCCTGTATGTTTCTCTCTCTCTTTCTCTCTCTCTCTCTCATCCACCAATATATGCACAACATATCCATATCTTATCGCCTCTCCTCTCTACACATCTCCTCTCTCTCCCTCCTCTCCTCTCCCTCCTCTCTCTCCCTCCTCTCCTCTCTCCTCACATATCCTCTCTCTCTTTATCCCATAGGATTAAGATATAGTAACAGTTCAACATGTGTGTAGCTCTTCTCGACAACATGGCCTGACTACTTATTACAACAGGAACTGAACAGAATCTTGTGGGCCATCTGATCTCTTCCTCTGATAAGCCTGAGGTTTCAAGCCACTAAGGCCATGTCCAGACTAAAACGATTTTGGTAGTTTTAGGCAAAGTATTTGATCGTTTGCACCGTTCTGCCACACGGAACTGCGTTCTGGCAGCCTGGAGACGATACTTTCTGATACCAGCTCCCAGAGTGCGCAATTCTGAAGACGCCCCCCATTGCGTCACCATCTTTACAAGCAATACGCATCTTATCCTGAACCGATGACACGATAGCCAACCTCTCCCTTACCCCGCATGTGAAAACATCACAACAATGGCATGTACAGCTATTGAGCTTGATCGGGCTTTTACAGCTTTACATATGCTGTGCTCTATCCGTCTGAAGCGGAGCGGGGCTCTGATGTGCTTACACACTCCCGACCGAGGCGCACACACGCGCTGTGCTCTCTCTATCTGTCTAAAGCGGAGCGGGGCTCTGCTGTGCTGACACTTATTACACTGATGTAATACACGATACTAACTAGAGATTAGCGTCACATAGCTGGCCTTTTTCTGAAAACCCAGTTTGCTAGTCGAAATGACTGGACACTAGGGCTGTCCCCGACTAAGGATTTGGATGGTCGACTATGATTGGCCAAGATTTGCCGTTAGTCGACTATTGGTCGAGAAAAAAAAGGTATAATATTGTAAAAAATAAAAATAAAAAATGTATCATTCCATTTGGGCTGTGGGGGGTGCTTAATGTCTGCAGGAGTCGACTGAAGGCTTCTTGTCCTCTGCAAAAGCATGCAATTGGTCCACTGATGGATACATCTTGATATTTGTCTAGTCTAGTGTGTTCATTAGATGGGTGAAATCCTCTTTCAGTGCCTCTGTGCCTGTTTTCGTAGGCAGTTAGCCTCTGGTATGCGTGCCATTAGCGTTAGCCACGCTTCTAGGTCTATTTTCTTTTGGAAAGAATGATAAAGAAAATTTAAAAAAATTTAAAATTAACACTTTGGTTGCCTTGGGTTAAATTAATGATATACCATAGGTTGCCGGCTCTATTTGTCTATGGAGAAGTACCCCTTCTTTGCATGGCTATAACTTTTTAAATTCTATTGCTACATTGCCATTATTAGGGCCCATTCAAAGTCCTATATGTATTGTTCATTGTGTAGCAACGTTAAACTTTTTCATTCACATATTCATAGTAAAGTATGGTCTAATGTATAAGTATGTTTTCATCTCTTTCTGCAGCTTTCTCCAGAACGTGATCTATAGCCCCAAATGCATTATATTGATGATGCAATACAGTTTTATGGCAATCAGCGCGATATAAAAAATTCCAACTAGACGTACTTCTAGAAGTTACTACACGTCATCTGATGTTGACCGGATGGGCTAGGGGGCGTTTATAATTCCGTGGGCAGCGTTATACCAATCATCTAATGTGGGTCAAATGTTGATAATAGCAGTTAGTATCGAAGACGGTAACGTTACATGCTGAAACTCACCCCAGTCTCCGCGCGCCGTTGGGCGATCATCGTCGAGTTGAAATCTTATCATTATGGGATGTAAATTTACCCGGTCCATCTCCAGCTTGTATAATGGTATATACGTCCAAATCATGTTGTTTATCGAGTTATTGGCAATCGATCACTGTGTAGTGTGACGAGCCAGAGTCGCGGGATCTATAGCGAGCGCCGGAAGTACTACGGTCGTCTAGGACAACCTCTATTCAACATCCTGTTTGGCGATTGCGCCGATCGGCCACCAGATGGCGCTCCTGAACCGACAGAGAGCTCAGTGGGTCCTGCTGGTGGATCTCAGGCCAGCGGAGGGGACAAATGAATCCGATCGCAGATTTTTGAAATATTGATATAAGGACGCTGTACAGCGTCCCCCGGCAACTTGAGCATGGCCAGCAATGACGTGAAAAGACGTTTCATGGCAGTCAAAGTGTTAAATTATACGTTTTTTTTTTATTATTATTTTTTTATATTCGACTAAGAGGTTGGCCAGTCGACTACGGCTCCTTTCGACCGATTAGTCGACTAATCGACTAATAGGGGTCAGCCCTATACTGGACACACACAGGGACTAGGGCTGCAACTAATGACTAATTTGGTAGTCGACTAATCTGCCGATTATTTTTTCGATTAGTCGACTAATCAAAAACCAATGTAAACAAAAAAAAAAAAAAAAAAAAAATTTTTTTTTTTTTTTTTTTTTAATTACCTATCTTTGTGAAAGTGGCTTCTCAGCTCTGGTCCAGCTGAAGACAGAGCAGAGGAACAGATTGGACATTGAGCATGACCTCAGAGTTGCTTGTCTACCATCACCCCAGACTTTGAGACTCTTGTCAGGACCAAACAACAACATCATAACATGATGATCCCATAGCAAATTAAAATAATGACTCATGAAACATTTGAATTTGGATCTTTAAGCCACTTTAAATGAAAATGTATTTGAAGAACAATACAGCAATCACTCATAACAAGATAAATAAATTAAATAATACAAATTAAAGTGGAAGTGTACTTTAAATAACTTTTGTTTGCTGTGTGTGAGAGGAGTCCGTGTGTGTGTGTATGTGTGTGTGTCTTACTCTGATCGCTGTGTGAGTGAGAGGAGTGTGTGTACTGTGTAATTTGTGTGTGTGTCTTACTCTGATCGCTGTGTGAGTGAGAGGTGTGTACTGTGTAATTTGTGTATGTGTGTGTGTCTTACTCTGATCGCTGTGTGTGAGTGAGAGGAGTGTGTATGTGTGTGTGTCTTACTCTGATCGCTGTGTGTGAGTGAGAGGAGTGTGTATGTGTGTGTCTTACTCTGATCGCTGTGTGTGAGTGAGAGGAGTGCGTGTGTAATGTATTGTGTGTCTAGTCTGATCATCATCTCCTGCAGGGGAACAATGTTTTCAATGTCCAAAATTTGCTATGGGATCATCATGTTATGATGTTGTCTGGAACCCTGAGAAGCCACTCTCACAAAGATAGGTAGTGCACAAAAAAAGTAAATTTGTGGCATGCACTTATTATCTTGAGACATTTTCGTTTTTACGGAAACCTTAAAACGAAACGAAAACTAAACAGATCAAATCGTTTTAGCCTGGACAAGGCCTAAGCCTGCAGGTTTATAAACATGTCTGAAACTGACAAATATCAAGACCATCAGCCCACAGACACAACCAAGACCAATGTCACACTAACGGTGCACACACACACACACACACACACACACACACACACACACTTAAATGTTCACTTCAATACATACCCAACCTTTTACCCTAACCTTTTGTTCCCTATTGAAAAGGCATCCCCATTTACACTCAGTAACACACACACAATAATTAATTTATGTCCATATACTGTAATCACAAGCATACAAGGGACATAAACGATGTAGATGTATATAGATGTTAACATACTGGTACAGACTCAATTGACAACCAGCTTGCAACACACACACACACACACACACACACACACACACACACACACACACACACACACACACACACACACACACACACACACACACACACACACACACACACACACACACACACACACACACACACACACAAACATGTGAGTGGAGGTTAGGTAACTGACCCTATCTCTCTATCTCTCTCTCCCTCCCCCCCCTCTCTCTCCCAGTATCAGCCACTATGTGATAGTGATGTCTCTCTGTCTCTGTCTCTGTCTCTCTCTCTGTCTCAATTCAAATGGGCTTTATTGACATGGGAAACATACGTTTACATTGCCAGAGCCAAACTAAACAAGCAAACAGAGAAATCAAAAGGAATCGGTACATTACAGAAGGAATTTCTTGTATGATTGACAGTCTTTATGGTGGTTGTATTCCATTGGATGTCCTTTTCTTGTCACAGCAGCTCACAAGTCTTGCTGCTGTGCTTGCACATTGTTGTATTTCTCTCTCTCTCTGTCTCTGTCTCTGTCTCTGTCTCTGTCTCTCTCTCTCTGTCTCTCTCTCTCAGTATCAGCCACTATGTGATAGTGATGTCTCTCTCTCTCTCTCTCTCCCAGTATCAGCCACTATGTGATAGTGATGTCTATGACCATCTTCCTGATGCTGCTCAGTGTGGTCACACACATCTTCACCTCCCGAAGACTCACTCTCTGGACGAGACGCAAGACGCACTACCCCTGAAGCAGCCTGCTGTGTGTGTCAGAGAGATGGAAGGAGGCTGATGTAGGAGGTTGCACATTTTTATTTCATCTGTGCAGCGTGCACTGTGTTCCCACATCTACACCTGTACTGTATGTGTACAATGTAAGCACAAGTGGGATGAGTGATTTGTGTGTGTGTGTGTGTGTGTGTGTGTGTGTGTGTGTGTGTGTGTGCGCATGGATGGGTGAGATTGTGTGCGCGCATTTATTTTAATATGGATTCCATTCATCGGACATCTGCTTGAAGTTGTTCATCTGGGATAAGGGATTGTTTGGAATGAACCGAGTGATTACTTAGGACTCTATACTGTATGTATATAGTGTATGCACTAATATTTATAGTTTTATACGAGAGAATCTAAGCGGTCTGTAACACGCATACATGTTATTTCTAACTATACTTGAATAATTGATTGTGATTGTTGTGAGCAATATGACTGTACAAGCAGTAGTCAGGACCGCTATCTGTATTGTCCGCCACAGTGGATACCTGTCGGTTTACAGTACCGTATATATACTGTATATGGGCACGAGTACTAAATGCCCATCCCTAGTTTACAGTGAAGATGCTATTTACTGAGTAGCTGCCTAAGCCATTTTTTATGTAGCCTTGGATTGAATCAGGGATGTATTTTTATTTCATTAATTATGTTTTCTTTTTGTGTGTGATTGAATGACTTTGTGTTCATCTGACATTGTGGAATGGAAGGAAAACCTTCTGCATCCACGCAACGCCGCTGGACTCATGCAGTTCCTTTTCTACCAATTTCTTAAATTACATTTCTGTGTAGTTGCAACGTGATGCTTAACCAAGAATTGTCTACTAGATTTATCCTGAAATAGTGTATTGTATTTATTCTTTATTTTTTTTATATAACTGATATTGTGTTCTATCGATGCTGTGCACACTCACCGTTGACTACTGTTCTGTGGGATAACGTGTGGGAAGGGAGTGCAGTTGTTGAGTTTGTGGAGGACAGGTCCAGTGTTGCAGCTTGGTAGTAGGTACACTCAGGAGCCAAGCAAGCAAGCAAGCAACCAACCAACCAACCAAGCAAGCAACCAACCAACCAAGCAACCAATCAATCAAGCAGTGAACCCACAGAGCACGGTGATTATAGAGATACACCTTACAAGCACCTAAGAAGACATGGGCAACTTCTTAAATGCAAAGCACTTACAGATTATGTATATATATTTTTATTGCAGATGTTAAGTTTTCCGTAGGGGACATAATTTGCATTTGAAAAAAGGTAATAAATCACAATATCGTGACTCTAGTATTGTGATCATATCTGGTTATTCCCACCCCTACAAAGCACCTCATAGACCCGCAATCTCACTCTTGCGCGCTCTCGTTCAGACTGCAGGAAAATGTGATTTGTTTCTCAAATCAGATCTTTAAGACCGACTGTCCATATTGTTATTTGCAAATGATCAGATCGGATTTGTGTGCCCAGACATCACCAACCCATCTGCATGGCTTGCTGTGGTAACGTTGGCTACCGTTAATGGTAATTCAAGCCCATATAACGATAGTTAACTGTTAGCCAACGCTATGTACTGTTAACATTGGATAACATGCTACAAAGATGATAACGTTAGGTAATGAAAGCTTATTGTTACGTTAACATTACATTTTTGACGTTAGACAAATTTATTAGCTAAGCTAACTAAATGGATTAGCTTAGCTAACTATCAGCTGCTGTTGTTCTCTGCAAGGACACAAAGGGAGCATGTCTATGTTCCCCGGGTCCTATGTTCCCCGCTTGATTGATTGGTTGGTTGATTGAACATTTTAGACCACCAGCCCTGATTCTAAACTCTAACCTTAACCAACTTCGAAAGAGGGCCTAAGCTTAACCAGTTCGAAACAAGGCGGACATTAATAATTAATAAAATAATAAAAATTAATAAAATGTTCAATCTATTAATAAATCAAGCCGGGAACATAGGACCCGGGGAACATAGGGATGATCCCGACACAAACAGCGCAATACATAATACAGTACTCATACCATCTCTCTCTCTCTCTCTCTCTCTGACACTCGCTCACTAGTTAGCCTCTGTGCCCCTAGTGATAATAATAATAATAACAACTTAGTTTTATATAGCGCCTTTCATAAAACCCAAGGTCGCTTTACATAGGGGAAAAAACAATAATAACAAACATGGTGGACAGACACAACATTCAATGTAGGAAATTAGGGGTCAAAGGCCATGGAGCTGGATGAGGGTGGGGGTGAGAACCCTAGTGATGGTCCACAGACATGGCACTTTGACTTACTATTAGCTAACTTCAGCTTCTGTTCATCTCTGCAAACACAAATAATGCAATACATAATACAGTACTCATACAAACACCATCTCTCACTCACCCCCCCCTTCTCTCTCTCGCTCTCTCTCTGACACTCCCACTCACTCATAGTTAGCCTCTGTGCCCCTAGTGGTGGTCCACAGACGTGGAGAAACTGCCCTCATGCTTCGCATCTATAACACTGCGGACTGGTTTCGCAATCATGGATTAAGTCTAGTCCTAGCCTGAGGATATTTCCTCAGTAGATTAAAGTCTCGGACTAAGCTTGATCCATGACTTTCAAGCTGGCCATGTATAGGAAGGAAGTGTGCAGCTTGGCCTGCAGCAGTGATGTGGGATGGAAACCCATCACTGACGATAAGCACAGTGGTTCTGTTCTGTATGAGTAAATCCGACACAGAAAAATACTGTTGGCAAAATGCCTACATTGTTGCTTTCTAATAGGGCCTGAAGAATCTACAGTTATTGCCACCCGCTCTGTCATCATAGTTACATAGTTCAGAGAATATTTAATACACACATTATATTGTATGATATGATATGGTATATGAGGGCAGACCTCAGGTTAAGCAGCATGTCAGGATATCTGGTCTCTAATAGCACCTACTGTACTATTCGCCCTATGAATAGACCCGTGTTGTAGGCAATATGAAACTTGTGCCACCAAATTAACGTTTATTTGCAACAGCATCAAGTGCTAAGTTCTCATAGTTACTTACAGGGGAAATTAGACTGGTTTTGTCACATCTCTGAATATCACAGCTAGCATCACCACCTCCTCTTTCAGTTCTACTCCGCTGTCTGTCTCTCTCACTCTCTGAGTAAATGTGACCGCTTCATTTGTCTATACTAGGCTTCTCTACATATTTGACTTTATTTGGTGTGCAGTCAATCAGGTGATCGGCAGTGATGGCCCTATATGGTCTGCGGCCACCTCTGGTCGCTCCCCAAAGGGCAAGAGATATATTTTCCTATAATGAGCCCAGGTCCCAAGGAGAGTGATTACATTCCTCCTGCATACTGCCCTGCAGAAGCTGACCGTAGTAGCTACGCAGACAGTGAAACTGAGGAAAATGGCTTTAAAGACCCTTTTTCTCTAAAACAGAGCAAGATTGAAATTTGTCACAAGATAAAACAGATACATTTCACTCTTAACAATTTTTTTTAATAAATGTTTGTTAAATGGTGCATTTATATAGCAGCTTTTATCCAAAGCCCTTTACAATTTGTTCCTCACATTCACCCATTCACTCACACATTCACGGCGGAGGCAACCATGCAAGGTGCCGACCTGCTCATCGGGAGCAGTTAGGGGTTAAGTGTCTTGCTCAAGGACACCTCGACATGCTGGCTGGGAGAAGCGGGAATCGAACCGGGAACCTCCAGATTACCAGACGACTGCTCTACCTCCCGAACCACTGTTAGTACAGCTCTCAGGTTTTTAGCAATCGGCTTTTTTTTTTCTTTTTTTTTCACTTGAATTTTCATTCAATAGACTTCACCATATCACATTTTAGATAGTATATCAGCAGAAGGTAGACCTTTTTAAGTTAATACAATTGTTGATACTGTTATGTGACCAATGGACCATATAACAACATCCAGTCCACTGCTGTATAGAAATGCAAATAAATATAATCTGGTTAGAAAGGTTTAGGTAACATAGATGGATGGGTCCACCTGCAATTAGCCAAGTACCATTATTTCTCATGACATGCACAGTGATGATGTAGCACATTGGTTCTAGAGCTATTTAGGATCCCAAAGGCCATGCACCCTCTGGAACCCCCCATCTGAAAATAATTGTGTTATATTAAAGATTCAGTACAATGAAAATTGTGTTTTTTTCAATCATCTTTTAACAGAAGGTATGTTGACATCAAATTACCCAAAATGTTAGAGCTGTTATGAAAAAGATGACTGAAACCTTTGATCTCCATCCCGCTGGATATCAACAGAATCAAGCCATTTCAGATATCCAATCTGCTTCCTCTGAAATATTGCACAATATCCATGAATTACTCTGATCAGTCGCATCTAGCTGCTCTGATTGGCCCATCAGTCACATGGTGTGGTGCTGCTCACTGGCAGCAGTGCTCACCGGCCAACGTGAACCTAGTTCTGGCTCTGATCTGGTGTTGGTGCCGGTTGGTTCAACTCGCTAACCTATATATATACTCGCCACATCATCCTCACAGCTCTCACCTCTCCACCACGCACACATCAGGGGGTCCAGCCATTCACACCTCTGGATAGGGGGGTGTATGTGGGGGGGTTGGAGGTGGCACTAGCTAACGTTAACTACTTAAAGGGGAACTATTTTACTATTTCTTTCACAATTTGGGCACTTTTACACAATTCCTGTGAGTTTATGGAACACCTCTGTAATTTTTTATTTTTTTTAATTCATTGTTTTGTATTTCTAATCAAGTCCTCAAAAACAGCATTTTTCTACCTCAAGATCTTGCACCTCATGGTACCAAAGCACCTCAAAGGCGCTAAAAACAAAATTACAAACATCTCAAAACAAACTGGTCAGACTACTGCTTGACCTTACTCCTAGAACCCACCTCACCCCTGCCCACTTTGACAACCTAGGATGGCTTAGAGTAGACGACAGAGTACAGCAACTTGCAATGGGCCTGGTCTACAAGATACACTACATGACCAAGGTACCCATGTACATGTCAAAATACTTCCCAAAGGTCAGTGAATACCACGATCACAACACCAGAGGGAGCTCCACAAATCATGTTAAACCCAGATTTGGCTCAAACAAGGGACTAAACACGTTTAGCAATTATGCCACATCAATGTGGAACGCCCTGCCTAAAGCTGTAAAGGAATGTGAATTACTACCCACTTTCAAAAACACTCTCAAAAAACACCTACGGGAGACTGCAATTCGAAACTGGCCCCTGTAAATGTCCTAACACAACCCCCTCCAATGTACAGTAAATTACCAAGTATGGTCTTGTCAATATTCCAATGTACAGTTTTGTTTGTATAGTTGTACAGTGTCCCCCACCCACCCCTCCTACCCAACCCCCCCCACCCACCTCCAATGTACAGTCCCCCCCCCCCCCACCTATTCAATCCAATGTACAGTTTCTACACCAAATGTATATACTTTTTTTTTTCTGGACTCTTTTTGTATCACAAACCGTACTGTATTTGCAAATCTGGTATGTCATAAATGTATAGATGTAGCAGTACTGTCTATCTGTATGTCATATATGTTACGATGAATTGAAAATGGGGGACCCTGATGTAAACAAGACAAAAGTCTTTCTCTGGTCTGCATCCCCTTAACAATTGTATGTATTGAGCTGTACTGTACTGTACCCATTCTGCAATCTGTTAATAAAGTTTTCAATCAATCAATCAATCAAAGCCGTTTTGAGCCTGGGCTCCTAAACCACTGCGCCGCCTGAACTTTATCATGCAGCGGTGTCTCTCTGACATCACAAATCAGCACATTTTCAGATGACTCAGTTCAGTGAGGGTTAATATTGTGAGAGGAGAATTGGAAGAATGCGCCAATATGAGAATTAGAGACATAGATCATATTAATATAAGTCCACATAGCTAGGAAACAATGCTAAACACTGAAAAAGGCCATTTATAAGATAGTTCCCCTTTAAGCTACAAGCAGACTGTTCTGACAATATTGATTTAACTGATTGATTTGCTGGGGGGGGACACACGCTTTCATGTACTCCTAATGTGCTCTCTGGTCATATTCTTCTAACGTTACTCCAGACCAGCTGTCACCTGCTTAGCTTACACAATCTTCTAACTACGATATTTGCTGGGGGGGGGGGGGGGGGGGGGGGATCGCTTTTGTGCATAGATCACTAGATTCATCAGCTTATAATACGCATTTCCTGGTTGATCAGCAGATGACAGGCAAAATTAACAATAGCAGACATTAAATACTACGACAGGCTTAGGAGGTAAAGCAGTCGTCTGGTAATCTGAAGGTTCCCAGTTCTATTCCAGCTCCTCCCCGCAGCATGTCGAAGTGTCCTTGAGCAAGACACTTAACCCTGATGCTCCTTATGAGCAGGTTGGCACCTTGCATGGTTGCCTCTGCCGTCGGTGAGTGAATGGGTGAATGTGAGCTATACGTTGTAAATAGCTTCGGATAAAGTCCATTTACCACAAACACAACACTGTTCTGACACACAATATGATGTGAGAACAGATTCGCTGGGGGGAACCGTTTTTATTGCATAGGTATAGTATAGAAGAAGAAGTCTTTATTATTTGTCATGCAGATGAAAACACACAGGCAAGCTGGGCACAGGAACACATACACACATGCATTGGGTCGCTGACAAAATGTCGTGCCCGGGGCCCACTCCAAGTGCTCGTGTCCGTCTGCGTTATGGACGCGACAGCGTTAGCCATCTGTTCTGCATGTTTTTCCATTGGGTTTATCTTATTGGGAGGGGAAACCCTTCCTGGCAACGCGGCAACCTGGTCCCCGAGCGGGAATCGAACCCAGTACCATCTAGCTGTGCCGTGGTGTATATGCCACCACGTCCATACTGAAGCTCTGTATCTTTAACCTTTCTAACATTAGTTGGTCTTGCTGCTCTCGATAATGCTGCCACAGCACAGTTTTTCTGGCTGATGAGAGCCGCTTCTTTGGTCTGTAAAAAACAAAACAAAGAACTGGTTGGAGATTAGGCACTGACCCAGAACCAGCCCTCAAAATGGTGGAAAAGGGGAGTCAAGCATCTATAATGTCTAGTGAACAGAAGGCCCCTGGGAGTTGGCTGTGCTCAGAGAGAGGGTGACCTAAATGGACTGCATTTTTATAGCGCTTTTATGCATCACCTCATTGCTGGATTGGAGCTCTGCACTTTATCATAGTCGCTCTGGTGATTAAGGTTCCTACAGTCTGCACTGAATTAGGACAATCTGCCTTTAGCTTCTGTGCCCCAGAAATGTTAGGAATGTTTTGCAATGCACTTTAAAACTCGATTCATTAGTATCTATTTGTCAGCTTACACCTTTAATAGCAAACCACTTCACCACAGTCTGTAGTTGTTTTTAATCATTTTAAATGTTTAATTGATTAATTATTTTATATTTATTATGTGTTGTATTTCTCGACATCATTGTAAATGAGAGCTTGCTCTCAATTATCCTTCAAAATTGTCATTTAATTTCATGAATTTACATTTTGTAGCTGATGCTTTTATCCAAAACGACTTACAAGTCCTGTACAACAAGTCAGCAGGAAGGGTACAACTCTAACAGCTAGGTAACAATGTTCGTCAAACAGTGTTGAAACCTGTTCACGCACACCGACGGTGGTGCCAATCTGCTCATCGGGAGCAGTTAAGAGTCTTGCTTAATGTTTTTGTTTGGCTGTTCACATTATTTAAAAAATGTGGTCCATATCATATTGCAGTGTGAACTGGTCACGCTCCTGAACTGACCCTGCATGTGCAAATTAACAATAAGGAAGATGGACGTAAAAATTCACAATTAATGGTTTAATTTACAAGTTGATTGTGCAGTGGAGGCCAGCTAATTCATGAGCATTCATTCATTTATGATACTCATACGTCCCCTCAAGTTTTGCTTGTACAGAAGTATCACCCCAAATACTTGCAAGGTATTGTATTGACCACTGACCACCTCCATCACTGTCTTCCATGTTTGTATTCACAGAGTGACTCCCACCACAGAATTGCGATGAATGTCAATCGAGAATGACATAAAAGTCATATGAATTCTGATATGACTGTTCAGACTGAGGTCGCATTGCAAAAAAATCTGACCTATATCTACATAGGAAAGTTCAGAACTGAAAAGATCAGATTCCATGTAAATTGTGCCATGATCTGAGTCACATACTGTATGAGCAAAGATTCGGATCACTTTAACAATTTTGCAGATTCAGTCCACAATAAGCCATTTATAACTGAATTAAAACCTCATTGTACTGGATCTTTTAAGTCCAGAATTGCCTAGCTGTCTATAGCCTACTGTGGTTGAGGAGATACCATTGGAGATATATGATATATATCATATAATATATATATTGACTTCTAGTGAATGAAACTGTGAAAATATTACCCAATTTTTCTTACAATATTTCAAAATGTGTTATTTTTTTATATATAGGCAGATATATTTTAACCCAGAATGCATGTCATACAAGTAAGTGGTGTGTCAAAGAGAGATGGCCAGATGAAAAAGGAGGAAGTGACTAGTGTTGTGGTTGTCTTGGCGGTAATGCAGCTGCTATTTCTGACACGGCGCGTGCACACACACACACACACACACACACCCTGTTCATAGACACACCTCCTCAATGCAGAGGCACTCAGAGATGAGGCTCCTGCAGTCACACTCTTTTGTGCACATACACACAAACAGATACCGATTCACACATACTCACTGTCACACAAACTGAACACCCTCTCGTCACTTATACCCACATTGTATTCACTCTATTGGAATCACACACACACACAGACACAGCCGAAACCCTCTCTACTGTGGGTAAAAGAGCATTCATGTAGTCAGAAGGATACTACACGGTATATACCCCCATACACTCTCAAAAACAAACTTTTTGCCAATTTATTTATTCACACACACACACACATGATTGCATATTGATTCTTTCCTCCGATACCACAAGGTAAGTGTACTTTGCTACGTTATGTTTATGCTATGTTTCTCTATTTTTATTTTATTTTACTGATGCCATTTCCATGCTGTCGGTAGAGATCCAAGATATTTATTTGCACAGTTAAACAGTTACACTGTACAATTATAATCAAATTTTGCTAGTCCACTCTTCACACAAAATCACAAAATATGGACTTAAACTAAAATTTGAATATTAAGAAAATGTTTTATACCCAGTTTGATCACCTGTACATTGTATATTACTGTTGCACTTTACTGCAACACTTGGTAGTCACTTGTGGCTCTTACAGCTCTTACTTGTGGCTCTCACTTGCGGCACGGTGGTACAGTGGTTAGCAGTGGTTAGCAGTACAGTGGTTAGCACTGCTGCCTCACAGCAAGAAGGTCCTGGGTTCGAACCCCAGCAGGGGACCTTTCTGTGTGGAGTTTACATGTTCTCCCTGTGTTCATGTGGGTTTCCTCCAGGTACTCTAGTTTCCTCCCACACCATAAAGACATGCACGTTAGGCAGGGACTACAGATGGAAACTAGCTATTATCTGAACAAAAAAAATAATCTAACCCTAACTAACCTTACTGTCATGCACTTGTCCTAATAAACTAACCTACACTGTAGCACTCAACACTTTGATGAACATTGTTACTCAGCTGATAGAGTTGTGCCCTTCCTGATGACTTGTCGTACAGAACTTGTAAGTCACTTTGGATAAAAGCGTCAGCCAAATGACTAAATGTAAATGTAAATAATTAGCTAAAATCTGGCACATTTACATTGATGTGGAAACTGAACATGTGCATTAACACATTCCCGCCCAACAACGTATATATCCGTGTTTCGAATCCACCGGTTGAGGACCACCCACGGATATGTCCGTGGCAAGGTTGTTTTGGCTTTTATTCCATTTTAATAACCTATTCAAGGTCGCCGAGCGGCACTGCAGATGTACCCTACTCTTTGAATTCGAAAAAGTGCATTACCTGTGCACTGTCCCTGGGTAAAAAATAAATAAACAAACAAAACTCACTTGTGGCTCTTCCCTCTGCCACAGTTTCCATCGCCGCGCCACATCAAGCGGTCCGGTTAATCTCCGGCAGCAGTGACACCGGTGATCTCCAGCACAAAGTATAGCACAAGGTATTGTATTATACCTATCTATAAAATGGCTTCCAAGTGTGCCCTTCAACAGGGTTGATGTTCTCCACCACTCAGCCATCCGTTTTTCCACTGGCGCACCTTTTTCCACCCACCATTGTGAACTGTATAAACTGACAGGCTGGTCCTCCCTCCACACCAGGCGATTTCATCACTGGCTTCTACTCATCTACAAGACTCTTCTAGGAAAGACACCTCAACACCCCTCCAGCCTCCTGCACCGTTCCCATAACAACTGCCACCTGAGGTCCAGTGATCTCATTACTCTATTCCCAAGGCCCGCACTTGTCTTTGGCCAGAATTTCTTTAGTTTTTCTGCAGAAAATGACTGGAACTCTCTTAAACTTTCATCACTTCTATCAGTCCACGTGTCCTCTTAACAGGCGCCTCCAAAATTGGCCATTTTATTTTTCGTTTTTGAGGACTGCATACTTTTCTTGCAAACCAAAACCCTATACTTTATACTTATAGCACATGCATGAGCCTGATCTCTTTTGAAAGATGACATTCCGAAGTTTCTGATACAATAAAGAAAATTCACTTTTAGTGCTAATGAAATAGAGTAACATAGGTCTGAACTTGAGTTGTAGTAAAACTTGTTACTAACGTTTTTCTATAGTAGTTAGTAGTCCAGAAGTAGTATTTCCCCAGAAATGATCATGGCTGAAACGACACCCTGGGTCCATAGCCTGACGTCTTGTGTAGTACATGTCCAAATCTCATAAAAATCCGTTCATAAATGAGTGATTAGAAGCGAAAATGTGTAGCGTTCCTGGTTTCTATTTCCTCATATTTCATTCATTCTGCAGTTTTTCTCTTCCTGTTTTCGCTCATAACCTTTCACCTAGATCCCTGGTCGTACACCCCCAGTTGGGGTATCATTGGAAAGCCACACCCCTTGGCTACAACCCTGTCCAATAATTTTCGAGATCGCCAAATGATTGACGGAACTAGAGCCCCAAGAGTCAGGAGGGGTATTTGCACAATACCGTGTACTTCGCGCAAGCCTCACATATTGGCATGTAACTCAAGAACCACTGAACGGATTTTGTCACCTGAAAGGGCTATCGACAGGCAACAAATATATATATATTGTATTAAAGAATATGCACACCCGAGCCACTAGAGGTTGCTAAAGTGCCGGTGGGCAAATTGTCCTCAAGAGGGCCCACATGTGGGCCCCCGCCTGTTAAGAGGATTTATTAAGCAGAAACTGCAACAGTCCCTAGCTGACTGTTGTACATGTCCTCTCTCTATATATTGCTAGTATTTATTTAAAAGCTGTTTCTTTACTTACTATGTATACTATGTACTAGAGGAGTGATGGTATACTATGTGTTTGAGGGGTGATGGTATGCTATGTGTTAGAGGAGTGATGGTATACTATGTGTTCGAGGGGTGATGGTATACTATGTGTTCGAGGGGTGATGGTATACTATGTGTTCGAGAGGAGTGATGGTATACTATGTGTTCGAGAGGAGTGATGGTATACTATGTGTTAGAGAGGAGTGATGGTATACTATGTGTTCGAGAGGAGTGATGGTGTACTATGTGTTAGAGGAGTGATGGTATACTATGTGTTAGAGGAGTGATGGTATACTATGTGTTATATGAGTGATGGTATACTATGTGTTAGAGAGGAGTGATGGTATACTATGTGTTAGAGGGGTGATGGTATACTATGTGTTCGAGAGGAGTGATGGTATACTATGTGTTCGAGAGGAGTGATGGTATACTATGTGTTCGAGAGGAGTGATGGTATACTATGTGTTAGAGGGGTGATGGTATACTATGTGTTAGAGAGGAGTGATGGTATACTATGTGTTAGAGGGGTGATGGTATACTATGTGTTCGAGAGGAGTGATGGTATACTTAAGCATTACATCACGTGGTTTGTGACCAATAAACCATGCCTAGGGGTGGTCGTTAGGCCCGAGGCGCAGCCGAGGGTCGTTAGACCCCCCTAGGCATGGTTTATTGGTCACAAATCACGACTACAAGTGGTGTAAAGCTTTTATACAACTGCCAGATTCATCCAACCTTATTTCTATACAATAAACACACATTAATCGAAGATTTATTGAAAAAAACCATCCGCCAGAAAAAGTAGTTCCCACAACTACAAAAAAGACAAGTTGCCTCCATGTGGAAGCAGCTTGAAGTGCATCCAACCAAACTAACACATCCAACTGTGTATTATTGGAATGATTGAGAGAAGTTGCCTCATGTGGAAGCAGCTTGAAGTGCATCCAACCAACTAACACATCCAACTGTGTATTATTGGAATGATTGATTGAAAATTGTATTACCAGATGCAGAATGGGTACAATACAGTACGGCTCAATACACACAATTGTTAAGGGAATGCAGACCTACTTTCCATAGAACTTCATTCTTAGATGCTTCTATATAAAGTAGGTAAAACAAATTAAAACGTTTTCTTTGCCCTATAGGAAAAAAAACGTTTTCTTCGCCCTATTTTTTTATTTATTTCTTTTAGCCTAAACTTAACCAGTTGGAAACCAGGGGTACAGTAATAAAATTAGCAATCAACCAATCAATCAATTCAATAGACCATGCTCACTTAAAACAGCGCTGCTTCTCTCTCAGTCTGACTCCCCCGCTGTTGCAGACAGGAGTGTGTGTGTGTGTGTGTGTGTGTGTGTGTGTGCGTGTGTGTGTGTGTGTGTGTGTCACAGTGTGTGTGTGTGTGTGTGTGTGTGTGTGTGTGTGTGTGTGTATGTGTGTGTGTGTGTTTGTGGTACGCCAGCGTCGGACAGTGTGAGAGTGAACGCTGCAGTCAGTGGGAAGGAAGTAGAAATTTAAATCAATCAATTAATCAATCAATCAATCCGCGATTTTTCTTTTGTTCTAGATTGACTCAAGACCCATCAATTACATCATCCAACATTGTTTAAAGGACTAACACATTCCCCTTGACAGAATCGCTTCATATTTAGTCGTTATGGTGCTATCAACATATCCATTTGTTGTCCGCGATCTTGTTTTCTCCCGGAGTGAGCCGGGGAGTGATATGTGATTCGGTTGTGGGCGGGTCCTGAGCCCAGGACCGTGGATTGTTGCCAATAAAGACGTGTAAATGGCCAATCAGAATCGAGAAATTTGCATGCCGTTGTATAATATGTGTTAGAGGGGTGATGGTATACTATGTGTTAGAGGAGTGATGGTATTGCCAGGTCATCATTGTAAATTAAAAGCTGTTCTCAATTGATCATCCTGGTCAAATAGAGGTCAAATACCTTTTTTTTCTTTTTTGGTATGTTGATTACCGGCTACAAAGCTGGTCAGTGACGGGTGCATTGAGTACAATTTCTTTCAGTGGGTAAGCGCCTGAGCAGT
>NC_140176.1:41513850-41546350 GCF_963971535.1 Notolepis coatsorum | reverse complement strand
CTGTTCTTTGATTACATCACACTACAAGGACAACACTGTTCTTTGATGATGTCACACTACAAGGACAACACTGTTCTTTGATGATGTCACACTACAAGGTCATCACTGTTCTTTGATTACGTCACACTACAAGTACATCACTGTTCTTTGATGATGTCACACTACAAGGACATCACTGTTCTTTGATTACGTCACACTACAAGGACAACACTGTTCTTTGATGATGTCACACTACAAGTACATCACTGTTAATAATAATAATAATCCATTATCACTGACCGGAATCAAATCTCACCACAGACACTGTTCTCTATTAAGAAGCAAACATGCAGGGAGCTCCAGTAGCTCACCGCGTACCTCGAACGCTATTTCGGCGTCGGGGACAACCGTGCACGTCACGGATCTGGGGTAGCGAGTTCGACTCCCGGACTAGCCGTACTTTCTCAGAGTGTCTTTCCCCCCATCTATACCCCCATTCAACCTGTTTCTGTCGGTCATACTTGACCAGAAAAAGCGATAAACGCGAAAAGAACCAGCTGACTGGTCAAAGTTTAAAAAAAAAAAAAAAAAAGCAAACACGCAGTGTATACAGAAACAGCATGTGATGGTGTTGAAGTAGTGTTTTTGGAAATCACATCTGAAAAGTAGAATTCGTCATGTTGTGTTTTTTTTCTTCTGGAAACAAGAAAAAAAACGAGAGGAGAGGCGGCTTCTTCCTTGTCCTCCTCACTGACATCTTCATCAGAGGAGGAAGAACAAGAAGAATCTAATAAATAATTAGTAGATAATAGAAATAAGTAATCGATAATAAATACAAGTAATATTTAAAAATAAATACATTAAAGTCAAACATGTTTGTGGTAATGTTTGTTTTGTTTTAGTAAGAAGAAACAAATAATTATATCTTAGTATATATATATTTTTTTATTCTATTTAATCAAGTTTTCTCACTGTCTGTTCAGAGGGTTGTGCTGCATGGTGTTTGTTTGTGACATGGAGGTGAATTGAACCAAACAGTTAGTCTTGGGTCCCTCAGTGTGACATCAGATGGGTCCTGGTCCTGTAATGTGAACTGAACCAGCTAGTCTTGGGTCCCTCAGTGTGACATCAGATGGGTCCTGGTCCTGTAATGTGAACTGAACCAGCTAGTCTTGGGTCCCTCAGTGTGACATCAGATGGGTCCTGGTCCTGTAATGTGAACTGAACCAGCTAGTCTTGGGTCCCTCAGTGTGACATCAGATGGGTCCTGGTCCTGTAATGTGAACTGAACCAGCTAGTCTTGGGTCCCTCAGTGTGACATCAGATGGGTCCTGGTCCTGTAATGTGAACTGAACCAGCTAGTCTTGGGTCCCTCAGTGTGACATCAGATGGGTCCTGGTCCTGTTCCTAATTTATGCAAATGACATGTCGTCAGCTTGTGACTGCAACTTGTTCCTGTTTGCGGACGACTCAGCCCTGCTGGTCTCTGACAAGAACAAGTTACAGGTTGAAAAAACCCTCAGCTCGGAACTAGGCAGAATCTGCATATGGCTCGCTGATAACAAACTATCATTACACATGGGCAAAACAGAGTCCATTCTCTTCGGTTCAAATAACAAACTCAGCAAGACCGACGGCTTCTCAGTTACAGTGGGTGACAATATTGTCACAAGGAAAGATGAAATTACCTACCTGGGTTCCATCCTAGAGGCTAATCTCTCCTGTGACAAAATGGCATCCAATGTAATAAAAAAAGTCAACCAACGAACTCGATTCTTGTACCGGATCTCCTCTCTGGTAAACAAGAATACCCTGAAGACTCTGGCAGGAGCACTCATTCAGGGGTACTACGACTATGCTTGCACCTCATGGTACCAAAGCACCTCAAAGGCGCTAAAAACAAAATTACAAACATCTCAAAACAAACTGGTCAGACTACTGCTTGACCTTACTCCTAGAACCCACCTCACCCCTGCCCACTTTGACAACCTAGGATGGCTTAGAGTAGATGACAGAGTACAGCAACTTGCAATGGGCCTGGTCTACAAGATACACTACACGACCAAGGTACCCATGTACATGGCAAAATACTTCCCAAAGGTCAGTGAATACCACGATCACAACACCAGAGGGAGCTCCACAAATCATGTTAAACCCAGATTCGGCTCAAATAAGGGACTAAACACGTTTCGCAATTATGCCACATCAATGTGGAACGCCCTACCCAAAGCTGTAAAGGAATGTGGATCACTACCCACTTTCAAAACCTCTCTCAAGAGACACCTACGGGAGACTGCAATTCAACACTGGCCCCTGTAAATATCCTAACCCAACCCCCTCCAATGTACAGTCATTTACCTAGTATGGTTTTGTCAATAGTCCAATGTACAATTTTGTTTGTTTGTACAGAGTCTCCCCCCCCCTCAATGTACAGTTTTGCTTGTCTATACAGTGTGCCCCCCCCCCCCCCCCCCCAACCACCTCCAATGTAAATTACCCAGTATGGTTGTCAATATCCCAGTGTACCCAACCCCCCCCACCCAACCTCCTCCAATGTACAGTTTCTACGTCAAATGTATATACTCCCTTTTCTTGACTCCTTCTGTATCACAAACAGTACTGTATTTGCAAATCTGGTATGTCATAAATGTATAGATGTAGCAGTACTGACTATCTGTATGTCAAGTATGTCATATATGTCCTGATGAATTGAAAATGGGGGACCCTGGTGGAAACAAGACGAAAGTCTTTCTCTGGTCTGCATCCCCTTAACAATTGTGTGTATTGAGCTGTACTGTATTGTACCCATTCTGCAATCTGTTAATAAAGTTTTCAATCAATCAATCAATCTGTAATGTTTGACTGTGTTTACTGTGATCATTTGTTTTTACTGGGTAATTATACAGTAAGAATGAGAGAACAGCACATACCTTGTGGGTTCTGCATACTTACATAATACACGTATGTACTCCCTTGTTCCTCACTGTCTTCCGCTGTGCCTACATATAAGCACCAGTAGGAACCAGTAGGAACCGGTAAGTATTTTACACAAGGTTACCGTAAATTCCGGAAAACACTGTAAAAGGCAGGCTCAGGCTCTATTATAATGTGTTAATGTTTTATGCCGGGATCAGACTATACAATAATATTGTATCTTTCACGATGGTCACCATGTCAGATTATGTTGTCATAGCATCATAACATCTTGCCTTGTCTTGGCTGGGGAGACGGGATGCGCTTATGTTTGTACCACCGCATGCAGTCTTGGCATGGAGTTGGCCAGGGATCGGGGAGGAGGGGTTTGGTTTTCGACTTCTCATTTTTGTACAAAGTCTAAGAACACGTCACAGGACTTGTCACACTATAGGAGACGCCACATGGCTTTTCTTTGATTATGTCACACTACAAGGTTGTAAAGATGTTCCCAACATTCATAATCGGACATTGCGCTGGAAATGTGTTGATCACGACAAAATTGTGTCAAAATCTGGCTGAATTTGTGTAGTCTGGTCCTGGCGTTACCCAAAGTTCTTCCCCTGAATTCAGATTCAGATTATTTTATTGTACATACATTCTGGAAAAGGTGAGATGCTTGTTTTTCCCAGCTCCTCAACTGTAGTAGATTTGTAAACATAGTACACAATGTATATTATATCTATACAAACTATGACAATAAGCTATAACTATAAATATAAACTATAACTATAAACTAGATAAGCTATAAATAAACTATAATTATAGACTAAAACTATAAACTAAACTATAAAACTAAACACAATACACAACGTATATTCTATCTATACAAACTATGCTATGCTAACTGTATAAATAGCTATAAACTATAAATCTAAACTAAACTAGACTATAGACTAAACATAATACACAACGTATATTCTATCTATACAAACTTGTGTGACAACTAGCGCCTGGAGATGGAAAATAATAGAACAAAATTGTACATTTCAAAATGTCCCTTTAAAGAACACAAGCTCCACTTCCTCAGCCTCATAACATCCAGCCACAGGTAATGATTAACTAGAACTATAGCACAATAACTGCTGAGTAGCAATCCACTCAGGGATAAACTCACTTCTTTTAAAACTGGCAAAGAGGAAACTGAAATATATACTACAGTGAGAGCAGTGAATGGATTCCTATTGCTTATGTCATTCTTTGGGTGGGAATCGCCATAGCGTTGTGTATACGCATGAAGGGTTTTCATTGTATAGAGGGATATGTCATTCATGCATTTATGGCTTTTGTACTTAGAAAAATGCGTCTAGCTACGCATTTCTGTCTTTGTCAGTGAGTAGGAAATTGTACTAATTGAGCTCAGAATCATAACAAAGAAAATACAACCGAGCTGTCAAGTGGAATAAATGACTGGGAATTCAAATGCCATTTATTTAATTTTTTTATGCTGCTCTACACATTTTCTTTATTTTATAGTACATACGCCATACAATAATCTGTTTATAGTGATTGGTGGTAGCAGATTGCTCTTGCAATAGTCATCCACAGTTGGAAATCTCTTGCACTCGAGAAAGATAATAAAACAATGTTCGGGGGAAAATGATAAAGAGATGAAATGTAGAAGATAAAACTATTTAGATAAAATATATCAGATATGCAGGTCATAAAATAAATGTTATGGTGTGTCAATGAGAGAGTGGATGGCGCTGATGTCACCTTGTGGACAGGAAGAGAGATAGGAAGTTAGTTGAACATTGACTTTACCTCTCCTTGGCACAGACTGATGGGGGTATGGCCAAATAACCTGGAAGCCATTAGCTCTAGCTATCTACATTTACATGGACCCTAATATTCCACTAATAATCAGAATAATAGCCAGATCGTAATAAAAATACCTCATATAACCATCTCAATCAGTCGGGTTGAGAGAGGTGGTGTAAACCTTTGATAATCCGTTCAATAGGAAAATATTTGCGTCCAATAGTCTTAATACGATAATTTCTCTCTTTACATATATTCTTTCTGTGCATGTTTACCCCACATTGGGGTAACATCTAAGCTCTTTGATGGCATTAAGTGACGTGAAGGAGTTTCCTGGTAAATTCCAAAACAAAACTTTTCTGTGGCCGTCTTTATCGGAAGCTTAAAGGCCAACCTCTAGGTTAAACCCTACTGATCAATTATGGGTAGTTTACATCATTGGTATATAATTTCATTATTTATTTATTTCCATTTGACACCGGAAATGCCACTCTGAAAGAGTTAAAAAGGTCCACGCACGAATAACATGCACGCGCGAATCAAAAAAGCTTATCAAAACGCCGACGTCACAACAGGTGTGGCTTGCATATTAATGAGCCGAATCTAATGTTGCTTTTCCACTAAAATAAAGTACTCAGTTTGTCTCCGTGTGGGGAGGCGGGGCTGCTGGTGATCAGCATGAGAGCTCCAGAAATGACACGTGAAAAACTGCAGACCACTGATTGGTCAGAAGAGAGACGCGTGACGTCACTGTTTGGGGAGTCTGAACGAAAACAGAATGTCCGCGCCGCCATCTTTAATGTCTCGCGTAGGATATCTTTTGTATGTTTGCAGCAAGAAACGAGTGGAATAAAAAAGGATACAGTCACTGTGTATTCTGCCTCATTTATTGATGAAACAAAACCGACATCAACACAATTTGCCACCGAGCGGAGAGTTTAGTCTGACAAAGATCGCTGATTAGTTACGCTTGTTGTTGGGGGTTAGGGACGTAACGTTAGTTAGCCTAATGCTAACGTTAGCAGATAGACACGAGAGGCTATCTGTGTAGAATAGACACAATGAGGTAACGTTAGCGTTAGCATAATAGACACAACGAGAGTCTGGTTAATGTTGTTATTGATTGATTGAATGAAAACTGTGTTTTACTCTGGCTTGCCAAGCTCATCATAGCCCCTTTCGTGACTGATGCACCGAGTGAAGCTTGTGGACTCGACAACAGCGGCGGCCGCAGGGCGCCGGAGCCCGCAGCGCTAGTTAGCTCATAGCTATCGTGTAACACTAGCCTTTGCGGGCTCGGGCGCCCTGCGGCTGCCGCCGCCGTCGCGTCCATGGGCCCCCCGGCAGGGCACCCGTGGGGTCGGGGTGTACAGAGAGGAGAGAACCATTTTGGGTCGGCCGTTCATGCCGGCCAGCGAGCCGGATGTCGGGATATGTTGTTAGCACAATAGCTACCAAGCTAAGCTATGTTATCTACTAACGTTATAAACACAATGTGTACAACGACACAATGATTTACATTATTACAAATATGGTAACGTGGTTAGCTTTAGAGATGGATGGATGGCTATAATCACGGAGCAATAGTGAGGTGAAACAGATACATTTCCATTCGGCTAGTAGTAGCAAGCATATATCTATGGTAGCAAGGCTCTCTGCCTGCCACTAGCTGTGTGACTCTCAGCGCCCCCTGGTGATACCCCTGGTGACCAATACCTGTTGTGACGACATTACACGTGCACGTTATAAACCATTGATTAAAATATGCAAGTGCATGTTGATTGTGTTGGGCAGACAAAATGTTTTGATAAAAACGCTAAAACTGGGTCAATTTCAATACTTTTCTTTACAATTCTTCATGAAAGTCACTGTTGGCCTAGTCCACATTGTTTATTGAACAAAAATACAACGTGGAGGTTGACCTTTAAGGATTGTTGAATGTCTTTATTGGAAGCTTAGCGTTAGCTAAAAGGATCGTTGAATGTCTTTATTGGAAGCTTAGTCATAGCTAAAAGGATCGTTGAATGCATTGATGGTGAGTCCGTGTAGTGACTGTCCAATTTGTTCTTCTATCACATTATTTACAAATACATTTACATTTTGTCATTTAGCTGACGCTTTTATCCAAAGCGACTTACAAGTTTTGTAAGACAAGTCAGCAGGAAGGGTAAAACTCTTATCAGCCGAGTAACAATGTTCATCAAAGTGCTGCAGTGTCGAATTAATCCAAATGAAGATGTAAAAATAGACCATTTAGTTTTGGCCATTTCACTTTTCCTCTCAGGCTTGGACAGACCATGGTGGAAGGTTGCTGCTCCCTGGCTCACATAGCTTTACATCACATCTGGGGATGAGCCCGGTTGAAAGCTGTTGGGAAAAAAACATAACGTTAGGTTATGGCTATAACCAAGTTCTGTTAGTTAGGGGCGACGCTTGGCATCACCTTACTGCACTATCTCGCGTACGTGCACGCGCACTGAATAAATTCCACAAATGTACCTTTAATACCAGTATTAGTCTGACCACACCCCTCATCAGCTTACCTTCATAAGCAGGTGTGTGGTCACCTGCTCTCCTCCTTCCCAAGCTTTCACCACAAGGTGAGGTCAAGGGCTGCAGCGGCCGTCTGATGCCAAGCGTCGCCCCTAACTAACAGAACTTGGTTATAGCCATAACCTAACGTTCTGTTTCGTTAAGGGGCTCAGCTTGGCATCACCTTACTGCACAAGGGAGGCCAAGCGGAGCCGCTGGCTGACAAATACACCCCGCTGACAGCCCCCCACAACCATCAGAACAGGGAGGGCCGAGCCCCCCCGACCCCCCCTAATGGAGGGTATCCCCCCTATTAGGGGCTTCACGGGAAGGCGACGGACCCGACCGTGCGAAGAGGCACTCAAGCAACTCAACGCACAGGGTGAGCAGACCGTGGCTTGACCCCACGACTACACACACGCACAACACGCATGCCACCCGGGAACGAACGGAAGAACAACCTCGTTACTGCCCCCAGAATCACGGGGTCAAGGGCAAACCCAACCCCGTGGCAAGGCCGTAGCAGCGGAGCGCGAAGGAAGACCAGACCCACCAAAAGGACTGGACTCCCTGGAATGGGGGCCCGGAGAAGTCCATGATGCCAGCATCAAGACCCCACCAGGGGGGCACCTAGTGACCCCGCCCCCCACATCGCCAGCGTATCCGGACAAAAGGCCCCTCAGCCGAGCGGGCCCTGTCCTCCCCAACAGCACACCGCCTGGAACACAAGCCCTGCAACAGGCAGACAGCATGGTCATAACACACAAGAGGTAACCAACGGAAGCAGGCAGTGCACCGGGGAAAGACCAGGCAACAGGCTGTCAACCCAAGCCTGGAAAAACTGCGGACGAGGCAGGCGCCAGAAAGGACAGCTGAAACAGCCGCCCCGGCGGAAGGGGCGTATGCTGGCGTTGTCGCATAACCAAGCTTTCAAACAGCACGTCAGAAGTGGGATCCGTAGACCACTCGGCCCCTGACAGCTGCCCACAGAAAAGCCCATACGATCGGCAGACGTCATGAACGTGCAGGGGCACCCTCAACCGGAGAACCGGGAGTTGACACTGCAGCAACACACCAGAGAACCAACCACCCAGGCATCACCCCATGCAATGGTTGGTCCCATAACCCCTCAGGAAAGAAACCCCGAAACACACCTGCGGCACCGCCGCAGCCCGCGTTCCGGTTCCCAACAGGGCTATCCCGGGCCTACGGGTCAACGAGCATCACCCCGGACCGGGCCCGGTGATACGGGGAGCACAGGGTCCCCGAGGAGGTTAAACCACCCAACAGGCTCCTCAGCGCCAAAACGCAAGAGAAGAGCGTAAAAATGGAAGACCAGCCCCAGCACCCCGCACTCGGTATTCCCAGGAGGTCACCCAACCAAGTACCAACCAAGACCAACCCGTACAGCGGCCGAGATCCGACGAGATCGGACGCGTACAGGTCGGCACGGCCGTAAGCCATTACGACAGTGCAGAATACAACGCACCCAACAAGGGTCCCATAACGCTCAACCCTGTGACACCCGGATCGACCTAGCATTTTTCCCCCTGAAAAAACCCCAAGTCCCTCAGGGTACCAGAACAGCAGATCTGCATCCCCAGCGGACAACGGGTGCAACTGATCTGGACCAGCGCGACCAGAACCAGTCCCGTGCCCTAATCACGCCGACCTGCCAACCCCAGGAGAAGGGGCAGATATGCGCGTTTGATCCCAACACAAAAAAGAAGGCGCCACCCAGATGTGTCGGTATGAACCGCGTCCGGTGGCCCACCCCTAGGGCGTGAGACCCTTCCCCATATGTCCAGACCCATTCCGTCATCATCCCCTGACATGAACGGGAACCCATCAACAACACACAGGATGTCGGAAGAGGCAAAACCCCCATCCCAATTGCTCCATAAAAACGCTGTTTCACCCAAGCAAACAAGGCGCGCCAGTCAGCAAATGGCCCAAAAGCACATCCTGAGCCAGCACTATGTGTGCGTTTTGACATACCCACATCAACAATAGGCCGTTTAGACCACCATATTGAATCCCCAAGACGCCCAGGGAAACGACAAGAGGGGCGAGATGCAATCAACTCCATGAATGAATGAATGAAAATATTTACCCAACAGACTGCAGTACAGGAATACACACAAAAAGATAAGGGGAGGCAGACCTGAGAAAGACGTTAGTCTTGTTTCCATCAGGGACCCTCATTTCCAATCCATCAAGACACATTCAACTCTTTATAAAATAAAGAAAAGGCATCACCCGTATGACCCAACTGCACAGCTGGGAGTAAAAACCCTGTTTTTCACATGATTTTAATCCAGTCACTCCTTTTAATCAGAGTGTAAGACCAGACTCTCCCAGAAACACCTTCCCACATGAGACTACGGTCAAGAAAAAAGATATGTAAACTGTGAGACACGTGACCAATAGACTCAAGTTTGACACATAAACCGGGCGCAGCAGGCCTGTAAGCCCTGCGCCCAACCTCGACATCTTTAAGACACCAGCTCATGGAAGGCGTCGCCATAGCAACAACGCTACAACGGGCGGGGAAAACCCCACCGGATCCTGTCATAACAGGAGTCGGTAGAATACCCCTTCCCCCCCCCCCCCCCCCCCCCTGTCAAGCACTGGCTTGGCCCTGACTGGCTCAGCAGAAAAGATAAAAAATCCTCTAAACCAATCAAGTGGGAAAAAGGAGGGGTTTATTCGACACCCCCTCCCGAAAACACACCCTTTATCCCTACACACAGAAAACAACCGTAGCCATCTTGAAAAACCTCCGGTAGAAACAATGCATAGCATAAGCTAATACAATGCCTGCTACCCACAAAAAGTGTAAAAGGGTTTACAACAAAACACAAGTCGCCTGTGCGTGAATCCCATACCCGTTGCCTATGTCATACATAGGAAGAACGCCGAACGAGAGTAACGGCTAGGCCGTGAAAAGTGTGCGTACGAGCATTACTGCAACTAACAACACAGCATTGTGAAAACACATATACTTAGTTAAAGCAATGGAATAACACCAGTTCTAATTGCATGTGGAGCATCAAGCTAAATAGAACCTATTACCGAGTGTAAGTTGCAGACCTTGCTTAACCTCGTAACACAACACAACTCACCCCCCAACGTAAACAGGGTAGATTCATATATACACAACCCCACCATATGATTTGTATGAAGAAACACACAGTTTGTTCGGCCAAACACAGTCCCCCTTATGTCGGGGAACTTTTTTTATTAATTAATAAGTGTAAGGCACAATAGGGGCCGGGAAGGGTGTAGGGGAGGGGACACAGAGGGGAAAAAGTCACTCCTAACGGCGTCTGCCACCTCGCGCCGCTCGAGTCTTGCCACCCCGGGGTCTGCTGGACACGACGTTCCCTACCGTCTCCTCCGGTCTGGGATGGGCCGGCGGTGGCCGAAGCGCCGTTTCGTCCCCTGGCCCTCTTGGCAGGGCCAGCAGCGGCGGCGGAGGCAGTGGTAGCGGCGACGGAGACAGCTCGACGTCGCGGAAGCCTTCTGCCCCCACCGGCAAGGATGGGAGGCGGAAAATGGGGTTGAAGGATGGATCTCTCCTCTGCCATTTCTCTGCATGTTGAGGTCATCAATTGCAGGGCCTTCCCGAACAGGCCAGCGTCGGAGAGGGCGGCCGTCAGAAGAGGGGCTCTCTTCTTCTCTGGCACACGGGCCTGCTCCAGCCAAAGGTGATGCTGGCCCAGGGTGGCCAGGGCGCGCACTTTCCCCATGGCTATGGCCAGCACCTGGGAAAGGTGCAGGACAGCTCCCGCAGCCTGGGTGATCTGATCGCATTTTACCTCGTTCAGATCCGTGCCGCCCGTCATTATCCCCGATACAAATCTAGCCAGGTGGGCGATGTTAGACGCCGCAGCCAGCGATTGTGTACCAGCGATGAATGACTGGTCACCCCAATAAGCCAATCGCCTAGCCGACTTCCCCTGGAGAACCGGCTTGCATAGGGGTTCCCACACCATATCCGGACAGAGGAGCGCGGCCATTGGATTGTCAAGCCGAGGCACGCCCTCCCCCATACCTTTGACTAACCCCGACACCCGCGTAACTGGTACGTAGGCGGGAGTTAGTCCCATGATGTTGGACACCGCCTGACCCCGACGAACATAGGCCCCCATCGATGGGAAAAATGGGTAGACAACGTCCACCCCTCTCACTGGGGGACGCTGCCAGGGATGGCCTATGAGGTCATCAGGGACAGGTGCAGGCAATGGCAGCGGCAGCGGCACACCGTTTGCGGTGGCGGCTACCGCCATGAGCTCGGGAAACAAGGCCCGCAGTTCCCCCTGCGAACCTTCCTCCACCGACCCCGCATCCCTCGCATACAGCAGGCTGCGACTGGTCAAGGAGCCACAATCCGATGCGGCCGACAGTAGGGCATCCTGCTGATGAGGCCAAGGTGGTTCCTCGACATCCTCGAACAAGGCGCCCCATGGAGCCATTTCTCCCCCCTCCGGGGTCTCCGGAGGAGGGATACTCTCCTCCACGGGACCATCATACAAGAATCCGTCCGCCTCCTCCATGAAGTCCTCAGTTTCCATCAGAAATCCAGAGTCGGACGCATCCTCGCTGGTCTCCAGCAATTCCCCAAACCCAGGCCGTTCGCGTCTGCACGCCACCATCTTGCGACGCGAGCGAGCAGACGCAAAAAGTTTTCGTCGCAAATCCTCCGGCTCCAAAACAATCCCCCGTTCATCAACGGGCGATTCCCCAGAACCAGAGGAACCAGAGTCGAGATCAGGCCATCGCCGGAGCGACGGCACCGAACCCTCGGCTCGTCGGTGAGGAAAACTATCCACCGGCAGTCTCCCGGGCTGGGTCGGCAACCACGAGAGTGGCAACAGCCCAGCACCGAAGCGCACGACGGAGGCGGGAATGGAGAACCGGTGGTGAAGAGTAGGTCTAGCGGGTCTACTCTCCGCGGAATACATTATGACCCAAACCTTTTCTTATACAACAAAGTGAGAGAAGAAAAGGTTAAGCACAATGTAAACCAGTCACAACTCTTTTCAACTAACAAACACGTCAAGTGGGGTACTACCGAGGCACTTTCCTTGTGGTGAAAGCGAGAAGGAGGAGAGCAGGTGACCACACACCTGCTTATGAAGGTAAGCTGATGAGGGGTGTGGTCAGACTAATACTGGTATTAAAGGTACATTTGTGGAATTTATTCAGTGCGCGTGCACGTACGCGAGATAGTGCAGTAAGGTGATGCCAAGCTGAGCCCCTTAACGAAACAGAACTGGATGTTTTTGTATAGTATAGTTAGTATAGCTAGTATAGCATAGTGACATATAGTATAACTGTATATTGTATAGTAGTGTACATAGGACTCATTACCTTTTAATTCGTAAGCTTAGCATTGTATTGTATTTTATCTTAGTACTTTTATCATGTCTATTTTATTATCTATTCTATTTTATTCTATTATTATTTGTATTTTTTGCACAATCAAAGCGGGCATGGCCACATTCATTTCACTATATGTCTTGTATGTGATGAATAAACCTCTTGAATCTTGAATTACATCTGGGGATGAGCCAGGTTGAAAGGCTTGAAACAACAAAACATGTTGAAATTATGCACAGAACTCATTCACATCCCATCCATCCCCCCTCTCCTCCGGTTCCCCAGGGCTCTGTCCTTGGCCCTATCCTCTTCATCATCTACCTCCTCCCACTTGGTCTGATTCTCCATAAATATAACATGGCCACTCCACAGAAACGGCCCTCATTGCGGTTACAGAGGCACTTCACTTAGCAAAAGCGAAAGGCCTCTCCTCTGTCCTGATTCTCCTAGATCTATCTGCAGCCTTCGACACAGTCAACCATCAGATCCTCCTCGCGGCCCTCGCAGGAATGGGAGTGGCTGGCTCTGCGCTGACATGGCTGACATCATACCTCAATGACCGCTCCTACCAAGTGTCATGGAGAGGGACCCTGTTGGCCACCCGCCCCCTGCGGACGGGTGTCCCCCAGGGCTCGGTCCTAGGACCCCTTCTCTTCTCCCTCTACACTAAATCACTGGGTAACATTATCACGTCTCATGCCTTCTCGTATCATTGTTATGCCAATGATACTCAACTCTTCCTCTCCTTCCCTCCCTCCCTCAGATATCCACGTCTCTGAGCGGATCTCGGCCTGTCTGTCCGACATCTCCGCCTGGATGACGACCAACCACCTCAAACTGAACCTAAGCAAAACAGAATTGCTCCACCTGCCGGCAAAGCCTCCCCCCTGACCGACCTTTCCATCACAGTCGAGAATGCAGCTGTGACCGCGTCCCCGACCTCCAAGAACCTTGGTGTTGTCCTCGACGACCAGTTGAACTTCTCCGCTCACATCGCAGCGACAACCAGAACCTGCAGATTCCTCCTGACCAACGTCAGAAGGATCCGCCCCTTCCTGACAAAAGAAGCCACCCAACTCCTCGTCCAATCAACAGTCATCTCCCGCTTCGACTACTGCAACGCACTACTTACTGGCCTCCCGGCCACTGCCACCAAGCCTCTTCAACTCATTCAGAACACAGCGGCCCGCCTGATCTCAAACCTACCGAAGTCGGCCCATGTCACCCCACTTCTTAGGGACCTGCACTGGCTCCCCATTGTTGCACGAATCCGCTTCAAGGCCCTCGACCTGGCATACCGTGCGGCAAAGGGAACCGCTCCCACCTACCTCTGGTCAATGGTCTCTAACTACACACCCTCAAGACCCCTACGCTCTGCATCTTCTGGCCATCTCAGACCCACTCCTATCCGAGCTCCGGGAGGATCATCAAGGAGAACCTGCCTTTTCTCAGTCCTTGCCCCACAATGGTGGAATGAACTACCCACCCCAGTTAGGACAGCCGAAACCCGTCCAATCTTTCGCCGTCGACTAAAGACATACTTCTTCAACCATTATCTGAAAAAAATAATAATAATAATAAAACCCTAACTAACCTTACTGTCATGCACTTGTCCTAATAAACTAACCTACACTGTAGCACTCAACACTTTGATGATCATTGTTACTCAGCTGATAGAGTTGTGCCCTTCCTGATGACTTGTCGTACAGAACTTGTAAGTCACTTCGGATAAAAGCGTCAGCTAAATGACTAAATGTAAATGTAAATCAATTTCCACTGTTACGCGGGCGACACCCAGCTCTATGTTTCCTCCAAACCCACTTCCACCCTCCCTCCCTCTTCCCTCTGTGCCTGTTTACAGGAAATCAAATCCTGGTTCACTTAAAATTTTATCAAACTAAACAGTGATAAAACAGAGGTAGTCCTCATTGGCTCCACACTCACCAAGCACCCCAGTTTCACCCTCACCATAGACAACTCCTTGGTTTCCCCCTCCCCCAGGTCAAGAGTCTGGGTGTCATCCTCGACAGCACCCTATCATTCCATTCCCACATCAACAACACCATCCGGTCCGTATACTTCCACCTTCGCAACATCAACCACCTCCGACCTTCACTCACTCCCAACAGCGCCGCAATCCTGGTCCACTCCCTCGTCACTTCCCACTTGGATTACTGCAACTCCCTTCTCTTTGGTCTCCCCCACAAACTCCTCCATAAGCTCCAACTGGTCCAGAACGCTGCTGCCTGTATAATAACCAGAACCCCTGTCATACAGCGGCACGGTGGTGTAGTGGTTAACACTGTCGCCTCACAGCTAGAAGGGCCAGGGTTCGATTCCTGCTTGGGGACCAGGTTTCCATGATGCCAGTTACCCAGGTGGGGATATCTCCCGGGCCCTTCTGTGTGGAGTTTGCATGTTCTCCCCGTGCTCGCAAGGGTCCCCCCCCCCCCCCCCCCCCCCCCCCTGATAAGAGAAACCCAATGGAACAACATGCAAAACAACAGATCGCTAACGCTGTCGCCTCCGTGACGAAGACAGGCAGGAGCACTTGGATAGTCCCCGGGCGTGGCTCATGCCACAGCCCTCGTCTGCTCCCGGCTGCCCTTGGGGGGAAGGACGACGGGATGGGTTAAGCGCAGAGGAGTATCACATCGGTGATCCTACAAAGACAATGCGTGTGTGTTCCGGTGTGTGTGCTAACTAACATTGAGTGTCGTTGCATGCCAATTAAAGACATCTGCGACAGGTCCTGCATTATTATTATTATCAGTCACCCCCATCCTACGCCAACTACACTGGCTTCCCATTAAACACTGCATAGATTACAAGATGCTCCTCCAAGGCCATCCATAACCTCGCCCCTCCATACCTGTCCGACCTCCTCCACATCAACATTCCCACCCAGTCCCTCAGGTCTGCCTCCTCCATCAACCTGACCGTCCCCCCAGCCCGTCTGTCCACCATGGGGTCAAGAGCCTTCAGCTGCTCTGCCCCTTGCCTCTGGAACTCCCTCCCCCCCGACATCAGGAACATTGACTCCATCATCCCATTTAAAACCCACCTCAAAACCCACCAGGCGTATGTCTGATTTTATTTTAAACTTGATTGTGATTGTAAATGAACTGTTTTTAATTCTTGTACGGCGACCTTGAGTGTCCTGAAAGGCGCCTTATAAATTAAATGCATTATTATTATTATTATTATTATTATTATTATTATTATTATTATTATTATTATTATTATTATTATTATTATTATTATTATTATTATTATTATTATTATTATTATTATTATTATTATATATTATCCATATGGCAGATCATGGTCTTTGCATAGGTCTGTCTGAATATACCTGCATAATAATCCTTCTATATACCATTACCTACTTATACTCCTGCATATAACCCATTTAACTCTAGCATGTACAATAATGCTGTTTATTACATGGCGTTTTAACATTCGCCGAAATGCTTGATTGTGATTGGTCAATAGCCCCTGACAGCGGTGAATAATTTTTCGATAACTGACCGCTGCCATGGGCAACGTGCAATAATCACCGGTGATTATTGCTTTTCGCAGCTGGAGCAATCAAGCCCACTGACACACACTGCATCAGTGCAATCAGACACACCTGCCGGCTGCCGGCGATAATAATAATCACTTTATTTGGGCTGACAGAGCCACAGAACAACTGCGTCTGCATTTGATCTCGTCTTGTCGATGGTGTAAAATGAATTAGGTATATTGTTAGTAAGTTAGCCATGTAATAAGCGGGATAATGTATAGCCTTCACTACGTTTAAAACACCTCGACGAGGCGCCTCGGTATTCTAAACTCCGTGTCGGTCAATTATTTTGCGACAATGACCTTGTAGCTATACATTATCCCTTACATATACCATATATCCACATCTGTACATACCTGCACATAATCATTTTACATATCTGTAGATACGATATCTACAGTATATCTGTACATATCCCTTACCCACTCTTACCAGTTACACCGCTGGCCAGTATGGCTTACTACCATAGTGTCATAGTGTCATGTGTATCACTGTACATATTAATACTACAACTCTGTACATACATCTGATTAGCACTATTACTCAGTAGTACTAATTTATATATTTTATACCCAATTTAATTACCTGTACATTGTATATTACTATTGCACTTTACTGTTACATTTGCACTCTGGTTGGATGCCAAACTTCTTTTTGTTGTACTGTACTTGTGCTGTATAATGACTACATTTGAATCTAATCTAATCTAATCTAATCTATGAGTGTCTCTTACAGAATACAAAGATCTCTTAGGGCACCACTCCCACCAATTAATAGACGCCTATCTGAAAAGGGCATTAAGGAATAAAACAGGCAGGAGGCAGTTGCCCCCATAGGAATAGTTACAGCTATGTAGGTATAGGTATAGTATACTCTTTTATAACCACAGAAAGAGGAGGGTTCTGAAACCTATGTACTGGTAGACTCTGCAGTGTGGCTTCAGGGACGGGAATGTGAGGAATTCAGTCTCACCTTGGGATCTGGGCTCATTAAACCATACTGGTGTCACTGTCCCAACAAACAAAGGCTCATAACCCATTTTGGGTCCTGAGCCATTGTTTGAGAAACAATACCCTACCGTATCACGGCATAGACACACAGAGACGTTTTTGCTCTACGACATCAAGAGTCCTCTGTGTGGACAACTGATTTAGATGAATAGCTACACTTCAAATGTGTGTGTGTGTGTGTGTGTGTGTGTGTGTGTGTGTGTGTGTGTGTGTGTGTGTGTGTGTGTGTGTGTGTGTGTGTGTGTGTGTGTGTGTGTGTGTGTGTGTGTGTGTGTGTGTGTGTGTGTGTGTGTGTGTGTGTGTGTGTGTGTGTGTGTGTGTGTGTGTGTGTGTGTATGTTCGTATGCTTGTATGCAGCCCGATTTCGCGTAAAATATGTAAATGAAGTACTTATCGACCACAGGAAAAAGGTACATATTGTATCATATGTTATGATATAGCCTTATGTAATATATTGATGTATTTACGAAAAGGTACAATGTGTACAATGTGTGAACCTGGGACTCTCACATGGGAGGCAAGTGCCTTTACCTCAAATCTACCAAGACATACATTTCTCGTCCAAACCCTAACCCTAACCATAACCCCAACACACTGGTTGAGGCTATAACCACTATAAAATAAGTAAATATATTACTTATGGTTATAACCTACATTATGTGACGGCAGAAGTAAGCGACTGCTTGCTTCTTAGGGTTCCTCCAGTTTGCTCTGAACTAGGAAAAACGTTAGGTTATGACTATAACCAAGTTCTGTTAGTTAGGGGCGATGCTTGGCATCGCCTTCTGCACTATCTCGCGTACGTGCACGCGTACTGAATAAACCACAAATGTACCTCTAATACCAGTATTAGTCTGACCACACCCCTCATCAGCTTACCTTCATAAGCAGGTGTGTGGTCACCTGCTCTCCTCCTTCCCAAGCTTTCACCACAAGGTGAGGACAAGGGCTGCAGCGGCGTCCGATGCCAAGCATCGCCCCTAACTAACAGAACTTGGTTATAGTCATAACCTAACGTTCTGTATCGTTAGTGGCTTAGCTTGGCATCGCCTTCTGCACAAGGGAGGCCAAGCGGAGCCACTTGGCTGACAAATACACCCCGCTGACAGCCCCCCAAAACCATCAGAACAGGGAGGGCCGAGCCCCCCCGACCCCCCCTAATGGAGGGTAGCCCCCCTATTAGGGACGTCACGGGAGGGCGACGGACCCGACCGTGCGAAGAGGCACTCAAGCAACTCAACGCACAGGGTGAGCAGACCGTGGCTTGACCCCACGACTACACACACGCACAACCCGCATGCCACCCGGGAACGAACGGAGGAACAACCTCGTTACTGCCCCCAGAATCACGGGGTCAAGGGCAAAACCCAACCCCGTGGCAAGGCCGTAGCAGCGGAGCACGAAGGAAGACCCAGACCCACCAAAAGGACTGGACTCCCTGGAATGGGGGCCCGGAGAAGTCCATGATGCCAGCATCAAGACCCCACCAGGTGGGCACGTAGTGCCCCGCCCCCCACATCGCCAGCGTATTCGGACAAAGGCCCCTCAGTTACTGCACCTGGTATTCCCAGGCGGAACCAACCAGGCCAGAACCTGCCCAGCTTCCGAGATCGGACGAGACCGGGCGTGTTCAGGTCGGTATGGCCGTAAGCCGAGCGGGCCCCGTCCCCCCAATAGTACACCGCCTGGCACACTGACCCTGCAGAATAGGCAGTCAGCATGGCCGTAAGCACACAAAAAAGGTTAACCAACGGAAGCAGGCAGCGCACCGGGGAAAAACCAGGCAACAGGCTGTTAACCCTAGCCTGGAGACTGCGGACGAGACAGGCGCCAGAGGGGACAGCTGAACACAGCCGCCCCGGCGGAAGGAGCGTAAGCTGGCGGTGTTGCATGACCAAGCCTCCATTTAACAACCCCCACCCAGAGGGGTCGAGGCAGAGAAGGCTGACACGATTGGCAGACGTCATGAACGTGCAGGGGCACCCTCAAACGGTGAACCCGGGAGTTGACACTGCTCCAACACACCAGGGAATCAACCACCTCGGTGTTACCCAATGCGGTGGTTGTTCCTATAACCCCTCAAGAAAAAACTCCAAAACACACCTGCGGGTATACACCGGCTATACCGCAGTACAAGTGTTTCAGTTTCCAAAAAGGGTTAACCCAGGCCTACGGGTCGCAAACATCACTTCGGACCGGGCCTGGCGGTACGGGAAGCACAGGGTCACCAGAGGAGGTCAAAAAACCACCCCCACAGGCACCTCTTCGCCATGCGTGAGAGAGGAGCGAAAAACAATGGAGAACCAGCCCCTAAGCACACCGTACCTGGTATTCCCCGGCGGTCTCCCAACCAAGTACTAACCAGGACCAACCTGTGTAGCGGCCGAGATCCGACGAGATCGAGCGCGTACAGAATGGCATGGCTGTAAGCCATGACGACAGTGCTGAGTAAAAACATACCCAACCAGGATCTCCATAGCGCTTAACCCTGTGACACCCAGACCGACCTGGCATTTTTCCCCCTGAAAAAAGCCCAAGTCCCTCAGGGTACCAGAACAGCAGATCTGCATCCCCGGCGGACAACGGGTTCAACTGATCTGGACCAGCGTGACCAGAACCAGTCCCGTGCCCTAACCACGCCGACATGCCTACTCCAGGAGAAGGGCAGATATGCGTGTTGATCTTAACATGAAAAGAAGGCGCCACCCAGACGTCGGGACGAACCGCGCCTGGTGGCCCACCCCAAGGGCGTGAGACCCCACTACATATGTTCAGATCCATCCCGTCATCATCCCCCAGACATGAACGAGAATCCGTCGACAACCCACCCAGGTCATGGGATGTGGTCGCCGGAAGAGGAAAAACCCCCATCTCAGTTGCTTTATAAAAACGCTGTTTCAACCACAAGCAACTAAGGCGTGCCAGTCAATCGCCTGTTTACAGCGAGCTAGCACTATACGTGCGTCGGGACACACCCCCATCAATGAACAGGCTATTTAGACCTGTCATTGAATCCCCAAGGCGCCCAGGGGAACGACAAGAGGGGTGTGACACTCCCTAACTCCAACACTTCTGGAATAGAAAGAAGGAAGCATCAACAGTATGTATCCCAGTCTACACAGCCGGGGTAAAAATTTTTCACATTTTTACACCCCACCACCCTCCCATAGGAAAGAGACGGGGATCCCCAGAGAGACTTCCCACGCGAGCTGTACAGATTGAAAAGAATATATTGCACCATGAGCCATGTAAAAAACTGGTTTTAGGGCCTCCGGGGAAGAGGCACCGAACCCATACACACTCAATAAACGAATTGAATCGAATATACATACAATAGAAAAGGACCCTTCTAGAGGGTCCACTCACTTTGACAATCTGAGGAGGAAGGCTCTGTACTCTGATGGAGGCTTCCTCACATGGAAGAAGGAGTCCGAACTCACAGAAGGCCTGAGTAGGCGCTTGGTGAGGAGGAGCCCTGACCACCCCCCCTGAAAACAGATCCATCACATGGACCTGAACAGCACACGGAAGTCCTACCAACAGAGACGCGCACGGTGACGTACTCTATGGCGGGGGAATTCCTGCGGTGCACACGCCCAATATACCAGGCCGTGGGACCAGGAACTCCCTCCCCCCCCCCCCCCCCCCCCCCCGTAACGTGCCGAACCGCCACGTGACGGGAACCTTGAAGGACAGGGGGTGTACCCCTGACCGACAGAACAATGGGGAGAGGAAAGGTTACCAGTTCACCCCTTTACGACCCCACACCCATGATACGACGTAACGACAAAAAGAGAATATGACACAGTCATAGTCAGCTCTATGAAGCGTTTCACAGCTCCACACAGCGCACGAGCTAACCTGCTATCTGATTTTTACTAAGGAAAAACACAGAATAGAGAGGGCTCTAAGAACCCCGGTCCAACATACACATGTGCTTCTGTGGCCAGTACAACCCAGTTGTAGGTCACATGACACACACAACCCATCATCACCTACAAAAAATGGCAAAAACACTCAACAGAGGAACGCCGTTTTTTTCACAATGAGAGAATACATCATTCTTGATTAGTATCGACCACAGGCCTTGCTAAGCACACATGACAGCAACCAAACCAATTTCCCTTTAGGAAATAAGTTTCTCCAGCAGATTTAGCACAACCTCAGCAATCAAGCTGAGAGTTACATCGTATCCCTACCACACAAAAGACACCATTAATGCACAACATGTCTGATAGGAGGTGATAAAGTCCCCAGGGAACCGGGGGGGGAAACACAATCCTCCTATTTTACCCTCAATACGGCCAGTCAAAACAGGAAAACCTGTTAATGTGTGAACTCACTGTTCATTGTCATTACAGTCTGAGAAAGAACATTCTTTTACTCACTCGTCACCAAGCATAGCTTCATAGGTTAGTTGCCTTAGTAGTGAGTACACGGTACACATAAACACCATGATGTTTCTCACACAACAACCAGATCAATACATCACGACCTGCACGGAGAAGCTAACTGCCAGTGACAAAACAGCTCACACACAACCCGCAACGTATCTCAAATGCATTGCAACAACACACGTTTTGGGAAAAAACACCGTTATTCACAATACATTTTAGCAAGGTAAAACCAGAAGACGTGTTTATGAGGTCTGGCCAACCCCGTACCTGCCCGGAACGCAGATCAGCGAAGTGCAGTCACAAGCCACCGTAGAACACAGCCGTCCCGTGTTGTTCGATCCGGGCAGCGTCGCCGCTCCACCAGTCGCTACAGTCCTCTTTGTTGACGCAATCCCCGTCTAGGCTCGGGCAGGGTTGACGAACATCCCCTGTCAAGGATGACGTCGTGGTCAAGAGTGTAAAACATGTTAAAAATCAAAGCACGTTCAACAGAATAGCATCAAGCTAACGGCTGCTCCAACCGTTCGGGTGCTATTGCTTCCGCTCGCGAGACGCCGATCTACGACGCACGCGATCAGGAGCGAGCTCCCGGCGGCGCGCGAGAAGCCAAGCTACCCCGCGCCAGGCCACCGACCGGCTAACCGTAAGCTATGAACATGTAAACAATGACATAACACTCACCCAGACAGGCCGCCGTTCTGAACCCTCCTCACTTTTTAAGAGAAAAGAAAAAACAAGACGTCAACACCGCTTCACAACGGTGACATTAACACGTCCGGCGGAATCAGCACAGTACCAACTGGCCTGTATAGCTGACTTTGAACATGAATCTGCCGCTATCGCACATTACATGCACATATCCCCTCGTGAAGGAATACTCTCATTTGGATATGAAAGATGGGGTCTTAACACGGTGACAGAGAGAATCCACTCGTCCAGAACACACAGGGATCACCAGTGTCAATGGTCGCGGCCCACTAGTTAAAACTATAATGGTCGCCAGACCAAGGCCTTCTGTCGCCTAGACGGCTAAACAAAGGACCCTAGCCTGGGGCCGGTTTCCATAAACTTTGTCAAGTAGCCCCCATAGCACTAACAGACAAGTGGAGCCCGCCAGCAAACACTACTCACCCAACCTGGAACGCACCGCTCCTCACAACAGCGGCATGTCCGACAGTTCAGCTGTGGCCTGACAGGTTTCACCCCAACAAACACAGCAAGGAACTGCAGTTGAGAAGCATGCAGCGGCGTGCTCCCAATACGAAAACCGGTGGAGGGTTTGTAGAATGATCATCATCTTCTAGACACTCCAGTACGAAGACAATATCGCCGTATTTTCTCGAAAATAGTGAGAGAGAAAATAAAGATATGATGTCAACGTATCCTTGTTTCCCAAGCTGTTCCTAATCCAATTTCTTCCATCATGGTGTCAAGTGTGGGGATCTACCGAGGCACCTCTTCCTTGTGGTGAAAGCGAGAAGGAGGAGAGCAGGTGACCACACACCTGCTTATGAAGGTAAGCTGATGAGGGGTGTGGTCAGACTAATACTGGTATTAGAGGTACATTTGTGGTTTATTCAGTACGCGTGCACGTACGCGAGATAGTGCAGAAGGCGATGCCAAGCTAAGCCACTAACGATACAGAACTGCTTTTTTCCAGATGCTTCCAACCCCTGGAATGCCCTCCAACTGACACTGAAGCTGAAGGCTCTTCCTTCTTGTGCTGCATTTAAAAGTATGACCTCCGACCACTGTGTGTCGACTTGTATCATTATTTATTCTTATTTATTGTGCCTATATGTATGAAATTGCTGATGAAAATGATGTCTTGTTTTGTAAGCTTGTCGTCACTGTAAATGAGGGTAACCTCAGTGTCTTACCAGTTGAAATAAAAATGCATGCATACAGTATGTGCCTATTTGCATTTGTTTGCATGCTTGTTTATGTGTGTACATGTTCACGTAGGCGTGCACATGTGTGTATTGTGTCTGAATGCTTTAAATGGACTGCATTTATATAGCAGCTTTTATCCAAAGCGCTTTACAAATCCGAAGCCTCACATTCACCCATTCACGCACAGATTCACACACCAACGGCAGAGGCGACCATGCAAGAGCAGTTAGGGGTTAGGTGTCTTGCTCAAGGATACTTCGATGCGCTGCCGGGAGGAGCTGGAATCGAACCGGCAACCTTCTGATTACCAGACGACCGCTCTACCTCCTGAGCCACATGTTGCCCCACTTTCATTTGAAATGTTTAGTATATGACTACATTTTATATTGAACATGTGTAACGGCCAGGTGTTAGAGAACAATGAGGAATGGTTCTAATGTGTGTGTGTGTGTGTGTGTGTGTGTGTGTGTGTGTGTGTGTGTGTGTGTGTGTGTGTGTGTGTGTGTGTGTGTGTGTGTGTGTGTGTGTGTGTGTGTGTGTGTGTGTGTGTGTGTGTGTGTGTGTGTGTGTGTGTGTGTGTGTGTGTGTGTGTGTATCCCAGACAGCATGCCAGCAGAGCCTAGCCTCCCAGGGGCAGATGGGGTGGGCAGTAACTGTGCCATATGCGGGGACAAGGCGACGGGGAAACACTACGGGGCCTCCAGCTGTGACGGCTGCAAGGGCTTCTTCAGACGCTCCATACGCAAGAGCCACGTCTACACCTGCAGGTAAACACACAACACAACATACGCTCCATACGCAAGAGCCACGTCTACACCTGCAGGTACACACACAACACAACATACGCTCCATACGCAAGAGCCACGTCTACACCTGCAGGTAAACACACAACACAACATACGCTCCATACGCAAGAGCCACGTCTACACCTGCAGGTAAACACACAACACAACATACGCTCCATACGCAAGAGCCACGTCTACACACCTGGGCCCTATTCCCCGTACCTGGTTCAACTAAGTCGATCAAAAGTCCCATTAGCCAGATTCAATTAACGCGATGATTGAAACGAGGCTATCCCTGTTCCTCGAAGGCTGATTCACTCTCGTTAATTCGAACCAGACTTGACTAATAATTGCGAGCGGCCGCCTCACCTGAAAAGGCATCATATGTCGATCGCAGAAATACTGATTTTCTAACGGCATTGATTGATTGATTGATTGATTGATTGATTGATTGATTGATTGATTGAAAACTTAATTAACAGAATGGGTACAATACAGTATGGCTCAATAGCCTCGCAGACAAATTAAATGAATATCTATAGGCTAATTTTAAGTCCCTCATTACCCCAATCAAAAATTATAATTATTATATTTCTTTAAATATGCCTATAATCGAATGAGATCTCGCTAGCGAAAATAATTAGTTCAACTCTTTCAGAATAAGTAGATTGATACAAGCCCAAAGAGTATCTAATTGATACGAATTAATAGATACTTATGAGGATATCTGTACTGTATGCGCTTAGGTATCATGTACTATATAAATACATGGTTCCCAAAGTTTTCAAGGCGCGACCCCCGAAATAACGGTGTCAGAGAGGCTTGGAGGCTATTAACAGTTTCACTATTAATCAGGTTTTAATCTGTTTCGGACATCATCCATACATGCATTGAATTGATTAACATCTGTTTTATACCAGTGACACCAGTCATGTTCATCACCCTCTTGTTCATCATCAGATAACAGTGCTTGAACAGATAAATGCATTTTCTCATTCATCAAAACGTTAAAAGCTTGCAATTGCTGATTCACTTTTCTCAAGTCACGTCCACGTCATCAAATCCGTCAAACAGCGCATCTCCTCAGACATTTTAATCCCAGTTACAATATCACAATAACGTATGAGTGACAGTGATACAATTCAACAATCCACAGATTCAGATTCCTCGTAATTCACATCCACAATCCATGCATAAAGACGCTTCAATTTATGCTTGAATGAAACACAATCCGGGCGCTCCGTTAAGCAAATACATCCACAGCAGAGAATATGAAACGAATCAGAGCCAAACGCCCGATAGGTTTCATTCATTAAAAATATCCCAGCGGGATTCACATTTGCAATGCTTCGTTATTAAAATAACCACATAGTGTGTGCTTCATACGCAAGAGCCACGTCTACACCTGCAGGTAAACACACAACATGTCAGACGCTCCATACGCAAGAGCCGCGTCTACACCAGCAGGTAAACACGCAACATGGCATCATCCGTCACACTGGAAAATGGACAGAGGGATTGGCCAATATTTGCAAGCGACAAATATTGTCAAAAAAATAAAATAAATGATCTATAATAGAGGCCTTAGAATGCTTATTTGTCTTCCATGATGGAATGTGCATAACAACATGAGAAATGTATGAACAAAAATATAATAAATTGGTAACTTTTTACTGGAGTTTGTGAACAAGTTACACTGGAGCAGTAGGAAGAACCGTATAACTCTGTCTTAAGTTTTCAGAACAATGTTTTCAAACCTACTGTAATGATCTAAAGATGTTAAGTTGAAGTGTTGTGTTCATTCACAGCTAAAGGTTAGCAACTGGTGTGTCACATTCACACTTTTATTGGGATTGACTTTACAAACAACTGCAACGACTGTCCAAATAAAATAAAATGGATATGGTTCTTCTTCTGAAGGGTTCAGTCAGTGGTCAAATGCCACTGGGTTAGTGTCTAGTTTCTTTTTGATAACCTGAATCTAGGTTATCCCTCTGACACTCTTAGTCGTCAGCAATAACATACAAGAAGTAATACTATTTTATGGTTATTGGTGCCGGTGTGCTGTGATCATAGGAACTAGACTGTAGGTTGAGTTCCATAGATCAGAACAGCCGTGCCAACAGACACCATGGTATACCGGTGTGACTTCAACATGTCACTGCTTTTAGACAAAACATTTTATAATGCTTTCTACGTAGACAAAAGCATTGGGTTTTGAATTGGATTGTATAACGTATTGTGTATTATACAACGGCATGCAAATTTCTCGATTCTGATTGGCTGAAACAGTCAACTTACACGTGGGTATTTTTCATAACCCACGCTCTTGGTCCCAGGACCCGCCCACAACCGCATCACTATCAATGCGCGTTTGTGGTTTTAGGAATTAAAGCAAGATGGCGGACAAACCGGACAGGAAACATTACGAAAGGATAATGGTGATAGGGTCATAAAGACTAAATGAAAAACGATTCTGTCACGGCGAATGTCTTAGTTGCTTAAACAATGTTGGATGATGTAATTGATGGGTCATGAGTCATTGTGGAACAAAATAAAAATCGAGCGAATTGATTGATTGATTGATTAATTGCATTTTTATTTTTACTTTTTTACCTACTGTTTTAAGTGAGCGTGGACTATTGAATTGATTGATTGATTGCTAATTTTATTACTGTACACTTTGTTTCCAACTGGTTAAGTTTAGGCCCTCTTTCGAAGTTGGTTAAGGTTAGAGTTTGTCTTTAGAGCAGGGCGATAGAACACCAGCCCTGATTCCAAACTCTAACCTTAACCAAATTCGAAAGAGGGCCTAAACTTAACCAGTTGGAAACAAGGTGTACAGTAATAAAATTAGCAATCAATCAATCAATCAATCAATCAATTCAATAACCCACGCTCACTTAAAACAGCGCACCTCCCAGCTGCTTCTATAGAAAGTAGGTTAAAAAGAAAAGAAAAAAATCTTATAGGGCAAAGAAAACTTTTTTTTATTTGTTTTACCTACTTTCTATAGAAGCATCTAAGAATGAAGTTCTATAGAAAGTAGGTTAAAAACTAAAGAAAAGTTGGATGTGTTAGTTTGTTGGATGTCTAGGTGAAAGACAGTTGGATGTCTTAGTTTGTTGGATGCCTAGGTGGAAGAGAGTTGGATGTGTTAGTTTGTTGGATGTCCTACTGAGAACAGTTGGATGCACTTCCGAGCTGCTTCCACATGGAGGCAACTTCTCTTTTTTTTTGTGGGAACTACTTTTTATGGCGGATGGTTTTTTCAATAAATCTTCAATTAATGTGTGTTTATTGTATAGCAATAAGGTTGGATGAATGTGCCAGTTGTATAAAAGCATTACACCACTTGTAGTCGTGGGTTGTGACAATTAGACCATGCCTAGGGGGGTCTAACGAGGGCATTCACGATGGACTTCCGATGTTGTGAAGTGACTGGGGCGAGTAGCGGTGCTATGGGTTAAACTCACTCTCACCCTCAAAAGACACAGAGACACGTTGCAAATCAGGGAGTTCACCTCTTGGTATAGAGGTCTGTGCTGTTGCCCATGGCGTGGGAGACCCGGGTTCGAAACTCCCTCGGGCATCGAAGTTTGAGGTGACGATGTCACAACCGTTACATTGGTGCCGTGACCCGGATGCCTTGGGTGGGAGTGAGTTTAAGGGGGGTGAGTGTAACGGATGGTACCGTGAAGCGCAGTCACGATGGACTTCCGATGTTGTGAAGTGACTGGGGTGAGTAGCGGTGCTATGGGTTAAACTCACTCTCACCCTCAAAAGACACATAGACATGTTACAGTGAATTCACCTCTTGGTATAGTGGTCTCGTCTGTTGCCCATGGCGTGGGAGACCCGGGTTCAAAACTCCCTCGGGGCATTGAAGTTTGAGGTGACGATGTCACAACCGTTACATATGTATAGGTTTAGGAGACAGATTGATTGATTGAATATTTTATTAACTTAACAGATTGCAGAATGGGTACAATACAGTACGGCTCAATACACACAATTGTTAACTGGATGCAGACCAGAGAAATACTTTCGTCTTGTTTACATCAGGGTCCCCCATTTTCAATTCATAATGAATTGTAAGTAAGGGTGCAATTAGCTCCGTGCAATCCATTCTTTGTGGATCCCACCCAGTGTGTATATATATACAGGTTCAACAGACAGTGTGTATATAGATATACAGGTTCAACAGACAGTGTATATATATGTACAGGTTCAACAGACAGTGTGTATATATGTACAGGTTCAAAAGACAGTGTGTATATATATACAGGTTCAACAGACAGTGTGTATATATGTACAGGTTCAACAGACAGTGTGTATAAATATACAGGTTCAACAGACAGTGTGTATATATGTACAGGTTCAAAAGACAGTGTGTATATATATATATATATAGGTTCAACAGACAGTGTGTATATATATACAGGTTCAACAGACAGTGTGTATATATATACAGGTTCAACAGACAGTGTGTATATATATACAGGTTCAACAGACAGTGTGTATATATATACAGGTTCAACAGACAGTGTGTATATATGTACAGGTTCAAAAGACAGTGTGTATATATATACAGGTTCAACAGACAGTGTGTATATATGTACAGGTTCAACAGACAGTGTGTATATATATACAGGTTCAACAGACAGTGTGTATATATATACAGGTTCAACAGACAGTGTGTATATATATACAGGTTCAACAGACAGTGTGTATATATATACAGGTTCAACAGACAGTGTGTATATATGTACAGGTTCAAAAGACAGTGTATATATATATATATATATATATATATATATAGGTTCAACAGACAGTGTGTATATATATACAGGTTCAACAGACAGTGTGTATATATATACAGGTTCAACAGACAGTGTGTATATATATACAGGTTCAACAGACAGTGTGTATATATATACAGGTTCAACAGACAGTGTGTATATATGTACAGGTTCAAAAGACAGTGTGTATATATATACAGGTTCAACAGACAGTGTGTATATATGTACAGGTTCAACAGACAGTGTGTATATATATACAGGTTCAACAGACAGTGTGTATATATATACAGGTTCAACAGACAGTGTGTATATATATACAGGTTCAACAGACAGTGTGTATATATATACAGGTTCAACAGACAGTGTGTATATATGTACAGGTTCAACAGACAGTGTGTATATATATACAGGTTCAACAGACAGTGTGTATATATATACAGGTTCAACAGACAGTGTGTATATATATATACAGGTTCAACAGACAGTGTGTATATATGTACAGGTTCAACAGACAGTGTGTATATATATACAGGTTCAACAGACAGTGTGTATATGTATATATATACAGGTTCAACAGACAGTGTGTATATATGTACAGGTTCAACAGACAGTGTGTATATATATACAGGTTCAACAGACAGTGTGTATATGTATATATATACAGGTTCAACAGACAGTGTGTATATATATACAGGTTCAACAGACAGTGTGTATATATATACAGGTTCAACAGACAGTGTGTGGTGGACAAGGATAAGAGGAACCAGTGTCGCTTCTGCAGACTCAACAAGTGCTTCAGGGCCGGCATGAAGAAGGAAGGTAAGAAGAAATGTCAGTAATGATCGATTATAAGGACAGATCCTCACACCGCAGAGAGGAAACCTGATCTTAACCCCGAGACGCACCACATCTGATGACTTCTCCATGTTTAGCCTGCGATAGTGGGGGTGGGGGTTAATGGTAGTGGTTATAAAGTAGCTAAGGGGAGAGAGCATTTAACTGGGATACATATGTGTCCTACACCCATCTACACATTATACTTCACCAGATTAAGAACACTATATATCTTTTAGGTGTGGTTTATTGATTTGGAAATTTAAACCAAGAGCCTCACAGCGTGTTAAAAAAGACAGACCTCGTCGCAAACAAGTAGCCCTGGAGAAAAGCTGATTGCTTGAAACTGTGAGATGGCTGAAATAGGGACGGCCATAAAACAGACCAAGATTGCTCTGTGTGAGGGTGTGTGTGTGTGTGAGAGAGAGTGAGAGAGAGTGAGAGAGAGAGAGAGAGAGAGAGAGAGAGAGAGAGAGAGAGAGAGAGAGAGAGGGTGTGTATGTGCGTGCGTGCGTGCGTGTGTGTGTGTGTGTGTGTGCGCGTGCGTGCGTACATGTATTTATGAGGGGTATAACCTTGGCGTGGAGGTTTATGAGGCCCAATCATGTGCTATTCAGACATGTTGTTCTGGGCTGCTATCGGTTAACGTTTGACTGGCTGCTGCTGCGGCCTGTTCATACCAGCAGCAGCAACAGGGGGGCGGACAGCGTCTACTCCCTTTAATTCATTGGATTTGGTCAAAACCCGAAGTGAGATCATTACTTTTATTTAAAGGGGTTTTAAGAGGTGTTTTATTGTTAAAATAAGTGTTAAATAGCTCTATGTTCACTGATGTAGAGTGTCTGGTCAGTAACATGGGTCTCCCAGTCCCTCTGCTCTGCAGTAAACAGAAAATACAGTGCGTTTCCTGGTATCCCGTTGCCACTTTATCCAATGAGGAGAGAGAACGCTAGCTATTATTACTTATTTCAAGAAATCTCGCCAAGACAAATTTGCTGGCATTTTTGCAGTGTGGAGTTCTCTCTCCTGATTGGATGAAGCGGGAACAGGATACCAGAAAATCTATTTTCTGTTTATTGCAGAGTGGAGGGACTGGGAGACCCATGTTACTGACCAGACAGTGTTGGCTGTCAGAGTGTAGAGCTATTATTTTAACATGTAGACTACTTATTTTAACAAAGAAGATACCACTTACAGCATCTTTAAATGTTTTAATTGGTTTGGTTATATTTCCTTATTGAACAACAGACAAATGAATCACACATCACGAACAACGCCCTGTGATCACCCAGGGCGGCTCTTTATTGGAATTTTGTTTGAATCCGAACAGATAACCGGCATCTAATCTCCACTTTGCCTCACAAGAATCAAACTAAAATGGAAGAAATCTCTGTCTGTTTGTCCGTCTGTCCTTCGATTTTCTCGGGAACCGTTCATCCGTTCGACTTATCACACTTGGCGGGTGGATTGCTGAGGACCCGAGGAGGTGAAGAGTGTGAAGTTGACTGGATGAGCAGTTCTCTAGAAAGCAGCAAGCAGCCATACTGGGGCCCGTTCTGAACGGACACTAGTCTGTAGTTGATAACACATGTGATTTGTTATTTATCATGATGACACTATTGGGTCTATTTACACCAAAAGCTACAGGTGACGATCTCGATACGCATGAAGGTATTTTGAGAAATATGACCAACCAAAAAATAAATGCATTATTTCTATTTTCCTGTATTTGTTCCAACTGCGTCTTGCTCTATGTCTTGCTCTAAGTTAGGTCTTGCTCTAGGGTTGACTTGCAACTAGCTGTAACTGATTAAGCATGTTTCTTTCAGCTGTGCAGAATGAAAGGGACAGAATCAGCTCTCGGAGGAACATACCAGACTCTCAGGATATCCCACCCATCACTGTGCTGTCACAAGCAGAGTCCCTGTCCCAACAGGTACCCCCTCCCCTCTTTTCTCCCTCTCTCTCTCTTCCTCCCCCCTTTCTCTCTCTCCCTTACTCTCTCTCTCTTTCTCTCTCTCTCTCCCTCACTCTCTTTCTCCCTCAATCTCTCTCTCCCCTCTCTCTCTTTCACTCTCTCTCCCTCTCTGTCGATCTCTCTCCCTCCCTCCCTCCCTTTCTCTTTTTCTCTCTTTCTCTCTGTATTTCACACCCACTCTCTGTCCTCTCTTCATGTCTCACCTCTCTCCTCTGTGTGTACAAGTGTGTGTGTGCGTGTTTGTGCTGCTAGGGCTGGACCTCTGGACTTGAACTGTGCTGCACTGTTTCCATGTCCCCTACCACTGCACTTTACTGTCTTATTGTTATCTCACAGTTCTGTCCTGTTTTGCACTTACTTATTTATTTATCATTATTATTATGTTGTTCCTATTTGTGAAAAAATCAATCATGCACTGTAATGTCAAATCACGTTCCATTTTGTACCTGGGTACAAAATGGTGAATAAAGAAATCTGAATCTGAATCTGAATCTGAATCTGAATCAGAATCTTGTGTGTGCGCGTGCATTCGTAATTTATATTACTTAACACAAAACTAAAACTGACCTGGGAAATCATTCTCTCTCTCTCATTTCTCTCTCT
>NC_140176.1:41506813-41513650 GCF_963971535.1 Notolepis coatsorum | reverse complement strand
CATCCCTGCCTTCGGAGAGCTGCCCCTAGACGACCAGGTGACCACGCCTTACTAACCTACAGGGTTACCATTTAAATATGCTCATGCATCTGGGAATAGCATCTGAACATTTGAGAAATTATGTTTAAACAACCAAACAGACTGGCAATGTAAAGAAAGTGGTGGAAATAATGAAATATCAGAAATAATTTGTCACTCGAAAATAGAAATAGAAAACAAAAGAAATTAAAGAGAAATACACAGGCAGCATCTTCCAAACCAACTATGCCCAATTTTAGAATGCATGCATGTTATTCCTACATGTTATTCCTACATGTTATTCATACTGTACATGTTATTCATTCATGTTATTCCTATGGTCTAAGACAAAAACATTAGTAAACATGAACAACTCTCTTCAAAATCCAAAGACTAGAGTGATAAAACTCAGACGTGTGATGTCATCAAGTATAAAGTCTGAAGTTGCTACATTGACTGAATTGGGAAAGATTATATAGATGACACTGAGAGCAGCCAGGGGAATGTTCTGAGTTCATAGGCACATGTTCTATTCAGAACTGAAACCAATACTGTAGAATAAAGCTCATTTGGGTATAAACATTCTGTGAGTCCACAAAATCAGTCTTCCATTAATCTCATTTCAAACCTTTATTTAAACTCGAAAGGCAACTGAGGTTTCCCCTCATTCACAGTCACGTTGAGTGTACATACAGAAATAAGAAAAAAAGAAAAAACATATAAAATCAGACTGCATATAAAATCATAACAATAGGACAACAAGATGAGGCAAAAAGCAAGGATAACAAATCACTTAAAACACGTACACCTTGAATGACAAAGATCAAGGTTTTCTGCGACAGAGGGGATAATCTCAAGCTTTAAGGAGTGTCCATGGAGCAGCTCCAGACGTTATACCTGACGACATCACAAGTTTCATCCTTACTGCTCTGGTTTCTGGCTTTGGGAGAGAGTAGCGTGTGTTCACAAATATTGACTGAACGTTCCCGTGTTGGAGTTCTTGCGTTGGGTGGTGTTCTCCTTTGATGACATATTATTTCAGAGACATGTCTGAGTCCCCATTGTCTTTTCTCCAACAGCTAATTATTTCATCTTTTAATATTTCAAAAACCATGCTTTTTGGACAAACTGTAATGAATATAATATGATTGGTGTCTTGAAATGGACGGAGTACCCCTTTAATAATGACACGGAGAGAGAGATCAATCAGAAACTCTCATTTACAGGTGTGTCAAGTGTACAAGGGATAAATGTCATGTCTGCATATTTTCTGTTCTTTGTGTTTACCCCTCTCCCTCTCTCCCTCTCTCTCTCCCTCCCTCTCTCTCCCTCTCTCTCTGTTTGTTTGTTTGTTTGTTTGTTTGTTTGTTTGTTTGTTTGTTTGTTTGTTTGTTTGTTCAGGTGAGCTTGCTCAGGGCTCATGCAGGTGAGCACCTTTTGCTCGGGGTCACCAAGAGGTCAATGCCATATAAGGACTTCCTTCTTCTTGGTAAGAAATTACCAATGGGAGGGATTCTCAGGGGGCTTGGGTCAATTCAGTCAAGATAAAGCATTCATTCACAATAATTTATTTACAGACTGGATATAAGGTTGTTTTAATCACAAAACATGTACAGTATTAAATTATGAATAATTCTATTAAATATTATACAAAGTCTGAAGCTTGATTTATGGCCTCTGTCATAATAACAGTCAGTGTTGTGTAAGCTGATGATTAATTATTTACTTAATTCACTACCACTCTACCAAAGGGTTAACCATTTCACTGCGAAAATACAGAAGGTTAATTCTTTCACTGCCACACTACAGAAGGTTATATTTCGTATTGCATCGCGTCCCGCTCTGAGCCTTACGAGATACTTCTATCTCCTGTGATACCTAATGTATCTCCCACGAATAAAAAACACATGCACCCCACCTGTATGGGGCCCCGCCCCTTATGGTGGCACCACCCATATAACCATGACTCTGGTCATGAAACACCCTTCCTCTATTTTCGTCCCAGCTTATTGGATGCGTGCACCATACGAGCTAGCGGAATGAAAAGATTAAGGAAGATTAATAATGTTGAGGGCTTACCGGAGAGTTGTTTTTCCCTGGATTCTCTGGAGCTTGTTTCGGCGACACATGAGACCTATGCTGGTGGTTCCTCGGCTGACGGCGACGGACCGAGGGGCAGCGTACAAGGTTTGGCTAACGGGTCGGCTTGTACAAAGGTGAGGTCTGTGTCAGTAGGCGTCAATGTCGGTGTTGGTCGTGCTGTGGAGTATGTTTCGGCACCAGGGCCGGGGCGGCTTGGCGATCGTTCCACTGTAGTGGGCGATGTCTTGGCGATCCTGGAACATGCTGTTGACGCTAATGCTAATGCTACTGCTAATGCTAATGTTACTGCTGCTTCTTCTGCTAACGCTGATGTTGACGCTGGAATGTCTAATAATCCCCGCCGCGGGATTCCGCTTTTCCCTCCTCTTGCCAGCTTCATTGATGAAGGTCAGTCGGTGGTGGGTGTGGGGGGGTTCGCTGAGCTCTATTTACCTTTTTTGCGGGTGAAGGGGCTGACGACGGGGTGCAGCCCGGGGGTACCTTGGCTAAGTAGCCAGGTAGCTTCTTTTTTGTGCCCAGGCGGGGATGAACGACGTTCCGCCCAGCCGTTGCTTGATAGCATGTCGGCTCGGAGGGTGGCAGTATGGACGAATGAGTGGTATACTGCTGCAGGATGGCATTTAGCGGCGGCCAGTGTTGTGGCTCAGCTGGCTACTTTCCTATCCAAGATGGCGTCGGGTTGTAGGTCTTTGGGTCCAACCGACACTATGAACGTGATTCATGTTTGTGGTGTTATAGAGATCTTGACTCAGTCGCAAGCTATAACTGCGGGGAGGATTCGGATGCTATCGACTTTGGTTGTTAGGCATGTTTGGTTGGAGCAGTCTCCTCTTGGGGAAGAGGATAGGTTTTCTCTCCTCACGACTCCTTTTTCCACAGATAGTCTTTTTGGGCGTTCTGTGGAGGCGCAGGCGGTTTTTGATTCGGGTCCTACACCGCCTCACGCTGTGCAGCCAGGGGTGGGAACACGGTCTCGTCAACGACTGTGGCGAGATCCTCGACAGGCGGCCATGTTTCCCCCGCCAGTGGTGCCCTGGTTGGAGAATCGACAGGGTTTCGCAAGGCCGACAGTCTTGGCGGCCGAGGGATCGTCATTTTGCCGCGAGCAGCCCGCTCCCCGTTCAGTCCGCTTTCTGTTACCCTCAGAAGCGGGGCTCTGAGTGTTCTCCTTTGGCTGCGGGCCGCGAACCTTCTTTGAAGCGTATGCGGCCCCATTTTTCACTTCTCATGGAGACAGGGGCTGACACCCAGTTGATGGCTGAGCCTGGGTCTGTCCGTGAGAATGTTCCGTCGTCGCGTGGTTCCTACACCGCAGGTTGTGGGTGGGTGGAACCTGGTGTTACAGCTGCCACTAGCTCCAGTGGTCAGCAGGGGGACTCGGTGCCTCTTCTGTTGAATGCTCAGCAGGGGTTACCCCGGCTTCGCCCTCGCCAGGCGGGGTATCGCGCTGTTGCCTCCCACTCCCGTCAAACCGGCAGTGGTCTGCAAAGGAGAGGCTGGCGTGATTTGAGTGGTAGCAATATCACTGCAGGGCTTCGGCATGTAGGAGCCCATGGGGTCCTCAGGCCTTGCGTGTCTGGCTGCGGAACGGCTCCTCAGCGTGTGCTGGAGGGGTGTTCAGGGGGTGAGTGTGTGTCCACAAGTTTGATGACCGCTCCTCCCGTATCAAACCGGCCCTTTCTGTCGGGGTCCCCCCCAGGGGCGGATTTAGGATTGTAGGAGATCCGGGGCTTAGCCCAGATGGGCCCCCCCCCTTTTTTTTTTTTTTTTTTTTTTAACTTTTTTTTTAGTTTTTGGGCAGGCAAGGGGTGGTTTGGAGGGGGTCCGGCACAACCCCCTCCACGACAGATTTTTTTTGAATTTAATGAACCTGTACGTGCAATTTCCTGCAATATAGAGCCTTCAATCTTGACCAATAAAGCTGCTCTTTTCACTATAAAACTCAGTTAACCATAACGTAGTTATGGTTAGATTTATATATTGGGGGGGGATATATCATATTTTTCATATAATCAAAAAGTGGTGGAGCAAGATCATACCTTTGCTCCCCCAAGTTCAATAGTGGGAGAGCAGAGATGCTCCGAATGCTCTTATGGCCAGGCGTCTATGATTCACTGATACAAAGTAAAATAGTGCAGTGCAATAAAATAGTTAGTCAAATAGAACAAAATAATGCAATAGTGCATTGCAATAAAATAGTTATCATCGTATTTTTTCGGGAGGCCGGTAAGGAGTGCATTACAGTAGTCGAGTTGGCTTGAGATAAAGGCATGGATCTGGTTTTCAGCGTCCTTTTGATTTATAAATGGCCGTACTTTAGCTATGTTTCTAAGGTGGAAGAATTAAGTTTTTGTCAACTTGTTGATTGTGATTTAAAGCTTAGGTCTGAGTCTACCATAACACCAAGACTTAACTCACTCAAATACAGTTAGCAGCTGGATAGACCACAGATGGAAATTAGCTTCTGCTAAATCTGGTGCAAACATATTTTCATGTAACAATGATGAATTGTAAAAAAAAAAAAAAAAAAAAACATTATTTTTTTTTAAATAGATTCGGGGCTTTTCAGAATACATCCGGGGCTTGAGCCCAGGTAGCCACCCCCTAGCTCCGCCCCTGGTCCCCCCTTGGGTGCTTTGCACGACGGGGGGGACCGGGCCAATTATCTGCTGTTCCTTGCGGCCCAGCGTCAGTTGACGGCGGGGGCGCTGTGGGATTATATTCACATATGGCGACGGGAATGTCCCTTGAATCGGTGGATGAGGAGAACGTTAGAGGCGGGGCTGGTTTTGCAGTTTGCGCGGCCCCATCCTCCGTTCTCAGGTTTGGTGCCGACCCTATTGTTAGGGTCGGGCGCGTGACAGCCCTGGCCGACGAGATCCAATCTCTGTTGGCGAAGCAGGCCGTCGTTGTGGTCCCGAGAGAGGACGCAATGTCAGGCGTCTACTCCCGTTATTTTCTGGTGCCCAAGAAAACTGGGGGGGTCAGACCTATACTGAATCTGTCCATGTTCAATCGGTTGATTGTAGTGAGACCGTTCAGGATGTTGCCCGTCCGACTCCTTCTGCTTGCTGTCAGGAGGGGGGACTGGTTCACCTCCATAGACCTGAAGGATGCGTATTTTCACATACCCATTTTCCCTCCTCACAGGAAGTTCCTACGGTTCCTGTTTCAGGGCGTAGCGTACGAGTACCACAGAATGCCGTTCGGTTATTCTCTGGCTCCCCGCACATTCACCAAGTGCGTGGCGGCTGCTCTGGGGCCTTTACGTCGTCGGGGGATACGAGTTCTGTTCTATCTCGACGACATTCTGCTCCTCAGCCGTTCAGAGGAGGTTGCCAGGTCTCATACTCGACTGGTGGTGGAATTTTTTGCTGTGAATTGGAAGAAGAGTACCCCTCTTCCCAGTCAACAGGTGGAGTACTTGGGCTTGACATTGAGGTCGAAGCCCATGCTTGCGACCCTCTCGGAGCAGCGTCGGGGGGATCTCCGTCACGCGCTCGGGGGTTTCCGTCTGGGAGGGACGGTTACGGCGCTGCAGGTGATGCGTCTGCTGGGCCTTATGTCGGCGGCCCACACGGTGGTTCCTCTTGGCCTCCTCTTTATGAGGCGGATACAGAGGTGGTTTCTCTCTTTGAGAATAGATCCGGTGTGGGGCAAAGGGAGACGGTTGACGGTTCCTTTGTCGATATGGGGGGATCTTGCCCACTGGGGGAGGCTGGGTATCCTCTCCGCTGGGGTCCCCATGGGCAGCAGTGGCTCCCACGTCACGGTTTTCACCGACGCCTCTCTCACAGGTTGGGGAGGGGCGTTTCGGACCCACGCAGTGGGGGGCAGCTGGACGGGTCATGCCGACCCGGCTGTCCTGCATATCAATGTGTTGGAGTTGAAGGCGGTCCTCCTGGTCCTCAAACGGCTCGGCCACCTGGTGGTAGGCGAACACGTTTTGATCAGGACGGACAATGTGACGGCGGCGGCGTATATCAACAGGCAGGGTGGGACTCGTTCCGCCCGCCTGCTCCGGGTGGCGCGCGAACTGTTGCTATGGGCATCCCGCAGGCTGCGCAGTCTGCGGGCGCTCCACGTTCCTGGTACGGAAAATGTGGCGGCGGATATAATGTCTCTGGGCGGTCCTCGTCGCGACGAGTGGGAACTCCGCCCCGACATAGTCGGACAGATCTGGGATCGGTTCGGGAAGGCCTCGGTAGATCTGTTTGCGTGCCGACGTTCTCACAAGTGCCCCTTGTGGTTCTCGCTCAGTCGAGCGGATCATCCCCCCTTGGGGATGGATGCCTTCTCGACCTTTCCATGGCCGCCCGGTCTTCTGTACGCCTTCCCTCCTGTACAGCTGTTGAGTCAGCTGTTGGAGCGGATACGGAGGGAGCGCAGGACGGTGATCTTGGTCGCGCCGGACCGGGGCACGTCAGTGTGGTTCCCGGTCTTAATCCAGCTTCTGGTCGCTCCTCCTTGGGTCATTCCGTGGTCAGCGACGGCCCTCTCGCAGCACAACGGAGTGCTTGTCCAGCCTCCGGTGTTGGGTCAACGCCTGGTGGTGTGGCTGGTGGGAGGGTGAGTCTGGAGAGGATGGATCCCGCAGTGGTTGATACCATCCGGTGTGCGCATGCTCCCTCCACTGTCGCGGTTTACGCGGGCGGGTGGCGTGCGTTCCAAGAATGGTGTAAGGGGGGGGCTGGGACCCAGTCTCCTGCCCCCTGG
>NC_140176.1:41469313-41501813 GCF_963971535.1 Notolepis coatsorum | reverse complement strand
AACATGTTTTCCAATACTGAGACGGTAGGTAGAGTAAAGGAGACACAGGCTCTGGTCTGATCCCAGGCCATCAGGGGGTGGACGTGGTTCTAGAGCAGTGGTTCTTAAAGGAGCTGTAAGTGGTATTTTTTGGTTTGTTAAAATAAGTGGTCTACATGTTAAAATAATAGCTCAACATTCCGACAGCCATCACTGATATAGAGTGTTTGGTGAGTAACATGGTTCTCCCAGTCCCTCCACTCTACATTCCCACTTTGTTCAGTTCCCACTTTATCCAATCAGGAGAGAGAATTTAAACAAATGCATCCTTGAAACAAGTAAAATAATCCACCAGTGCAGTAAGAGAATTTGGCATGAAATAAGTAAAAATATCTAGGGTTCTCTCTCCCGATTGGATAAAGTGGGAACGGGACACTATATATATATATTGTGTTTATTGCAGAGCGGAGGGACTGTGAGACCCATGTTACTGACCAAACCTCTATATCAGTGATGGCCGTTGGAATGTAGAGATATTTAACACTTATTTAAAAATTAAAGACCACTTACTTGAACCTTTTTTGGGTCAATGCCCCCCAACCATGTTCCATAACATGATATAAAAATAATCATAATAATTCAAATAAACTAGCACCCCCTTTGAGCATCTCAACGCCCCCCTTTTTTTTTTTTTTTTTTTTGGTCTTTTTCCCCCTCCATTTTCCTCCGATTTTCTCCCATCCCAATGTTAGTTGTATGCCAATTCCCAGTCCCTTCCTGATCGCTGCGCACTTACCCCCCACAGTCAGATCATCTGGGAGAGTGGAGGCTACCACGTGCTTCCTCCGACACACGTCCAGCCAATCACCGCTTCTTTTCACCTGGCAGCGCGGATTCTCATTGAGAGGGCGTAGCGTGTGGGAGGACCACACTATCCCCCTCGAGTCCTATCCGCGCTTAGCAGGCGCCCCGACTGAACTGTAGGAGTCGCTGTTTACAACGACCCGGACCCACCCCGCCAGCTTCTCCCACCCTCTAATACAGCCAATTGTATTAGTGCAGACGGCCAGCCAAGCTGGTGACAACCCCGGAGCTGTGAGCTGGATTCGAACAGGCGAATCGAGCTCACAGCTCCGGGGCTGGTGACGAACGCAATCTCCGCTCGGCCACCTAACCGCCCTATCAACGCCCCCCTTTCAACAATTCTGCACCCCGACACTCTCTGACCGCCCCCTGGGGGGTGCTATCACCCCATTGAGAAACCCTATTCTAGAGGCAGGGGTCTTAAAGGGAAACTCTGTAAATGCAGTCAAACAGCGACCTCTAGGTGAAAGAGCCCCTCTCTGTAGTGCGGTTTGTTTACATTTCTTTGTTTTGTTTGATGTGTGCTTTGAATTTGAGTGGGTATAGGGGTGGCCACACCATAGAACCTGGGGTGAGGCCAGCAATAGTAATCTCTCACATTGACCCACTCAATGCACACATCAAACCAAAACAAAATAAATGTAAACAAACTGCTCAGGGGCTCTTTTTTCTAGGGGTCGCTGTTTGACAGCATTACAGATTCTACCTTTAAACGCTACACCACCTCTGGCCACAGTTGTAAACTGAGTTAAAATGGGACTATACACTGTAAAGAACAAAACAAGAAAGCAAGCGAATAAATACATAAATAAAATTCACTGAAAGACTCAAGAGTCACCAAAAAAACGTAGATTCACTCACATTCAGACAGATAATGAATATCCAGGGCTTCAAGGCTGTCATTGTCTGTGACCCGGCTATAAGCAGCACAAGTAAGTGGTAATTTCTGAAATGAAAGCTGCTTTCATTACTGGGGGATAAAGAAATTCAAAAATTATGGATATGGCTTCTGCCAAAACGGCTGGTAGAATAGACACACTTTACCAACATTAGCCTCATGGCTGGTGTTCATTTCCAGCCTTCGAAAGGCACCTTTCTAAACAGAATTAGCATTCACGAAAAAAAAGATCAAGAAAAGATTTGACTTACTCATAACACTAACACTATTATTGTGTGTGTGTGTGTGTGTGTGTGTGTGTGTGTGTGTGTGTGTGTGTGTGTGTGTGTGTGTGTGTGTGTGTGTGTGTGTGTGTGTGTGTGTGTGTGTGTGTGTGTGTGTGCGTGTTTGTGCGCGTGTTTGTGCGCGTGTACTGTATAGTATGTGTTATAAAAGTTTTAAAAGTTCACATACACTGCCACTCCCCCATGGCTTAATTTTGTATTATTTTCCATGCTTGTGTAAACCTTATTTGAATGGTTTAGTCAAACATTTACCTGCTTCTCCTCCCCTCTCCTCTCCTCCCCTCTCCTCTCCTCTCCTGCCCTCCCCCTCTCCCCCCTCTCTCATTGTGTGCTGTTGTTATTTCATAAACTGCTGTCTAACCTGAACTGACGGAAAGACACAAGTCTCTCTTTTCTCAGCCTGTCTTATCCGTCTGTATGTATATTTTATTAGATTGTAGAAATGTAGATCTCCTTTAAAAATGTTGGCTGTACCAAAGTTCCATACAACATATTCAATAGTACAATTTATTTACCACACAATCTCTGTTTAAAAGTGGTAATCAACAAGATCCTCATTTCTGTTTGTTTTGGCGACATCTATTGGTGATAAGTGGTCATTGCTGTTGCATTTCTGCACTGTCCATCTTGAAAATCCATGCTGACTTCTAGTCTGGGAATGTCCTGCCAGACACGACACCAGTATTGATTAACAGCTGATTAACAATTAATAAACTGGGTAATAAGTATAATCACTCCTGTGTTGTATTAAATGGCAACAGAATAGACATTTAATTATGTGAACACTTTATTATAATGATTTTTACTTTAAGTACACAAACACCACACGTGGGTATGTCAAGAAGCTGGGTTGCGCAGTATGCCAGGTAACTGTGATAAGAATGACATTCTTAAAGTCTTTAATAATTTGTCAAATTATACTTGGATATTGGCTTCTATGCATTACTCGTAGCCGTACTAACTAATGCTCTATTATAAATAAGATTAGAAAGAATTATGTCAGCTGAGTGAGTAACCCTGTTTATTGAAATATCCCACTGGTTATATTGTACCTTTCCTCAAAGATCCATCCATCCATCCATCCATCCATCCATCCATCCATCCATCCATCCATCCATCCATCCATCCATCCATCCATCCATCCATCCATCCATCCATCCATCCATCCATCCATCCAGCCATCCATCCATCCAGCCATCCATCTATCCATCTATCCATTTATCCATCCATTCGCCTATCTTTTTTTTAACAGTGATGCCACATTAAGACCACAATCCCCTATTCCATTTCATATTACCTATCCCGTCCCTCTCTTGTCTAAATCCCACAATTGTACCTCTCGGTAAAATGCCCAAATCCCAGATTGACCATCATGATTCCATCAATTCCACTTATATCCCCAATTCCATCTCTATTCCACACCAATTTTCTCATCTTCCCACCTCCCCTCCCTTCCCTCCCCTCCCTCCTTCTCCTCCTTCTTATCGTTCTCACATCCCTCCTTCTGCTTTCAGATGCTAAGTCTTTGCAGGACCCATCGAAGATCAAGGCCATGCGTCTGCAGGTGAGGATATGATGTCTTTGAGCCTGGGAGGTATGAGATGGGTAGACTTGTCTCTTTTACGGTTTGGAGACAGAGTTTGATTAGTTCAGGGCTGGTTTCCTAAAGACCTGTCGGCCTGTGGATAAAGATGATCAATGCATTATGTGTCGGTTTTCGTTTTGAAATTGAAGCTCAGGCAGGGGAGACAAAACCGCCAAATTTTCCACCGTTGACTAAAAACACATTTCTTCAATCAATATCTGAAAGAAAATGATATACTAACTAATAAATACTAACCTTCCTACTGTCTTCTACTATTATGCACTTTGCTATTAAGGAACCTACCTTGCCTATATTACACACACTTTATTAGTTTAAGTAGGTGTTCAGTGTTCTTTTGGATTTGAAAGTGAATATAGCTCAGATCTTGAACCTTTGACCCTGGACCCTGGATATTATAGCCCTGCTTCAGTTAAAGTGAGTCCTGTCTGTGTCCCTGCAGGTTCAGATGAGTCTGGAGGACTATATCAACGACCGCCAGTACGACTCACGCGGGCGTTTTGGAGAGTTGCTGCTCCTGCTGCCCACCCTCCAGAGTATCACCTGGCAGATGATCGAGCAGCTCCAGTTTGTGAAGCTCTGTGGCCTGGCCAAGATAGACAACCTGCTGCACGAGATGCTGTTAGGAGGTGAGACTATAGTCAGCCAAGATAGACAACCTGCTGCACGAGATGCTGTTAGGAGGTGAGACTATAGTCAGCCAAGATAGACAACCTATCATGACATGCTGTTAGGAGGTGAGACTCAGCCAAGATAGACAACCTATCATTAGAGGATGTTGGGAGGTATAGGATTATAGTGCATAGATAGGGTTCTTCTTAAATTATTATATAGATCAGGGCCCAGAATTGATCACAGGCCTCCATGTAGCTATTGACCTACAGGTATCTCAAACCCGCCCTCTTTCCTTGATCCTCCAATCACAACTGAGGGAAGCAACAGTTTTGATTGGATGATGAAGAAAAGAGGGCAGGGTTTGAGATAGGTCAATATGACTAGTATGATCTGATGAGCTAAGATCCCACTTACTATGTCTATATGGAAGGTTTATAGATGGTTTCAAGTTGGCAATAAAAACAAACATGAACCACCATGTTCTTGATCCAACATTCCACTGAAACTATAGATGTCTTTCATTCCCAATCATAAATTACTCTTGAATGGATGTCTTCTCCTGACTTATGATTGGCTTTTGCCTGTGTCCATCAGCAGGTTTGTCGTCAGAGCCCACCCACCTGCACCACCCAGCTCACACCCAGCTGGCCCAGGACCCTCTGACCGGACACACGCTGGTCATCAGCGCCATGCCCCTCACACACACCCCACAGATAGGTACAGGAACACACACGCACACACACACATAGACACACACACATTGAATAAGAATCAAAAGCAATGTCAATTTTAAATTAATCTATCTAAATTTCTTTCATTCTGTCTGTTCATGTCTGTCTATCTGTCTGTCTCTCTCTCTTTCTGCAGTCTCTCCAGACACGCCTATCCCGTCTCCCCCTCAAGGTCCCACCACGGAGATGTACAGGCCGTACCCCCAGTCCCTCCCTCCCTCAGCCAGCCCCTCCCCTCCCTTACAGACACACCCATGACTTGTCCCCTGTCCAGGTCAAGGCTCATTATAGGCTCCGTTTTGCAATTGCAACTTTTAACGGGGAAGTTGTGTTTTAAAGCATCTTCTATGGCATTTTAAAGATGCATTAAATACGATAATTTGAAGTGAGGGCCATTGTACGTTAAATCACCTTTAAAGGTGCAGGAGGTGTTTTTTCTGTTATAATTATTCACTGAGCACTGTGTGTGTGTGTGTGTGTGTGTGTGTGTGTGTGTGTGTGTGTGTGTGTGTGTGTGCGTGTGTGTGTGTGTGCGTGCGTGCGTGTGTGTGACACTGCGCAATATCTTGTTATTGCTGCTGCCATGCGCATTAAGATGCCTTCTAAAAATGTATTTCCCTAAACACTTCGAGAAATTCATGCACATACTCAATCTGGGAAAACATTACCCGTGCCCATCCCTAATGCTGATCACAGAATGATTTGTTCTTGAGTGATAGCATTTATTAAGGCACATTGCTAACTGTAATATACCCTGAGCAATTAAGATGTCAACAGCTCTATGGCTAATATATTTCCCCCGTTATCAACCTACGGACAACTATTATCTTATCGGACGCTTCAGAGGGAACTTAGCTAATGTTTTTCCCACCAGGACTTTAAAATGATGCAACAGTGCAGATAGTACATTCATATCTCAGCGTGTGCAAAAATGTCAATGGTTATTATGAATCAATCTCAACCCACCAACACAGTATCCTGGTAACACCCCAATGTATACTTGTATGGCCTCTTCCAAATAATTTATAGATATTTAACTAACCTCCCACTTCCTGTCAGTTTGATGGGTTTAGTGCCAACTGAAACCAAGATTTAAAGGACCAATTTGATTTTTTTTCTCAATAGAGTTCAAAGGAGTCCAATGAATATGCCGGCATTTTGAAGTTAACGTTATATTACAGTTTGTAAATAAAAAACGTCTTACCATATCAGACCTTGAAATGAATAGGTTTTTAGTAAATAATCGTTAGAATAAGTAATACTGTAATAGGTTAATTGAATGATTAAGAAGATGTTTTTTCTAATAGGTACAACTCTACTATGTACTGTATAAGTTATCAGTTGTCAAATGGTGATTTATGTTCATCTGTAAATACTAGATACTGTAATATTGGTTTTGTGAAACAGACTTCCGTTTTTGTTGTTTGTTTGTTAGTTTCTTGCTAAAGACAAAGGCTGGTAACTCTAAGTTGATTAGTGTGCCTTACATGTTTGAGCTAGTTTGAACAATGAAGTTGTTTGAGCTAAACTTATTTCATTTCCAAAACCTTTATGGATATCCCTTATAGCCGAAGTTACCAGTCGGCTAAGATGACTTCACCATATCGTCTCAGGAGGCCAGCTGGTATCTTATCAGAACAGCTATTGTTGATTGTTTGTGATTATTTCCAGGATTCCAATACTGAAAAGTGAAATATGTAACTTTATAGGACCGTTTATTTCTTGCATTAGCATGCATTGTTTGATATCTTTATTCCGTGATAAATATAGTCCTACCGTGGAAAGATGCTACATGTGTTTTGGCCACAGTTAAGTTGCACAATCAATCACACGCTCCATCCCTCTGGGGGGGAGAGTTACGAGCCTCAAGTAGAATTTCTCTGGTGCAGACAGAGTCTCTCAATTTTGAAACTGCTATAGCAAAGCTTGATTTATCGCTCCATCATAACTCTAAAATCAATCATTCTCTCTATGATAACATTTGATTGGTATTCATTGCTTAACATCGTGCATACTGGCTCTCTAACTTAAGCCTAAAATTATCCGTGTATAATTCAGGATTCCATCCCCAAAGAGGGAAATATTTTCATACACATAATTTATCCCTTACCGTACACATGCAGCCAATTACACAGTGTGGCAGATTGATGAGTGGTAACTGTAAAAACACAACTGTGGCTTTCGTTCATATCTAGTGGCAACAATTGTGTATTCATACATGTGATGTTTCACCTGAAATTTTATTAAATAGAATAAAAAAGAAATGTAATCATGAAATGTGTAGACCATCATTGGTTTCTGTGCATGTTCAAATGGTCCTGCTGTATTCTATGTTGTAAAAAGCTGATATTACGTGGATTACTGTAATAACTGTTGATTATTAAAAGATGAAATTTGATCCGAGATCACTTTGAGTTTGAATTGGGATAATAAAGAGGTTGATCGGCCAAACACAAAAACGTACAGGAACACAGTATCACGGTTGTGTTTTGAACCCAATGTGCAGGCAAGGAGACACGGCAGGCAGAACTGAGCAAAACCCAATATGGGTAAGTTTAATTATTAATAGTCTAAGTCCAGGCATGGGTCGGTACACAGAGGAGGTTCTCGTAATGTCCAGGATATATACACGGGCATGGAAGTCAGACAGACGGGGTGAGAGCAGGAGCAGTTGTCGTCAGCCAGGCGTAGGTCAGAGCAGTACGTTACTAGTGAACCAGGCCAGTGTCTTCAGGCTAGGAGAGAGGAACAGAGATATCATTAGGATAAGGTTGTGAATATGGTCAGTGTGTCTTCAGGTCTTCACCAGCAGGTCAGTGTCTCCAGCAGGCTATGAGAGAGGATGAGAACAGATATTAACAACTTAGCAATAGAGCATAGAACACGAACATACTGTAGTAACGAGAATAACGTGGCACGAGAGTTTACGATCTGACAACTTCCCTACGTCTGGGGCAGGCTTATATACCCAGATGCACTCTGCCTCCAGACCGTAGATCAGCTGTCTCTAATGACAACCAGCTGTAGCTAGTTAACGATAATGAGAGTGGTAGAGTGAGGAGGAGAACAGAGAGAGACAGGAGTACTCACAATGTAGAACCATGACACAGAGAGCAGACTACGCCCTCTTGCTGTCAAGATGGACATTACAGTGAATAAAATAAAATGTGTCCATCCATACATCATGCATTGTGTTCACACTCCATATCTCAGAGAGGAAAAACTAAATGCGTGAGACACGATTCTTATCTACCGCTATTCTATCAATAAATCATTTCAGCGAATGACTTTTTTTCTTTTAAGAAAAAGAGAAAAAAATAACAAATAGACAAAACATTTCATATGTTCATGGTACAACACGGATGGGGAGGGGCCGGGGGGGTACAATAAATTGACAGGAATATAGTTCAATACCGTCTCCCTGCGTGTCGCAATATTGTCTTCGGTTCGTCCATTACCACTAGGAGGACACCGTCTCGTCTCCCCCGGCCAACAAGTAGGCTACCATCGCCCACGGAATATACGGTTTGTATCCAGATCTTTATTGGCGCGGTATTGAGGCCCGCGCCGCCAGATGAGGCCAGAAGCCCCCCCCCCCCCTGATGGCAGAAACATGGCCTGAGATCCCGGGTCCAGATATAGACCCCCGTGATCATCTCTCAGCTTGGAGGCTGGGAGACATTGATATTCATAACGCCCGCGCGGCCCCCTCGCTGCTCAGCTGCTCAGCCAATAACACAGGCAAATGAACAGTATACGGACCGACCCGCCGTATACAAGGAGGGATGTATTTGGAATTCAAACGGAAATGTGCACTGTGTGTGCGTGTGTGTGTGTGTGTGTGTGTGCGGAGAGGCCCCTGTCCTTCTTCCTCTGTGGTTGTGTGTGTGTCTACATGCAGTTTTGATGTATAGCAATCATGAGGCCATCTGCGTGGAGTGGGTAGGTTTATTTGATCTGTGTGTGTGTGTGTGTGTGTGTGTGCGTGTGTGTGTGTGTCACATAATATGTGTGTGTTATGTGCACACTCTCATAATAAATGTACACACACACACACAGGCACACACACACACACGCACACACACACACACACACACACACACACACACACACACACACACACACACACACACATGCATGCATGTTTGCGTGAATGTGGTTATGGTTGTGTGTGTGTGTACATTCATGTGCAGAGGCTGACTCTAGGGGATAAGGCAAGGAGCAAATCCACGCGCGCGCACGCGTGTGTGTGTGTGTGTGTGAGGCAGAGAGAACACTTAGGTTATTTTATGAAGAGAAGATGATGCTGTCTAGAATCAACATAAACAAATCCTCCTTTCAACTCCATAACAGGCTGCCTGCCTGCCACAGCTTAAAACAACACACCACATAGCATAATGTGTGCGAGTATGTGTGTTTGTGCGCATGTGTGTTTGTGTGTGTGTGTTTAAACCTGCAGTTCTGTGTCTGCGTTTACATCTCATGTGTGTGTGTTTGTGTATGTATGTATGTATGTATGTATGCGCGTGTGTGCTTGCTTGTGATTGCAGATATATATACCGTGTGTGTGTGAGTACACTGTGTGTGTGTTTGTGACAATATATCTCTGTGTGTGTGTGAGTGTGTATATGTGCCCATTGTGACCATGTCTGTGTGTTTGCAAGTGTGTCCGTACACTTTAATGAACAGCCCATAGCGAGGACATAGCCTCTCCTCCTCCCCTCTCCCCCCCCCCTCTCTCTCTCTCCACCAGACAAACCTGGGTGTTAGCATGCCAGTCACATATCTCATCTCCTCCCCACACCTCTCCTCTACATGGCCCACAGTCACAGCACGCCATTACACACCAGCATGACGCTGCCTCCACCCTCCAGGAGCGGGATGAGGAGAAACGGAGGGACGGAGAGGGAGAGAGAGAGAGAGAGAGAGAGAGAGAGAGAGAGAGAGAGAGATGGGCCTGGGATATGAAATTACTTTTCACCTATACTTTTTTGGTCATACTCGTGTGATGCAGTGGTAAAGAAAAGGTGGGTAAACACTGGACACCGGTTGGTGTACACCGTAACGCCAAAATATCACTAAAATAAGTATATGTTTATTCAGAATAGTATTATTTAGTTTTGTGTCCTCAAAAAAGGCCCTATTTTAATGTAACTCGCAAGATTCTGCTTGCTAGAATATTCATGTCAGCCTAAAAAGTTTCTATAAAAGATACAGTCATCCTTCGCAAATGACTGTAAAAGATGGTTAAATGCTCCATCACAAATTAAAAGATGTGTAAATGCTCCATCACAAATTAAAAGATGGTTAAATGCTCCATCACAAATTAAAAGATGTGTAAATGCTCCATCACAAATTAAAAGATGTGTAAATGCTCCATCACAAATTAAAAGATGTGTAAATGCTCCATCACAAATTAAATGCTCCATCACAAATTAAATGCTCCATCACAAATTAAAAGATGTGTAAATGCTCCATCACAAATTAAAAGATGTGTAAATGCTCCTTCACAAATTAAAAGATGTGTAAATGCTCCATCACAAATTAAATGCTCCATCACAAATTAAATGCTCCATCACAAATTAAATGCTCCATCACAAATTAAAAGATGTGTAAACTCTCCTTCACAAATTAAAAGATCTGCACCCAGGTTGGCTGATTTGAAAGTGGACTTGAGAGATCAACTAGTCATGTTGTTGGTGCTTATAGGAATAGTTCTTATATGTTTATACTCTGAATCGTCTGAGTTCAACGCTTGTGTGCTGTAGAATAGAATAGAATAGAATAGAGTCTTTATTGTCATTGTTGGTACAACGAAATTGAGTTTGGAGCATCACCACTGGCATACAAACATACTGAATATAGCATTGATATAATAATATCAATAATAATAATATAATAATATAATATCAATGTCCCAATGACCTCAATAATAATAATATAACATCAATGTCCCAAGTGCAATAGTGCTAGTGCAAATAAATAGTACAGTGGCAGTCCAGTTGAGTTAATGGATGGAGGGGGGGGGGGGGGGGGGGGGCGTTGACTTGCAATGGATGGAATAGTGTATAGTGCAGCAATGCAAGTCCGGTTCACAGTTATTGTTGTAATGTAGAAGTGGGAGTTATGTCACCGGGGGTTGGGGATGGGGGGGGGGGGGGAGTTGATCGTTGAGCAGCCTGACAGCCCGTGGATAGAGGCTGTTGGTCAGTCTGCTAGTTCCGGACTGGATGGATCTGTACCTTCGACCAGAGGGAAGCAGTTGAAAAAGATGGTGTGCTGGGTGGTACTGGTCCTGTAGGATGTTATTCACACGACGTAGGCAGCGGGAGGTGAAGACTGTGGAGATATCTGGGAGGCTGGCTCCAGTGATCCTCCTCGCAGCCTTGACCACTCTGTGGGAAAAAAAGAACACATTTTCATTGAGTGCACAGTCCTCCACATTTATATTACGTACAATACGTGGTGTTCTGGACCTGAGAGAAACAATGTACACAAGTGTATCACTGTGTATCTTCACTGTCTGCCTCCACCTGGTTTCTTTTATATTTTTCAAGATAAACATGATTTATTCCATTCATGTCTTGATTATAATGAATACTTTTTTTTTTACAGACATAATTTGATCACACAAAATGAATAGAACTTTTATGGATAAATGTGATCTAGCAGAGGTAAATGGTAAATATTAACCATACTGTCTAGATTGCGTGTACCGTAATTGAGATAAAGTTAACATCTGTTAAGTATTTTTACATGAATTGTTATGGCTTTATTGTTTTAAAATCCCAATAATTAGATTTGATTAGATTAGATTCAAATGTATTGTCATTATACAGAACAAGTACAGTACAACAAAAAGAAGTTTGGCGTCCAACCAGAGTGCACATATAACAGTAAAGTGCAATAGTAATATACAATGTATAGGTGATTAAACTGGGTATAAATTATGTATTATATACTGAGTAATAGTGGTAATCAGATGTATGTACAGAGTTGTAATATTAATATGTACAGTGATACAGGTATAAAGACAGTATGGTAGTAAGTCATACTGGCCAGCAGTGTAACTAAGAGTAAGTAAGGGATATGTACAGTATGTTATGATAAGGTTGAGGGTCCACCAGACCCCCGAACATTGGGTGAGTAACAAAAACGCGACCACCACACCAGGGTTAAGAGAGGGCATTCCCTTTATATTAATGTATGCTTTTTTTCCTGTTCATATATATTTTGTATTGTTTTATAATTCAACATCACTACTGTGTGTTCATGTTAAAGAGGTAAAGGTCTGTGCTTCAGGTATCAAATACTCACTTTAAATACCCAAGTAAAAGGGGTTTTAGAAAATGCTCGTGTGACAATTCTATACAGATCTTTCACATGGATATGAATATGAATATAAATAAGCTTTCCTGTAGATGTTCCACATGACGTGTTCCATATCTGTTTTCTATACATTACACCGGTCATTTAATCTATACCCCCGACACATGGTGTAAACCTACAGTACCGAAGATTCAATATATAAACCCAGGCCTATGATGCATAACCTATACTTACCAGAGAATAGAGTGCATACCAGATTTATTATGAAAATCCATCCCTGGATTTCTTATGACAACTTTCTGTTTGTGCGCATGTGCGTTTGTGTGTGTGTGTTTAAACCTGCAGTTCTGTGTCTGCGTTTACATCTCATTTGTGTGTGTATGTATGTATGTATGTATGTATGTATGTATGTATGTATGTATGTATGTATGTATGTATGTATGTATGTATGTATGTATGTATGTATGTATGTATGTATGTATGTATGTATGTATGTATGTATGTATGTATGATGTGTGCTTGTGATTGTAGATATATACGTGTGTGTGAGTACACTGTGTGTGTGTGTTTGTGACAATATATTTCTGTGTGTGTGAGTGTGTCTATGTGCTCATTGTGACCATGTCTGTGTGTGTTTGCGAGTGTGTGTCCGTACACTTTAATGAACAGCCCATAGCGAGGACATAGCCTCTCCTCGATGCACAAATGCCTAGTGAGTGAATGTACAGAATATGTTTTAAACTGTTTCTATATTAGCTTTAATGTCCTTCTGTTTTTCTGTTTCTTTCTGGCTTAAACATCTAGTCCAGGGACTACAACTGAAAACTTGCAACCCTGCTAATATTGGCATATTTACAGTTTTTATTAATTTATAAATGTATGACTGTTGATTGATATGCACTGTCCCTGATCAAATAAACTGAGTAAACTAAAAACTCCTCCCCCTTTCTCTAATTCACACCCTAATTGTCACCCAAAGGCAGTAATAAATAATAATATTATACAACGGCATGCAAATTTCTCTATTCTGATTGGCTGAAACAGTCCATTTACACGTATGTATCCTTCATAATCCACGCTCCTGGTCCCAGGACCCGCCCACCACCGAATCACATCACTCCGCCGGATCACTCCGTCGGAAAAAACAAGATGGCGGACAATAATCTTTAACAAATGGATATGTTGATAGCGTCATAACGACTAAATATAAAGCGATTCTGTCAAGGGGAACGTGTTAGTATTTTAAACAATGTTGGATGATGTAATTGATGGGTCTTGACTCAATCTAGAACAAAAGAAAAATCGCGGATTGATTGATAGATTAATTGATTGATTTAAATTTCTTCCTTCCTACTTTCCGACTGCAGCGTTCTCTCTCACACTGTCCGACGGTGGCGTACCCACAAACACACACATACACACACACACACACACACACACACACACACACACACACATACACACACACACGCACACACACACTGTGACACACACACACACACACACACACACACGCACACACACACACACACACTCCTGTCTGCAACAGCGGGGGACTCAGACTGAGAGAGAAGCAGCGCTGTTTTAAGTGAGCATGGTCTATTGAATTGATTGATTGGTTGATTGCTAATTTTATTACTGTACCCCTGGTTTCCAACTGGTTAAGTTTAGGCTAAAAGAAATAAATAAAAAAATAGGGCGAAGAAAACGTTTTTTTCCTATAGGGCAAAGAAAACGTTTTAATAAATTTTCAATCAATCATTCCAATAATACACAGTTGGATGTGTTAGTTGGTTGGATGCACTTCAAGCTGCTTCCACATGAGGCAACTTCTCTCAATCATTCCAATAATACACAGTTGGATGTGTTAGTTTGGTTGGATGCACTTCAAGCTGCTTCCACATGGAGTTGTGGGAACTACTTTTTCTGGCGGATGGTTTTTTCAACAAATCTTCGATTAATGTGTGTTTATTGTATAGAAATAAGGTTGGATGAATCTGGCAGTTGTATAAAAGCTTTACACCACGTGCAGTCGTGATTTGTGACCAATAAACCATGCCTAGGGGGGTCTAACGACCCTCGGCTGCGCCTCGGGCCTAACAACCACCCCTAGGCATGGTTTATTGGTCACAAACCACTCCTGCGTGTGATGTAATGCTTAAATAATAATAATAATAATAATAATAATAATAATAATAATAATAATAATAATAATAATAATAATAATAATAATAATAATAATAATAATAATAATAATACTTTATTTGTATAGCACCTTCCATACAAGAATTGCAGAAGAAGTGCTTCACAGCAGTGATGTAGACATACAATATACATATTAGGCATAAAATGAGCATGCAATAATTCTGAGAGTGTACTAAATAAAAGCAATGCATGACGTGTAGACATAAAATGAGTATAAAAAATAGACAGAATAAGAGCAATGCAAAAGTGTAGACAGAACTAAAGTAGTGCTATCATTTACATAAATTAGCATAGATAGACAAGGTAAAATAGTGCAATAGTGCAATCACAGTCTTGATGCAATGAGTCCAAGCAGCAGAGTGTATTAAAAGGCTAAGGTGAAGAGGTCCATTTTTATCTTACTTTTGAAAATATTTAGTGATCTGGCCTAGTGGCCTCCCTAATGTCCATAGGCAGGGTGTTCCATAGCTTTGGTGCATAATTAGCAAAGGCTGCATCCCTGATTTTCTTTTGGCTGTTGCTGGGAACCTTCAATAGACCAGTAGTAGATCATAATGTTCGTGGGGGCACATAGTTCACAAGAGAATTGGCGATGTAGCTTGGTCCTGTTTCAAGCTATAGCTAACATGTTGAGGTGTGGCAGTAAGGTGAATGGGGAATCTACCACAACTGTGACCAATTATTATTTCATTCTACCTCTCGTCCTTAAAGCCCCCGACACATCATCCACATTGTCCCAGTTACATCTTCTTATCTGTATTGCGGGTCATTTTGTCTATTAATATTGCTTCAAGATGTTGTCTGAGTACCTTTCCTTCCTTCCTTATCTGGAGTGCGGTTTCCAAAGCGGTCCTGGGATAACTACACCCCTTATACCAACTCTCCATCCATACATCCATCCCTCCATCCATCACTCTATCATCACTCCCTCCCTCCCTCCCTCCCTCCCTCCCTCCCTCCCTCCCTCCCTCCCTCCCTCCCTCCCTCCCTCCCTCCCTCCCTCCCTCCCTCCAGGAGTGATATGAGGATGGTACACAGCCCTAACACTCTCACAGACTAAGTTCATCACAGGCTGACAAGGCTACATGATTTGTCTCTCAGTGGTAAAGGGGCTATTTCCCCCTGATTTTATGACAAGACTGAGTCATCCTTCTCTTGCAATTCTACCATCCATCCATCCATCTGTCCATCTGTCCATCTGTCTATCCATCCATCCACCCGTCCATCAATCCATCCATCCATCCATCCATGCATCCATCCATCCATCCATCCATCCATCCGTCCATCTGTCTATCCGTCCATCCATCCATCCATCCATCCATCCATCCATCCATCCATCCATCCATCCGTCCATCCATCCATCCATCCGTCCATCCATCCACTGTCACATCTTTCTTCAGCCTGCAGAGACTGTCAAGGGAACACGTCCATATATTTGATTAGAAAACATTTTGCAGAGTCAGGTCAAGTTCGGGATGCAGGGTTTAAAAAGGTGTCTGAGCGAGACAGAAGGCAGACGGGTACAAAGCAATGACGGATCTCCTTGTTGTGAGTGAAAACACGGGTAGCTTTATGTTTCATAATGGGGTCAAGGAGCTGATTTCTCCATTTTGAGTGTGAGATCGAGTAGACAGTACAGGAGGTAGTTGAATATTTTAATAATGAGTTTTAGTTGAAATGCCTTCTCTACAATCTTTGGGTTTAAAACGAAAACTCCTGTCATGAGCACCCTCGCCACTAGATGGCAGTAAGACGCCATGATTTCACCATGGCAACACGGTCTGCCCTTACAGATGGGCTTTGGACCTCCTCAGCCTTATTACCCATCTAACCATATTAGAAAGGAAAAATAACATAGCTGTGGAAATGAAATATATCAAAAAACAACACTGCTGCTACATAGATATTTGAAGCAGGAAGCATGACTTTAACAATATCCTGAATGTAATATACAAACATTGTTGGAATATTATAGATTATGGTTTCAATTGTGGTAAAACACACCACGATATCTAGTTTAATAATATGTCACAACTTTTGGCATGTAAGATGGTATTACTTGTGTTGGTCGCATGTTGCATTTCAGCATCACATGGCGATTACTGAGATCTATTAGCAGATATGAGTAAATGATGATATCTATGTTCCAGGTGTGATCAGTTTTTCCATGGCTGTTTTGAGTCAAGCGGTCAGGAGGAGAGTTGGATGAATGGAATAATGAGAGGTAGAAGAGTAGCACACGTGCAAATGAACATACATATACACACACACACACACACACAGACACACACACACACACACACACACACACACACACACACACACACACACACACACACACACACACACACACACACACACACACACACACACAAATAAACATTTTGCACACACACACACACGCACATACATATTACATGCAGATACACACATCAGAATCATAAACTGTATGTGCACACACATAAGCACACACATAAGCACACACACACACACACACACACACACACACACACACAAACACACACACAAACACACATACACACACACACACACACACACACACACACACACACACACACACACACACACACACACACACACACACACACACACACACACACACACACACACACACACACTGGTTAATACACACATGCTGGTTAATATATAGGTACAGTGTGAAATGACAGGCATGTGACAGGGGTTCCAGATTACGGGCGGAGATTGCACACAATCATTCCTCACCACTGCGTTTACCCCATAACTCCCTATGTTTCTGACACGTCTGACATGTGCTCCCTAGAAGACAGACAGGTGGAAGGTGTGTGAGTCTCCTGCACTCATTACAGCAGGACTGTGAGACTCTTCCTGATCTGTGGCCCCCAACCTGCACTTCTGCCCCCCAGGCCAGGTGTGTGTGTGTGTGTGTGTGTGTGTGTGTGTGTGTGTGTGTGTGTGTGTGTGTGTGTGTGTGGTGTGTGTGTGTGTGTGTGTGTGTGTGTGTGTGTGTGTGTGTGTGTGTGTGTGTGTGTGTGTGTGTGTGTGTGTGTGTGTGTGTGTGTGTGTGTGTGTGTGTGTGTGTGTGTGTGTGTGTGTGTGTGTGTGTGTGTGTGGTCTGTATGTACAAATATCTGACTGAGGATGTGTTTGTGTGAGAGAAAGAGAAAGAGGGAGAGACAGTCACATCTAATTTCATACTGTACCTACATAGATCAACCAGTAGCCTACATGGGCGTGTGTGTGTGTGTGTGTGTGTGTGTGTGTGTGTGTGCGTGTGTGTGTGTGTGTGTGTGTGTGTGTGTGTGTGTGTGTGTGTGTGTGTGTGTGTGTGTGTGTGTGTGTGGCGTGTCTAATATTTTATTATAACTCTGTTTGTGTGTGTGTTTACGGTATGTGCGTGTGATGTCTGATCACACTGTATTTTTATATCTGTGTGTGCGTGCATGCATGGGTTCATTGCGTGTGTGTGTGTGTGTTGTGATTATCCCAGTGTGTGGGTGAGGGAGGGTGCGTTGGGAAAATCCAGGGAGAGCTTCATTTCCAAATCCGAGTTGTAAGAATTGAAGAATGAACCCAGACGGCAACAAGAGTGAGATTCACCTCATACTCCAGTGAACCCTCCCCCTCCCTGGATATCTGGCCTGAATCCTAGTGTATTCTACATGTGTACTTCATCATCATCATCATCATCATCATCATCATCATCATCATCATCATCATCATCATCATCATCATCACCACATCCTGTTTAAGCTCATACTGCTCAGTGCCCGGAGTGCAGTAGCGTAGTGATGTGGCATTGGCGAACGACAGCTCTTTGGTACGAAAGAAGGGAACCGAGTCATACTTATCTTAATCACTATGTGTTCCTTTATTAAGATATTCCTTTATTGATCCCCTTGGGGAAATTCTGGCATCATAGCAGCATTGGGGAGGGGGGGGGGGGGGTACAGGTATGGGCAGGGTAATAGTAGAAAGAAATAAACAGTGTAAACAATATAATTAACTGTGAATATATAGAGATACAAGAAAAATAAACAGTGCAAACAAAGGTGCAGATGAGGGTCTGTATGCCCCATCGGTTATATTATTTAATTATTGTTGAAATATGAAATTGTTGTTTCGTATAGAGGGTGGAATTCCAAAAACTGCAACATTGTATCATTCGGGTGCAAAATACTAGTTTCTTTTAATCTGACATTGCAACCATTGCAACAAGCATGATTCATTTACAATCTCATTTCCCCTTCTGTCTTTTATAATGCGATGAGGATATAAGCATTTTTCTTTTTACTGTTAAAAACGAATCTGGACGTTTTTGGGACAGGATATGGTCGAGGACAGATTACTTAATTCAGGGACTGCACCTTAATATAGCCTATATTTTTCCATTCAAACTTCGGTGGACGCTTAATATCACACTCATGTTGGATATATCATACATACAATTTTAACTATTTGAGCTGTGTTTCGAGGGGCTGTGTCTATGCTTGAATCATTTAAGATTAGGGGTGTAAAGGTACACGTATCCACACCGAACCGAACCGTTTCAGTGTGTACCGTACCGAACAGCTGTGTAGTGTACCGAACGAATACAACGGTATGTTAACCACTAATGACCGCCCACCGGGGGCTGTTTTTTTTCACAATCTAATATAATTATTATTATAAAAAAAAAATTACAAGTCAATTATTAATTTCAATATAGAATATTCGTTGACAGCCCTACAAGTACAATTAGTTACTGCACACTACATCACCCCTGAGTGGAACATGGAAAGCCAAACTTTCCCTCACTGTACCGAAAACCCCTACCGAACCTTGACTTCAAAACCAAGGTACGTACCGTACCGTGGTTTTTGTGTACCGTTACACCCCTATTTAAGACTGATAAACCCCGCCCCCTAAAAAAAAAAGAACGATGAGCCGGCTCATGGAAAGGAAACAGAGTCAAAAGATCTGGCTCCCTTCAAAGAGCCGTAATCCCCATCACTACAGTCGTGTGATGTACTACATACGTACGACTCGCACACCCAGGCGGAAATGGCTGTTTGTGACATGAGAAGAACACAGTTCACTCACTGCTCTGTGGCCACTCGCTAGCTGTGCTAACCGCAGGCTCTACTGTCAGTGAAGCAGTGGCGGCCGCCACTGGGGGGCGCTAGGGTGCCGCCCCCCTTCAGGCCTGCCTGGTTATATGAGAGTAGAACAAGAATAAGTATCTTTTTGTTTTTTGTTTTATAGCCCTATAAATAATATAAACATGTTTAAAATGAATAATATTTACTCATTTTAAGTATGTTTGTATTTCCAATGCACAATATAACGTTATTATTGCAATTAAAAAACACTCGTTTTCCAGAGCAGGAAGTGACATCACGTTTTTTTTTTTTTTTTAATTTTTTCGTATTTCTCGGCCCGGGCTATACGTGATAGCGCTCTGAGTGCGCGTCACAGTTTGATCGCTGTATCCGTCACAGCCAATCAGTGCATAACGCGTTGTGCGTTGAAATATGACTATTATGTTGGAATCTGGGCGCGATTTGAAGCGGTCTAGCCAGTAGCGTCAAGAATATCTGTAGCCGCATTTCGCGGAGACGCTCTCTGATTGGCCGACGCCAGTATTTTTTTCCGTAGCAGAATTTCACAGAGACGATCTCTGATTGGCCGAATCCAATTTCTAATGTTCCAATTCTAGGTTATTCCGGCTAGGTTGGTTCCTAGGTTGGTCGGTGGAGATAGTTGTGTTGTTGTGAGAATGATGCAGGCAGCTGTTTGTCTTAGACGAGCGTGCTGTGACTGCAAGTTCTTTAGACTGTTAAGCTTAGGCACTCTTTCAAAGTTGGTTAAGGTTAGAGTTTGTCTTAGAGCATGGCGATAGAACGCCAGGTAGTTTGCAGTCTGTTCGAGCGGAAATGGACAAAGGAATGTACTTGTGTTGTGCTAACGAGCTAACACTTGGCTAACAAGCTATATGGCGGATGTAGTCTGGAGACAGACTACAGTGGACAGTGGTCTGGAATACATCATCAGTGGATTATACACGTTTATCAAGCTCTCCTGCCCTGGACGTTTCAACTAAACAGTGAGTCTCTCTCTCTCTCTCTCTCTCTCTCTCTCTCTCTCTCTCTCTCTCTCTCTCTCTCTCTCTCTCTCTCTCTCTCTCTCTCTCTCTCTCTCTCTCTCTCTCTCTCTCTCTCTCTCTCTCTCTCTCTCTCTCTCTCTGTGGTTAACGTTAACGTTTGTAAATAGTTTTTTTAGGAGCAGTACTGTTAGGCTACTGCTGGCCATTCATGAAGCGAGACATTGCTGATTGTTTATTTATTTTATAACACAAGACTATGACTACCAACTGCCTAGCCAGCCGTGTATCAATCTTGGATGCAATAATAACGTTACGTCGTTACCACACTGACTATGTCGATGGCTCATTGATTTAACTACTGCAGCTCTCTCGGATTGAAAATACGTGGATTATGGCTTGTTCAATATCGTCTATGTTTGAATGAATGAATGAATGAGAACTTTATTAACAGATTGCAGAATGGGTACAATACAGTACGGCTCAATACACACAATTGTTAAGGGGATGCAGACCAGAGAAAGACGTTTGTCTTGTTTACATCAGGGTCCCAGATTTTCGATTCATATCCATAGTTTAATAGCTAGCCTTGGCTCGTTTAACAATATGCAAAATATGTGTACAGCCCTGTACTCATACTGAAGTTATTCTTGGTATATAATAGGTCTGATTGTGTAACGAATCGATTCCACGTCGCGCTGTGTGTGAGAGAGAGAAGGAGAGAGGGAGAGATGTTTGGTATAGCGCCCCTAGTGGCGAAGTACCCACCGGCCGCCACTGCAGTGAAGCCAAAATAGAAACACACAAATGACGATCGGGAGCAGTTAGGGCCAGGGTTAAAAGTGTTTTGCTCAAGGACACTTCAACGCGCTGCCCAGGAGGAGCTGGAATCGAACTGGGAACCTTTTTTTTTTTCCTCCACTTTTTTCTCTCCTCTTTTTCTATTTTTCTCCCATCCCAATTCCACTATGCCAATTCTTCCCTCCCCTGTCTTGAACGTTGCTCGCATATGCCCCCCACTGGCCGGTTGTAGGGAGGATAGAAGCCTTGCATCACGTGTCCCCTCCGATACACAAGGAGGCAGCCTGTCACATCTTTTCACCTGCCAGTGCGGACTCTCATTGGCGAGGTGTAACGTGTGGGAGGCTCACACTACCCCCGCCATTTCCTGTCTCTGCTGTGCAGGCGTCCCCCAACCGACCTGTAGGAGTCGCTGTCCACAACGTCCAGATTACCACCCATCGACTTCCACCCGCTAACTCTGCCAATTGAGTTAGTATGACGGCTGGCCCAAGCCGGAGGCAACGCCAACAGCCGGAGTCGAACCCGGCGTCTCTTGCGTTGGTGACGAGCGCAATGTCCGCTGCGCCACTCAGCCGCCTGAACTGGGAACCTTCTGATTACCAGACGATGGCTCTACATCTTGAGCCACTGTCACTGCCCAAGATGGTGCCAGTGACGGACTAACCCTCTGACAACACGGGCAAATGTCAGAAGGGCCACCTGAGCTAATGGCTACCCGTCTATTCGTTTCCTAACGCATTTATGCTTCCGCATTCGCGTTTTGCGAATCTGATTGGCCACCAGGCCACGTGAGCGGATCAGCGCGGCCGAGAAATCCGCTCTTCGCTCTTTAAAGCTTGGTCCGCTCCGCTAATCGCTCATGTTGACCCCGCCCCCAAGTCGGTCTCCGCTCGCTCCCCGCTCACCTTGAATCAAGCGCTCCCCGCTCCCCGCGCCAGATCGCTCGGCAGATTTTTTTTTTTTTTTTGGAGCATGGTGTAAATTAGCTCAAACTACAACAGTCTACACCCCCTGGGCCCCTTAACAATTGTTTGTATTGAGCCGCATTGTAATTGTACCCATTCTGCAATGTTAAATAACGTTGTTTATCCATTCACTAGCTCTATTAAGCGATTAGCCGAGCCACAATGCTATGGTCGCTGCCATTAACGTTAGCATGTAAGCTAACGACAACAACAATGGCGTCGATACTTTTTCTAACAGGAGTGAGTGACAAAGCCTGAACAGGATATCACAGGTTCACCCTTCTCATTGGTTGAAAATGGCCTTCATGTTTGTACATCGCCATCTGTTGCTTTGGCATTGTACTGCATGTATATATTACATCAACAGTGTTAAACCACTGTGAGCGGCCTGGAGTGGATTGGAGCGGAGGAGAACTCTCGCTCCGGACGTCGCGCCGACTCATTTTAAAACCCACTCCTCGCTCACGTCAAAACCGCCCGCTCCGCGCCCCACCCGCTCCGCGCCCCGCGCCGCTCACGCGCCGCTCACGCGCCGCTCACGCGCCGCTCACGCGCCGCTCACATGGCCTGTTGGCCACTGCCGTTTCTGGTGCGATCTGATTGGCCACTGACGTTTCTGGTCATGTGACATGTGCGCCCAATCGCGTGACGCGCCCATTTCCGCCTCGACCAGCAGCAAACTACCTAACGCCTATAGTTTATCACTGGTTAAGCTTAGGCGACTCTTTCAAAGTTGGTTAAGGTTTAGCCCCTTACGTGACTGCGATCTGCAAGCCAGGAGCTTTTTGTAACCGCAGTCACTCTCAGCTATGCCGCTACCAGGCTCGTATTAAGTACCAAGCGCTGCTTCTGAGCTGGGGGTGGGTCAAAAATATATCAGATATGAATTTCAAAGATACCCAGCGTACAATATGGGTTTAACACAGCTTTACGGTGGGGTCTGAACTCTGAAAGCTCGGAGTTGCTAATAAACATTTTAAATCATTGTTACAAAACGAGTGGTACTTACAGAGCCAGCCGTGTATTTCCGCCATTGGTGTCACAGCGCATGCGCACCAGGCAGCCAATTGCCTGGTGCGCATGCGCTGTGACACCAATGGCGGAACGCGGAAGCATAAATGCGTTAGACGCACCTGGGCCACTCAAAATAACACATACATGTATAATTATTGTACATAAAAAAAAGTCTTAATCATTGTGCCTTTGATTATTTTGTCTTCAATAACTTTATTTGAAATCACTTATGTCAGCCCATATCATTTTATACGGGCCCTTTCATGTTTGTACTTAAAGGGGCATTTCATCAAAGAAAAACATGACAATTTATTTTGCACATAATCTCCCACACACATTGTGTAACTGCAATTCCATGAAATGATGTAAATGAAAAACAGCAATACCTTGTCTTATACGGACTGCTACCTTATCATTTCATTAAGTAATTGCAATTAACACAACACAAGGATTCAATGACCCCGATAACATCGCTGGTGGCCATATTCAAACTCATTTACTCCCAATAACTGTCAAACTATACGAATGAGTGCAAAACAGTTTCGAGTTTTTGGATATGTGTGAGATTATGTCCAAAATAAATCAACATTGTTTTTTGTTGAAGTGCCCCTTTAATAAATAGTCTAACATCTTTTCCCCATGATGCCCTGGTTGCTAACGTTAGACTGTCAAGTGAAGGACGAATGTTTTTCCATAGTGCAGTGCATTATTGTCGGGAAACCGAATGTCCCAGGACGATTTGGAGGTCTTCATGCTTATGCATAAGTTATGGTCACAGCAAAAACACATCCCGAAGCTGGACGTGGATGACATGATTGACAGGGTTGCAGGGAAAAGCAAATTCCTTCTGTGTTTGCTAACTAACTTACATGAAGGTACGCCTGTACTATTATGGGTTGTGTAACACAGTACAGCTACAGTACGCTGGCGCTTGATGTGGTTCCCAATTTCGGTGTGGTTTGTCAGAAATGGGGGTTGCTGTTGGGTTTGGAAATTGGGCGTCTGTACGCCATAAATGCCAGGGCTGTTGGCTGCTCCCGGCCTGTCAGTGGACGTAGCAACCGTCCGCTCCACACTTCAAACTCAAGTGCAACGACTCGCGCGCGTGATGCTGTCCACACAGACAGTGTCCTCAATAGAGCATGGCTATTTAGCTGAGTGCCTCGCATCTCACGCTAGAAAATATGCACGCTGACGTGCTGCCGCTGCCACGCAGAGCCACCCATGGACTGTGTGGCTGCTCTACCATGTTATCATGGACTGTGTGGCTGCTCTAACATGTTATCATGGTCACTGTGTAGCTGCTCTACCATGTTATCATGGACTGTGTGGCTGCTCTAACCTGTTAACATGGTCATTGTGTAGCTGCTCTAACATGTTCACATGGGCTGTGTGGCTGCTCTAACATGTTCACATGGGCTGTGTAGCTGCTCTACCATGTTATCATGGGCTGTGTAGCTGCTCTACCATGTTATCATGGACTGTGTGGCTGCTCTAACCTGTTAACATGGTCACTGTGTAGCTGCTCTAACATGTTAACATGGTCACTGTGTAGCTGCTCTAACTAGAGATGTTCCGATACCATTTTTTCCTTTCCGATCCGATTCCGATACCTAAGCTTTGGGTATCGGCCGATACCGATATTTATCCGATACCAGTGCATTAAAAAAAAAAAAAAAATTTTTTATATAAATTATACTTTTTTTTTTTTTTTTTTTTTCAGATACTGTTATACTGTTTTTTAGTAATAACTAGAACGTATGGTATTTATTCAACAACAGGTGATTGTATAGATTTGTATTAGTATCATTAATCAATGAGTATGGGCTGCAGCACTGCAGATATACCCTACTCCAATGATCCACACGGACATTAAACGGTGTTGCACTCGCTACTCAGTGGCTCTGCAGATATACCCTATTCAGTCTGTAAACTAGTGGCAGATAGAACGTTCATGTTGTGGTTTTTGATGCAAAATAAATATTCAACATTCTCTTTTGAAACTCCGCCTCAGACTCTTATCCTTTGGCACTTGCTGTACTTTGCTTGCAGGTCTGCAGCCATTATTGCTGGATTATGTGAATAGCACCAACTTTAGACACGGTAACGTTATCAAGCTAAGCTAACTGACCTAGCTCGCCTTCCCGCATCGACATTAAGATAACGTTAGTAATAGTCAGCTAACGCTAGTCCGTAGCTACTTAACTTAAATACAATTCACCGTGGGTGCATTATTGTTGATAGACGGTCACGCACAGTGTTAGGTCCTGGAGAAAGGACAGGCGATCATCTGATTTGATGTAACGTTAAAAGCGGATGTTGTTCCAACTAGCTATCTTTCCAGCTAATGCTATCATAACACCAGCCAAACACATCCCGATTCCCGTCCGAGCTCCCCGTCACACCGCACTGTCGGGGACAATGGAATTTAAGAAAGTGTATCTGCTGTTAAAATGACACAGCATCACACTTTAAAACATGTTCATTTTATAATCCTCACTCTCCGCAGGACTCGGCAGGAGATAAATTACATCATGGGATCGGAGGCTAGAATTTACGTGTACTCGCCGATACCGATACTAGCATTTTAGGCAGTATCGGCGGCATTTCCGATACTAGTATCGGTATCGGAACAACTCTAGCTCTAACCTGTTAACATGGGCTGTGTAGCTGCTCTAACATGTTCACATGGGCTGTGTAGCTGCTCTAACATGTTCACATGGGCTGTGTGGCTGCTCTAACATGTTCACATGGGCTGTGTGGCTGCTCTAACATGTTCACATGGGCTGTGTGGCTGCTCTAACATGTTCACATGGGCTGTGTAGCTGCTCTAACATGTTCACATGGGCTGTGTAGCTGCTCTAACATGTTCACATGGGCTGTGTGGCTGCTCTAACTGTTATCATGGGCTGTGTGGCTGCTCTAACATGTTCACATGGGCTGTGTGGCTGCTCTAACATGTTCACATGGGCTGTGTGTCTGCTACCCAGTTATCATGGGCTGTGTGGCTGCTCTAACTTGTTAACATGGTCACTGTGTAGCTGCTCTAACCTGTTAACATGGTCACTGTGTAGCTGCTCTAAACAGTTAACATGGTCACTGTGTAGCTGCTCTAACCTGTTAACATGGTCACTGTGTAGCTGCTCTAAACAGTTAACATGGTCACTGTGTGGCTGCTCTAACCTGTTAACATGGTCACTGTGTGGCTGCTCTAACATGTTAACATGGGCTGTGTGGCTGCTCTAACCTGTTAACATGGTCACTGTGTGGCTGCTCTAACCTGTTAACATGGTCTGTGTGGCTGCTCTAACCTGTTAACATGGTCACTGTGTGGCTGCTCTAACATGTTAACATGGGCTGTGTGGCTGCTCTAACCTGTTAACATGGTCACTGTGTGGCTGCTCTAACATGTTAACATGGTCACTGTGTAGCTGCTCTAAACAGTTAACATGGGCTGTGTGGCTGCTCTAACCTGTTAACATGGGCTGTGTAGCTGCTCTACCATGTTCACATGGGCTGTGTGGCTGCTCTACCACGTTAACGTAAGGTTATGAATATAACCAAGTTCTATGAATACTAGTGACGCTCAGCGTCATCTGCACTAACCTCACTTCGTGCATATGCACTGAATAAAAATCCACAATGTACCTTTACATACCAACATTCGTCTGGCCACACCCCTATCCGCTACCTTCATAAGCAGGTGTGTGGCCACACACTCGCTTCCTTCCCAATCTTTCACCACAAGGCGAGATCAAAGGCCGCAGTGGCGTCCAGACGCTGAGTGTCACTAGTATTCATAGAACTTGGTTATATTCATAACCTTATGTTCTATATCATACTAGCTTTCGCTCAGTGTCATCTGCACTACGGGAGCTGAGCGGGAGCTTGAAGCTCGACAAATGTACCGCACTGAGGCCCCCCACAACCATCAGAACCGGGGAGGACCGAGCCCCCCCGACCCTCCCTAATGGAGGATACCCCACCTATTAGAGGACGGGAGGGAGACGGATCCGACCGTGCGAAGAGAAACTCGAGCAACTCAACGCACAGGGTGAGCAGACCGTGGCTTGACCCCACGACTACCCACACGCACAACCCGCCTGACACCAGGGAACGAACGGAAGGAACAAACCTCGTTACCGCCCCCAAAAACACGGGGGCGAGATCAACTCAACCCCGTGGCAAGGCCATAGCAGCGGAGCGCGAAGGAAGACCCAGACCCACTGAAGGGACTGGATCCCCCGGAAAAAGGGGGCCCGGAGAGGTCAACGACGCCACAGCATCAAGACCTCACCAGGTGGTCACTTAGTGACACCGCCCCCCACAACGCCAGCGTATTCGGACAGGGCCCCTCCAAGAGCGGGCCCTTCCCCCCACTAGCATGCCGCCTGGCACACTGACCCTGGCAAACTCAGGCAGTCAGCATGGCCATAACGCAAGGCACTCAAAAGGCTACACTACAGCGGAAGCAGGCAGCGCACCGGGGAGACGACCCCAGAGGGGGTCGATCCCTCAAACCAGGCAGCAGGCGTTTGACCCGAGCCTGGAGCACTGCGGACGAGACAGGCGCCAAAGGGGTCAACTGAAACAGCACCCCCGGCGGAAGGGGCGTATGCTGGCATTGTTGCGCACCATGACAAAGTCTCCACCAAAAAACCCCGACCCAGAGCCGAGGCAGAGAAGGCTGACACGATTGGCAGACGTCATGAACGTGCAGGGGCACACTCAACTGGGTAACCCGGGAGTTGACTCTGCTCCAACACACCAGGGAATCAACCACCCTCTTGGTACCACATGCGGTGGTTGTTCCTATAACCCCTCAAGAAAAAACTCCAAAACACACCTGCGGGTACACACTGGCTATACCGCAGTACAAGTGTCACAGTTTTCAAAAAGGGGTTATTCCAGGCCTACGGGTCGACGAAACACAACTTCGGACCGGGCCCGGCGGCTCAGGAAGCACAGAGGGCTGCCAGAGGAGGTCCATAAGACCACCCCAACAGCCCCCTCTTCGCCATGCGTAAGAGAGGAGCAAAAAGAATGGAGAACCAGCCCTTTCATGATAGCGCAGGGTACAACATGTACCCAACAAAGGGTCTCCATAACGCCCAACCCTGTGACACCCGGGCCGACCCAGATTTTTTCCCCCCGAAAAAAGCACAAGTCCCTCAGGGTACCAGAACAGCAGATCTGCGTCCCCGGCGGACAACGGGTTAACTGACCTGGACCAGCATGACCAGAACCAGTCCCGTGCCCTAACCACGCCGACATCCCCACTCCAAGAGAGGGGGTAGGTACGTGTGTCGATCTAAAACATGAAAAGAGGGCGCCACCCAGACGGTCCCATTCGTACCGCGCTCAGTGACCCACCCCAAGGGCGTGAGACCCCTCTACCTATGTTTTGATCTATTCCGTTAACATCACCCAGATATGAACGAGAATTCGTCGAGACCTAGTAACAGGCGCTCGGAAGAGAAAACCTCCATCCCAGTTGCCCTATAAAAACGCTGTTTTAATAATGAGCAACCAAGGCGTACCAGCCTCATGCGTGATTCTTATCAGAAACACCCCGAGCCAGCACTATGTACGCGTCGAGACCCAAACACATCAATGGATAGTCTAACCAGACACCAGACATTGGTCCTTCAAGTCGCCTGGGAGAACGACAAGGAGTTGTCGTGCTTCATATTCTTTCCTCTTTTTATTAAAAAGAAAGAAACACAGACTGACATGAATCCCATGTGACGCGGCTGAGGGTACATTTTTTTTCATTCTTACATCCCGCCACCAGACTTCCCACGTGAGCCATGAATTGAAAAGTCACGGTAACATTGAGCCATGTGACCAACAGACTCAAGTTACACGTATATCGAGCGTAGCAGAACACTAAGTTCCTACGCTCTGCCCCAACAACTTGACAATGACAGACCCTACATACGGGTCTGAAAAAACCCACGGAAGCCGTCGTCCAATAGAAACGTGCCCAGTGACGTATTCTATGACGGGGGGAAACCCATGACTCAACCGCCCGTGATAGGTGCGGAGTCAGGGAAACCCTTCCCCCCCCCCCCCCCCCCCCGTGCCAAGCTGCCTAACAGCTTGGCCGGACCGAATGAAAAGAGAGTAAAAGAAAAACCTGACCATTCAGAAGAGGGAAGGAGGGGTTTATCCGGTACCCCCTCGCAAGCCCAACCCTTGAATATGACAGCAACAATAGCCATATGATACCTTAAGTAGCCAGTATGCTAATGAACAGCGCAAAGCTAATTCAATGCGCGCTAGCCACAGACAAGTCTGTGAACAGGGTTTATAACAAGGCCAAGTCATATATGTGTGAACCCGACACCCGTGTTTACGTTGCAAGACACAGAAAATCTGATAGAGAGAGAGAGCGGCCTGAACCGACAAGCATTACTGCAGACCAACACAACAGTGTTGCGGCTCAATATCACTGTGTAAGCAACAGAGCACACAACTAACCTCTACCTTTATGTGAAGACCTAATCTTCAGGTCAAGGCAGAAAAACCCCTTTTTCAACCGAGTGTAAGCTGCAGGCCTTGCTTAAGCTCTATAACATGAAAATATAGCGACCAACAAGACTTAAAAAGTCTAGCCCTTCTATCAAACCCACACTAGCGAAAGGTTCACACATCGTATCCCCAACATATGTAGTGAATAAACACACAGTTTGTAACAAAAAATAGTCCCTCCCAGGAGGGACTTTTTATTTCTTTTAACAAAATCATATGTTGGGCCGGGAAGGGAACAGGGGGGACCACAGAGGGAAAAAAGTCACTTTTAGCGACGCCTGCCACGAGCCGCTCGGGACTTGCCACCCCGGGGAGCCCCGGAGGGACGGTAAAGGATAGGAGGCTGGTCACGACGATCCCTACCGTCACCTCCGAGCGTGGATGGGCCGGCTGCAGTGGCGGAGGCGCCCTCTTTCCTCCTGGCCTTCTTTGCCGAAGGTCCAGCAGTGGCGGTGGTAGCAGCGGCGGCTACGGCGGCGGAACCCCGACGACGAGCCTTCCGTCTGACTCCACCGGCGACATCGGGTGGGGGGAAATGAGGCTGGAGCACGGAACGCTCCTCCTGCATCTCCCTGCAGGTTGAGGTCATCAGCTGCAACGCCGACCCGAAGAGCCCAGCATCGGAGAGGGGTGCCGTCAGAAGTGGAGTCCTCTTCCTTTCCGGCACACGCGCCTGCTCCAGCCAAAGGTGGCGCTGGGCTAGAGTGGCCAGGGTGCGTACTTTCCCAGCGGCGACGGCCTGCAGCTGGATCAGATGCAGGATGGCTCCTGCCGACTGGGCGAGCTGATCATGTTGCAAATCGGTCAGCTCCGTACCGCCCGTCAGTATCCCGGACATGAATCTCGCCAGCTGCGCGATGTTAGAAGTGGCAGCCAGAGATTGAGTCGTGGAGATAAATGACTGGTCACTCCAGTAAGCCAACCGCCTCGCCGATTTCCCTTGGGGAACCGGCTTCCGTAACGGCTCCCACACCACCTCAGGACAAAGGAGAGCTGCCATCGACCTATCAAGCCGAGGCACCCCCTCCTTCATACCGTCTACCAACCCCACCACCCTCGTGACTCGCATGTAGGCGGGGGTGAGGCCCATGATGTGGGACACCACCTGTCCCTGACGGACGTAGGCCTCCATCGAGGGGAAAAATGGACAGACAACGCCCATCTCTCTCACAGGACGGCGTTGCCATAGATGACCTATGAGATCATCAGGAACAGGAACAGGCAGTGGCTGCGGCAGCGGCACGCCGTTTGCGACTGCCGCCGCCGCCATGAACTCGGGGAACAAAGCACGCAGTTCCCCCTGCATACTTTCCCCCACGAGCTCGCGTCCCTCACATGCAGCAGACTACTGGTTAGAGAGCCACATTCTGATGTGGCTGATAGCAGGGCATCCCGCCGCCGAGTCGGAGGTTCTAACCCAACATCCGCGTACGAGGGACCCCAAGGAGACCTATCACCCCCCTCCAGTGTTACCTGGATGGGCGGCGGACATGTCTCCACCGGGGCGTCAAATAAGAACCTGTCTGCTTCTACCATATAGTCCTCTGTTTCCATCGGCCATGGGGAATCAGACGCATCCTCATCCGGCTCCAGCAACTCACCAAAACCAGGCCGTTCGCGTCTACAAGCCACCATCTTACGACGGGAGCGAGCAGACGCAAAAAGTTTGCGTCTCAAATCCTCCGCCACCAGAGGAGCCGGCCGCCCAACAGCGGACGACTCTCCGGCGGCAAAGGAACCAGAGCCGGAACCAGGCCATCGCACAGGAGACGGCGCTGGTGCACCAGCTCTTTGGAGAGGCAAACGACCTATCGGGCGCCTACCGGGCGCGACTGCCGACTACGAAAGTGGCCTCAACCCCGCTCCAAGACGCACGACAGAGGAGGCAATGGAGAACCGCTGGTGAAGGGTAACGTTGCTAGCGCGACCCTCCGAGGTAAACATTATGACTTAGCTTTTTTCTTTTTAAAGTTATGAGAGAAAGAAAAAAGCAAGAAAAAATGTAAACACGTAACTCAACTTTCTTCAACTTAAAACAACCTCGTCAAGTGATGTATATAACAGGCACTTCCTTGTGGTGAGAGTGAAGAAGGAAGCGAGTGTGTGGCCACACACCTGCTTATGAAGGTAGCGGATGGGAGTGTAGCCAGACGAATGTTGGTATGTAAAGGTACATTGTGGATTTTTATTCAGTGCATATGCACGAAGTGAGGTTAGTGCAGATGACGCTGAGCGGAAGCTAGTATGATATAGAACATGGTCACTGTGTGGCTGCTCTACCATGTTAACATGGGCTGTGTGGCTGCTCTAACATGTTAACATGGACTGTGTGGCCGCTCTAACATGTTATCATGGGCTGTGTGTCTGCTCTAACCTGTTCACATGGGCTGTGTAGCTGCTCTAACCTGTTAACATGGACTGTGTGGTTGCTCTAACCTGTTAACATGGGCTGTGTGGCTGCTCTAACCTGTTAACATGGACTGTGTGGCTGCTCTAACCTGTTCACATGGGCTGTGTAGCTGCTCTAACCTGTTAACATGGGCTGTGTGGCTGCTCTAACTTGTTAACATGGGCTGTGTGGCTGCTCTAACCT
>NC_140176.1:41459313-41464313 GCF_963971535.1 Notolepis coatsorum | reverse complement strand
ACTTTAATAAAGCCATTTCGGTAATGTCAAAAAATGTATCTGCTTTGCCTCAATATATATAAACAGAATTATTCATGTCATTCATTATTAATGTTTGGCCAGCTAATTATCCTTTGGATTTTATGTGGGGGGGTATAATGAAAACAGGTAGAAATACTATAACACTCACTACAAATTGATGTGAATCAAGTCTTCATTTATTATTATTATTATAATAATAATAATAATAATAATAATAATAATAATAATAATAATTATTATTATTATTATTATTATTATTATTATTATTATTATTATTATTATTATTATTATTATTATTATTATTATTATTATTATTATTATTATTATTATTATTATTATTATTATTATTATTATTATTATTATTATTATTATTGGATACAGGAGTTTGTGTACCAAGAGCTATAGGGGCTACCAAGGGGCGGTGCAGGAGTAGGTGGAGACAGGTTGCTGGTGATGTAGGGCTTGACCCGAGAGACCTGAAACACCCGGTGGATGCGTCGGACGGAGTGAGGGAGAATCAACCGGATGGCGGCGGGGTTGATCACTCGGTCAATGGTGTAGGGACATTGATGAGAAGGTCTGCACTCGACAACCAGACCTGTTGACCGACCTGATACTCTGGGGATCGACGACGGTTGGCGCTACGGGTGGTCTGTGCAGTGGCGCGGAGCAGTGCAGAGCGCACCGAGTTCCAGACCCTGGAGGTGGGCCTGGACTGATGGTACCGACGCCTCAGCCTCCTGGAAGGGAAGTAGAGGTGGCTGGTATGAATGAATTAATGAATGAAACGTTTATTTTTGAACATGTATTCTCCATATTCCTCCAAACAAATCACAATATCAAGCTCCGTCATACATAATAATCATAATGAAAAAGAAATTAAGCAACAAGTCAAGAGCAATGTAGTTAGTTTGTTGACATGTTCAAAAAAGGAGTAGAGGGAAGCTAAGCTTATTGATCCCTACCCCCTTACATTAAATTTTTTTTTCTTCCATAAAATTTGACTTGATTTAACATAATTTAGTATAATACATTATATACTATACTTTGACTTACAAAAAGAAAAAACTTGAATCACTTGACAGCAGTAAATACAATACCACACTACATAACACAATATAACATTACTTTGTTTATCCGCATTACTCAAATCTATATTTCTCTAATGTGTGGTGGCTGGTATCCTAGGGAGCACTCAAATGGCGACCGGCCAGTAGAGTCGTTGACCATGGCGTTCAGCGAGTACTCAACCCAGGGCAGGTCCTTGCTCCAGGAAGAGGGGTGGAGAGAAGACATGCAGCGAAGAGCCGACTCCATGCTCTGATTAGCCCTCTCGGCCTGTCCATTGAACTGGGGATGGTAGCCGGACGTGAGACTGACCGTGGCCCCAATCCCAGCACAAAAAGCTTGCCAAACCTTGGACGTGAACTGGGGGCCACGGTCAGACACCACATCCTGAGGAAAGCCGTACAGGCGGAAGACGTGGGTGGTTAGTAGTTCCGCTGTCTCTGCGGTGGTCGGGAGCTTGGCCAGGGCTATCAGTCGAACTGACTTCAAGAAACGGTCCACGAGGGTCAGGATGCAGTGTTTCCCAGGGAAGGGGGGAAGACCGGTAACGAAGTCCACGGAGAGGTGGGACCACGGACCACTGGGCACAGGGAGAGGCTGCAGCAGGCATGAGGGAGGGCGATGGGACGCCTTGTTCCGTGCACAGGTAGGGCAGGCAGAGACGAGCTCTCTGACGTCCGGTGCCATGGTAGGCCACCAGAACCGTCGGCGTAGAAAAGATTGCGTTCTTTGTGCCCCAGGATGGCAAGCGAACCGGCTAGCATGGCCCCACTGCATGACCTCATACCTGACAGCTTCCGGAATGAACAAATGCCCTGAGGAGCCAGTCCGGGGATCAGGTTGGAGACCACTCCGATGACCCGGGAGGAGGGAAGGATGGTGTCCGGAGTGGTGGTGATGTTGAGGGGCGTAGCAGTGATGTTGAGGGGCGTAGCGGTGATGTTGAGGGGCGTAGAGGTGATGTTGAGGGGTGGTGTTGAGGAGCGTAGCAGTGATGTTGAGGGGCGTAGCGGTGATGTTGAGGGGCGTAGGGGTGATGTTGAGGGGTGGTGTTGAGGGGCGTAGCGGTGATGCTGAGGCGCGTAGGGGTGATGTTCAGGGGCGTAGCGGTGATGTTGAGGGGCGTAGGGGTGATGTTCAGGGGCGTAGCGGTGATGTTGAGGGGCGTAGCGGTGATGTTGAGGGGCGTAGCGGTGATGTTGAGGTGCGTAGGGGTGATGTTGAGGGGCGTAGGGGTGATGTTGAGGTGCGTAGGGGTGATGTTGAGGGGCGTAGGGGTGATGTTGAGGGGCGTAGGGGTGATGTTGAGCGGTGTAGCGGTGATGTTGAGGGGCGTAGGGGTGATGTTGAGGGGCGTAGGGGTGATGCTGAGGGGCATAGGGGTGATGTTGAGGGGCGTAGGGGTGATGTTGAGGGGCGTAGCGGTGATGTTGAGGGGCGTAGGGGTGATGTTGAGGGGCGTAGGGGTGATGTTGAGGGGTGGTGTTGAGGGGCGTAGGGGTGATGTTGAGGGGCATAGGGGTGATGTTGAGGGGCGTAGCGGTGATGTTGAGGGGCATAGGGGTGATGTTGAGGGGCGTAGGGGTGATGTTGAGGGGTGGTGTTGAGGGGCGTAGGGGTGATGCTGAGGGGTATAGGGGTGATGTTGAGGGGCGTAGCGGTGATGTTGAGGGGCTTAGTGGTGATGTTGAGGGGCGTAGCGGTGATGTTGAGGGGCGTAGGGGTGATGTTGAGGGGCATAGGGGTGATGCTGAGGGGCGTAGGGGTGATGTTGAGGGGCGTAGCGGTGATGTTGAGGGGCGTAGGGGTGATGTTGAGGGGTATAGGGGTGATGTTGAGGGGCGTAGCGGTGATGTTGAGGGGCGTAGCGGTGATGTTGAGGGGCGTAGCGGTGATGCTGAGGGGTATAGGGGTGATGTTGAGGGGTATAGGGTTGATGTTGAGGGGCGTATGGGTGATGTTGAGGGGCATAGGGGTGATGTTGAGGGGCGTAGGGGTGATGTTGAGGGGCGTAGCGGTGATGTTGAGGGGCGTAGCTGTGATGTTGAGGGGCGTAGGGGTGATGTTGAGGTGCCTAGGGGTGGTGTTGAGGGGCGTAGCTGTGATGTTGAGGGGCATAGGGGTGATGTTGAGGGGCGTATGGGTGATGTTGAGGGGCATAGGGGTGATGTTGAGGAGCGTAGGGGTGATGTTGAGGGGCGTAGCGGTGATGTTGAGGGGCGTAGGGGTGATGTTGAGGGGCGTAGGGGTGATGTTGAGGGGCGTAGGAGTGATGTTGAGGGGCGTAGGGGTGATGCTGAGGGGTATAGGGGTGGTGTTGAGATGCGTAGGGGTGATGTTGAGGGGTATAGGGGTGGTGTTGAGGGGCATAGGGGTGATGCTGAGGGGCATAGGGGTGATGTTGAGGGGCGTAGGGGTGATGCTGAGGGGTATAGGGGTGATGTTGAGGGGCGTAGCAGTGATGCTGAGGGGCGTAGGGGTGATGTTGAGGGGCATAGGGGTGATGCTGAGGGGCGTAGGGGTGATGTTGAGGGGCGTAGGGGTGATGCTGGGCGGCATAGGGGTGATGTTGAGGGGCATAGGGGTGATGCTGAGGGGCGTAGGGGTGATGCTGAGGGGCATAGGGGTGATGTTGAGGGGCGTAGGGGTGATGCTGAGGGGTATAGGGCAGTGGCGGCCGCTGGGTACTTCGCCACTAGGGGCGCTATACCAAATATTTTGCGAACATGTACAGTACAGTACTGTACCACGCAAGACTCATGGCAAGACGTGAGCGATTCGACTCACGCTCACGGCAATGAATCGGCTCTTATGAACGAGTCGCTCAGCTGTTACTACAACAACACACAACCAGTCAAATAAAGTATAGTCTAGACTCAAATTCACAACTTGAAACACAATATAAATAGAAAAGTTAGAAACAAAACTCGCCCGTCTCCAAACACAGGCAGATCTCTCCCTCTCTCCTTCTCTCTCTCACACACAGCGCGACGTGGAATCGATTCGTTACACAATCAGACCTATTATATACCAAGAATAACTTCAGTATGAGTACAGGGCTGTACACATATTTTGCATATTGTTAAACGAGCCAAGGCTAGCTATTAAACTATCGATATGAATCGAAAATCTGGGACCCTGATGTAAACAAGACAAACGTCTTTCTCTGGTCTGCATCCCCTTAACAATTGTGTGTATTGAGCCGTACTGTATTGTACCCATTCTGCAATCTGTTAATAAAGTTCTCATTCATTCATTCATTCAAACATAGACGATATTGAACAAGCCATAATCCACGTATTTTCAATCCGAGAGAGCTGCAGTAGTTAAATCAATGAGCCATCGATAAATAAACAATCAGCAATGTCTCGCTTCATGAATGGCCAGCAGTAGTACTGCTCCTAAAAAAACTATTTACAACCGTTAACGTTAAGAAGAGAGAGAGAGAGAGAGAGAGAGAGAGATTTCTTCAACCTCGAACCTAAATTCCTTAGCAACCCGTGTTACCAAGTAAACAAATCACAGAACGATAGCCAGTTAGCCCGCACCAGCCTAGTAGTACTACTAACGTTAGCTCCCAGAACGATAGCCAGTTAGCCCGCACCAGCCTAGTAGTACTACTAACGTTAGCTCCCAGAACGATAGCCAGTTAGCCCGCACCAGCCTAGTAGTACTAACGTTAGAGAGAGAGAGAGAGAGACTCACTGTTTAGTTGAAACGTCCAGGGCAGGAAACGTGTATAATCCGCCATATAGCTTGTTAGCCAAGTGTTAGCTCAGCTGAGCTCGTCGACGTTAGCACAACACTCAACAAGTACATTCCTTTGTCCATTTCCGCTCGAACAGACTGCAAACTACCTGGCGTTCTATCGCCATGCTCTAAGACAAACTCTAACCTTAACCAACTTTGAA
>NC_140176.1:41414313-41454313 GCF_963971535.1 Notolepis coatsorum | reverse complement strand
GTGTCTGTTACTAGGCTTGAGTAAATAGTAATGAACCAAATGAGAATATACATTTTCGTTTCTTTTTTCATCTGTGACGGTGAATAACACCATGCTAAAATGTACCAGACATGAGAAATCACCACTGAGCTCATTCAGCACCTTCTTGAGATCACTTGTACAACAAATCTAAGCAAATTAATAAATGGAGGATGATTAAACAGAAGGTTTTGTAGATACAGTACTGAATTCTGCCATCCGGACACATGCAATTGGAAATATGATTATAGAATATATCAGGCCTGCTGGGTTCGAGCCCAGCTCTCCGCATTGCATTCAGCTTTGCTGGTCGTTCATACTAATACATTTGGCAGTATTAGGGGGTGGGAAGCTGATGGGTGGGGATCGGACGTTGTGGACAGCGACTCCTACAGGTCGGTTGGTGCGCATGCGCAGTAGAATCAGGAAGCGACGGGGGCGGCGTCCCTCCAAAGCGCAGACCCCCGACGCTGAAAGATCGCGCTGTGCAGGTGAAAAGATGCGACGGCTGCTACCTCGAGTACCGGAGGGGACTCGTGCAATGTATGGCTTCGTCCACATTACAGCCGGCTTGTGGGAGGCATGGCCAAACAGCGTTCGAGACAGGGGAGGGTAGAATTGGACGATACGAAATTGGGATGGGAGAAAAATAGAAAATGGGAGAAAAAGTAGATAAAAAAAACAAAAAATAATAATATATCAGGCCTATAAATTACCTTATTATAGCCAAGTCACACATCTATGGATCAGGCCAAATCTGCCCTTTCCAATGGCAGAGTTCAATCTGGATTTAGTATCACCAGGCTTGCAGCAAAAACCGTGAATGAAATCTACTGTAAGTACAGTTATTTGTTTATAATGTACATTTCTCGCCATTGTTCATCAAATTGCAACGCAGTTTTTTGCTAGACGTTCACAGAAAGGTAGAGAAACTAACTGCATTCTCATTTATGCCAATAACGTTCAGGTTTGTGGGAGTTAATCCCGAAAAATAAGAGAAATAAGAAAGTAAATCCAAAAGTCAGATGATTGACAGGGGCTGGCATGAGCTGGCTAGTGTCGTTTTTCGAAATCCGAAAGCCCTGGTTCTCTTTTCTATAATCTTATATTTCACTCAGTTAAAATCTTTGTTAAACAAACATAATGCTGAAAATATACACTTTGACTGCTGTTTTGACAGGGTTAGGGTCTTTACTCTTGGCTACATTTAAAAAACGAAATGCAACATTAATTCATACAGTCGGTAGAGATGGATTTATGGCGTGATGTCATTTGCGGTCCACCACCGGACCGCTCGGGCTTAAGCGGTTAATATCTTTGGAACCGTTTGTGTTCAATTGTATCTGAATCGGGAGATGATCTTCTCTCCGTCACATGAAAGTGTATTTCTGCGTCGCATAAAAGCTGGCTGGCAGTTGCATAGAATAATCTACTCCAGTATGCGCTCCGCAAGTCTGTCAGCTTGCGCATAATGGAGTATAGAGAGAAGGCTCTATAGCAGAGGTCCCCAACCATCGGGTCGCGGACCGGTACCTGGCCATGGATCATTTGGTACCAGGCCGCAAAGAAAGAATAAAGTTGTTTAAAAGGAAATGTATTTTCTTTTCTTTAGCCTTCTGGGTATTTTACCTCCACTTCCGCCCGTGCATCACTATTTTTCGTAAAATAAGTCCTGCCATAATGCTCCCCTTTGCGTAATTCACTCACAGTTTGGGCTGTGGTTGTGGTAGAGACATGATCATAATCAGGTTTTTATGAGTCTCCCGAACACGTAAAGACAGCGTACATATGCTGAGCTATCATAACTTTCACGCACCTACCTCCTACCAGTGAATGCCTCTCACCTGGAAAAGTTGTTAGGTGGGGGAGGGGTTAGGTGGCAAAGGCCAGTGGGTATTTGTAGTTCTGCATGCATCTTAACACAATCTGCGCCAAGAACGAGTTAACTCGTTATTGCCCGCCATGCGTTCAGAGCCAACAACATATCAAAGGTCCTTGAAAAGGCTATTCTCTCCCAGCTGTCTCCCTACCTGCACTTGAATAACATCCTGGACACATTTCAGTCAGGTTTCAGAGCCAACCACAGCACAGAATCTGCCCTGCTTAAGGTCACCAATGACCTGCTCCTCACTACCGACAACCGGGACTGTGCTGTCCTTATGCTCTTAGACCTCAGTGCAGCTTTCGATACAATAGACCATGCTATTCTCATTGACCGTCTTCACCAGGCAGTTGGTGTCAGTGGCACAGCCCTATCATGGTTCACCTCCTACCTCAGTGATAGAAGCTTCTCCGTTAATATCGGAAACTGCTCCTCCCCCTCTGCCTCTCTCTCTTGCGGGGTTCCACAAGGCTCCATCCTTGGCCCTATCCTATTCTCCCTATACATGCTGCCCCTTGGTCTGATCATTAAAAAACACAACATATCTTTCCATTTTTATGCCGACGACAGAAATGAAACCCAACAATGAAACACAATCTCGACAGCCATGAAACCCAACAATATAAACAATCTTGACAGTCTTCGTTCCTGCCTAGATGACATCAAATGCTGGATGGCACACAATTTTCTACAGCTCAATCAGTCAAAGTGTGAAATCCTCCTTTTCGGCCCTCCGAACCAAACCAGTATCATTGCCAGCAGCCTGGGTAACCTGTCTCCCCTAGTCAAGTCCTTTGTTAAAAACCTGGGAGTGCTCTTTGACTCAGAGTTTTCCTTCAATAGGCAGGTAAACTCTGTTGTGAAGGGGTGCTTTTCCCAGCTCCGGTCCATAGCCAGGATCAAGGCCATTCTCTCCCCCTCAGACCTGGAAAGAGTAATTCACGCCTTCATATCCTCACGCTTAGACTACTGTAACTCCCTGAACCTGGGGCTAAATAAATCCACCATAGCCCGTCTACAACTCCCCCAAAACGCTGCCGCTAGACTGCTCACAGGTACCCGGAAGATAGCTCACATCACCCCTGTACTTGCCTCCCTCCACTGGCTCCCGGTGTGCTTTAGAATAGACTTCAAGGTCCTTTTATTGCTTTACAAAGCCTTAAATGGTAAGGCCCCTGCTTACCTAGCAGACCTCCTCACCCCCTATACCAACGCCAGGGCCCTCAGATCGGCTGATAAGGGTCTCCTAACCACCCGTAGGTCTAACTTCAAGTCTAGGGGGGGGACATGCTTTTGCGGTCGCAGCCCCTGACCTCTGGAACAGCATCCCCATGTCCATTAAATCTGCCCCCTCCATCGAGTCTTTTAAATCAAAACTCAAAACCCACCTATATCGCCTGGCCTTCCCTGACTCACTTTGACTCTTGCCTTACTTGTTGACGTGTTGTTCTGTTTTTCCTTTGTCTATCCATTGATTTTTCTTCTTTCTATTTTATACTTTTCTTTGTTCTTAGCTTAGCTATGTGAAGCACTTTGGTTGACAAGCGTCATGTTTAAACGTGCTATATAAATAAATGTTATTGATTGATTGATTGATTGAACAACGAGTTAACGTTTTTTGTGATCGTTGTTTCTTTTAATCACTATATCTATTCATAATTCATGGCTGCAGCCTCTGCAGACCCTTCAGACTCACCAGGTCTCACCAGGGTATGAGTCCTGCCATGCAGGGGTGGTAGTGGTGGTCTCACCAGGGTATGAGTCCTGCCATGCAGGGGTGGTAGTGGTGGTCTCACCAGGGTATGAGTGCTGCCAGTAGACCAGAGCTCTTGCATTGGCTGCCCAGTAGTAGTGTTGAAACATGGGTAAGGCAAGGCCTCCCATATTTGTAGGCTTGATCAGGTGATTTTTGGAAATACGGTGTGTTTTGTATCCCCAAATGAAAGGCATAATAAGAGTGTCAGGGGACTTAAAACGGTTTCTGAAATTTCAAAATGACTTCAGGAAAATGTAATTAGAATGTTATTCCACATATTATGGAATTCTATGTGGAAAGTCACACACTTTGCGAGCGTCTAGCGCAGGGGTGGCCAACCCGTGGCTCGCGAGCCGCATGTGGCTCTTTGCCCGTCAATGTGTGGCTCTTCCATACATGTTTCTTTTTATAAAAAAATATAATATATTTTGTATTATTATTATTATTATTATTATTATTATTATTATTATTATTATTATTATTATTATTATTATTATTATTATTATTATTATTATTATTATTATTATTATTATTATTAATATATATATTGTTTTGTCACTCAAACCTGTGGTAAACCTCATATTTTTATATTCAGAGGTAATTATATCGTTTACACTGTTTATTTTTCTCATATTTCTCATATAAGCTGTCGGGTCATCTGACCCGTTCCGGCGGGAATCAGTGACATTTTCTCCATGGCTGTGCTAGTGTTAAAATAAACAACACACACTGTAGCACCCACTTTACCACTTTAGACACTAACACACTTTATATTTATTGGTAAGGAGATTTGCACATCAATCTCATTCCTTATTGCACCTCATTGCACCTCACCACCACAAGGTGGCACCACAAGCTAAGCTATACCTCACCATTTCTACACTGTACTGTACCTGCACTGTATATACTGTACATATACTGTATATAGGTATATTGAATTTTGTTGTTGTTTACACTTGTTTACGTATTTGACTTTCTATTTTATACTTATATTATACTTATTTTATAATATCTTTTTATTATCTAGCACACTCTCAGGAGCAAAACAGAAAGAAGCATTTCATGCAAAGTATTCTGTATTTCTGTATGACAACTAATAAAGAAACTTGAAACTTGCAACAGCCCCTTTGAAGCTCTGTAGCTCAAAATGGGCTATTGTGTTATCATCTTTGTTAATAAGACATATATTTAAATGTTCCGCCCGATTTGTACAAGTGATGGCTTATTTTGAAGGTACAAACTTGTACTTTCATATAATGTAAAAACAAATTGAAGACTGCTCAACAAGATCCTATTCTTCGTGCCTGGTCACATTTGCATTTGTTAGCCATGCTAGCGATCTAAATAATCAATTAATGCCAAAGCTAGATATGTAAAAGGTGAAAGACTCACACTCACAGCCATGCTGATTTGGCTAAATGACATCCAGACGTTTTTGTTTGAAACTACTTTTAGTCAGGAGAGTGTCATGGTTTCTCCATAGAGCTCCGTCATACTTTTCTAGCGCAGCAGCTCACACAGGTAGGGGCCCGGGGGCAACTTAGTCACGTGACTCAGTTGGTATTTCTGATTGGCTCGAACATGGTATGTTTAGGTCTATACCACCATGCCAACAAGTTATGAAAGGGGCGTGGCTAATGTACAGGGGGCAGGGCTAACACACTGATGAAAAAATAACTATTCTGAGTCCAATGGTGCCTACTGTACAAGTGTCTACGACAAACGGTTCATGAGTTATGAAAGGGGCATGGCTAAAGTACAGGGGGCAGGGCTAACACACTGATGAAAAAATAACTGCTGATAAAAGCGATTTAGAATTTTTGTTCCTCACATTCACCCATTCTCTCACACATGCACACACCGATGGTGGAGACAACCATGTAAGGTGCCAACCTGCACATTGGGAGCAATTAGGGGTTAAGTGTCTTGCTCAAGGAGACTTCGACATGCTGCGCAGGAGGAGCGGAAATTGAACCGGGAACCTTCCGACTACCAGGCGACCGCTATACCTCCTGAGCCACTGTTGCCCCAAGAGTGTACAACAAACGGTTCATGCGTTATGAATGGGGGGCGTGGCTAAAGTAAAGGGGGCAGGGCTAACACACTGATGAAAAAGGAACTATTTGCTCTCCATTGCGTCCTACAAGTGCCCCATGATCAAGCTTCCCACAACGTTTGGGGCCATGTTATGCACATTTTTGTTATATGCCACTCCGACTGCCACACCTTTTTGCCAATCGGCATGAGCAGTTAATCAGCTGTCCTTTGGGTCATGATGAACCTTTCTACAAAATCACAGAGTCTGTGAATCCATTTAGAAGTTAGAAACCTTTTAGCAAAAGGCCACTGCAATTGCCACACCCCCGTTTAGCCAATTAGCATGAACACACACACACACACACACACACACACACACACACACACACACACACACACACACACACACACACACACACACACACACACACACACACACACACACACACACACACACACACACACACACACACACACACACACACACACACACACACACACACACTTGACCTCCATGCCAAATATCAGCCTCCTGTATACCTGTGTGAACCTAAACATTCAGTTCAAGTCAGCAGGAAGGGTACAACTCTTTCAGCTGAGTAACAATGTTCATCAAACAGTGCTGAAACTTGAGTGTTGAAACCAGTGTTGAGTGCATAGTAGTAGATACATATTAGTATACGTAGTAGGTAGTAATATAGGCAAGGACGATTATTTTGTGGAAAAGTGCATGATAGTAAAAGACAGTATGAAGGTTAGTTTTATTTAGTATTTTTTTCCTTAATTTCAGATTGTCAAAGTGAAGAAGTGTGTTTTTAGTCGACGGCGAAAAATAGGTGGGGTTTCAGCTGGGAAGATCGTTCCACCATTGTGGAGCAGGGACCGAGAATAGTTGGCTTCTCTTTGATGATTTGTTCAGATATAACATTATACACGTATGGATGGAAAATGTATTATTATCAATTTACTGTACATTCCATTGGCTGTACATCCCATTTGCATTCATTCACAATCAGTCGATCAATTGATTTCTTAATGGCCATGAAGTGAACCTAAAAACATGTTGATTTTCATTTTACAAGAATCCAATCATTCAGAAGAGTCCTGACCGACCTCGTAATACACCTCAAAATAAAACCTAAATGACAGCTGCAGGTTATCCAACACCCAGTCCTGTGCATCGGTGACTTAATTAGCAAACACTTCCTCGAGGGCTCGTACCTCTCGTTTCCGCCTCATTATAATGCTAAAACGCGACTACCCATCACAACAGCCTTCAGTGGAAGGCTCGCAGTCATCTGCGGTATCAAACCCGTGATTGTGCCTGGGGAGGACGTGTCAAAATAAAAGTCCCCCGCCTCGGGTCAGAATATTCACAGATCCCCACGGTGGGTTATCCGTATCAATCAGAGATAAAGTTCGTTAGCGCGTTAGAGTTTGGATTGTGGGACAAAAGCACAGGGGAGGTCCTTTATTTAGCTAATTCTTCATCTATTTGAGATGTACATCTCTCGTACACCGCTTTGATAAGGCCTTGGGGACACGCGCACACGCCCACATGGACGTCCCTCGAGTTACTCCTTTAACATAGATGATAAAAGCTAAGCATGAAGGCCACTGTGTGTGACAAGCTGTTGGATAACGGGGGAGGAGAGAATACAATATATATATATAAAGTGTCTAAATCAAGCTCAAATAAACCATCTGTCCCTGAAGAGAATAAACACATGCCTGCACGATACAAACCACGACCAGAACGGGCCTAAGATACACATACAGTTACAGATTTAGCAGTAGCTACTCATCTCTGTGCAGGATCGTTCATTATGCACATTACGGTGCACGTGACCTAGTATTTGTACTGCGTATCAGTAAATGATGGTGCGGGGGACAATATAAGTTATAACCCTGATGTTTTTAGAGTGTACGCAAAGCCACAACGCAATTACAGGACAAAGAGTGCAGCCGCCTTCTGTCCCCGGATCGTAAAGGCAGAACGGAAAGGAGGAAGTGAAAGATGATTGAGAAATCGTACGGATGAAACCGACGCTAAAATTCCTATTGATTATATGTACTGTATATGTAAGGGTTTGTTTTTGACAAGGACAGATAATCACAATCAAGGGCGTAGGTTTGGTTTCAAGATTGGGGGGGTGTCAAACACTTAATTTCCTACATGCTGGTGTACTTTTTGTTATGGTTTGTAACCGACCTCAAACGCAACGGCACAGAGAGGAAGTTCAGAGTTAGCCAAAAGCTAGGGCGTATTTATTTACAGAGTCACAAGATGGATGAAGTACAGCAATCAAAACAAACGGGGATCTGGCATGTGACGATGTAGCGGCTCTGCAGATACTCCCAGTAGATAGTGGTGAGGAATTGGCATGTGTAGCGGCTCTGCAGATACTCCCAGCTTTCACTCCCGGGGGAAACGGAGAGAGAGAGAAATCAGAGTTAGCCCAACGAACACACAGAGGCAGAGAGGTGACTGAGTCCAGTATTAATCCCAAGTGACTTGATCTTCGGTGTACCACACACAAGTTAGCTGAGTCCAGTGAAAAACAACACGGTAATCTTCAGTGTTAATCTAACACACAAAATAGCTGAGTCCAGTGCGAAACAAAAAGGAATTCTTCAGTGAATATCCTAACACAAAAATTAGGTGAGTCCAGTACAAACAAAACGGGATATCTTCGGTGTTCACCAAACACACAAAAAACTGATAATCCAAAAAAGACTGTTTCCAAAAACTCACCAGAGCGCAACGCGTAAAGTGGGCAGATAACGAGGCGCAGCTCCGAACGGGGAAGCAGGTTCTCCACAGCGGTTCTCCACAAAAGGTCCTGGAGAGCAAAAAGACAGGAACAGCGACGGGGAAGGCAGGTATATGCAGGTGTATTTCAGAATGACCCAACATCGATAGTAAGGAGGTCTGTGTATATAAAGCCTTCAGGGGCGCTAATTACAAACTGTGACAGCTGCGGGATGAGATTGATACTTGCTCCAAAAGCGTGTGGCGGGGAATGCACCAATCAACACGGCACCTTAAAGGAACGGAGCGCGTGGCGGGGAATGCATTAATCAACATAGTACCTTAAAGGAACAGAGCGTGTGGCGGGGAGCGGACCAAACCTCACACTTTTAAGCACCAATTTGTGCCTTATCTGTCTTATTTACAGTATGTAAAGCAACAACGTTCAGGTATCCGCTGACGCAAATATAATGGAATATAATGCAGTACGGCTCTGGAATTGCTGGTTAACCCTTTCACTACCACACTACAGACGGTTAACCTTTCACTACCACACTACAGACGGTTAAGTCTGTAGTGTGGTAGTGAAATGGTTAACCCTTTGTCCCGTGGCAGTGAAAGGGTTAACCTTCTGTATTGTCACAGTGAAAGGGTTAACCCTTTGGTACTGTGGTAGTGAAATGGTTACTATATAGTTCCAGGTAAGAAGAATATATAAATGTTTTGACCCCGTTATTTATTTACCTCTTTTGGGGAGGGGGTTATCTTTCATATTAGTTATATTTTTGGAGGGGGGACAAATGTACCTCTTCTCAATATTGAGGGGCACATGCCCCCCGCAGCCCCCCCTAAAGCTACACCTGTGATCACAGTGACGTACTGCATTGCAAACACCCGCCCGTCTGGTTGTTCCGCGGTATCCCGGATAATGTGTCTATACATTTCAGTCCCCGTCCAGGTGAGAGGGCTGGTACACCCGCGCACAGGGGTGGGGTGCCCTTGCTCAGGTGCGGCATCGGCACTCTCGAACCGGCAACCCTTCCTCTATTACCAGGCGGGCCCGCCCGACAGCCTGCCAATCGGTCAGGGCACCGCGCTGTAGTCAGTGTTATTGTATGGCCACTCTAATAAAGTCCCTCTCGACATTTGGTCATTCAAACACGGCCTTATCAGCGTTTGTGATTGTATGGCTATTTTGATGCAGCCTGATTGGATAAAAATCTGTAACTCTGTCAAGAGCATGTGTGTGTGAGTGTATACCTTCTTTTTATTATTATTTTTTTTTTATTCCATTTGATTGGATTGGATCAAATTGTTAAATCTAGTGCAGTATGTAATTGTATGGCTGTTTTGATGCTTCTCACTGATGTTTGTTGCTAAGTGCATTGGACAATGAAAAGCCTCTGGATGAAGCTGGGACCCGGCTGATGATGTCTACTCAGCCTTAATTGCCTGCTCATTTTGATGTAAGGCAATCATGAGGCCATCTGCGTGAAGTGGATAGGTTTGTTTGATCCATCGTTGTGTGTGTGTGTGTGTGTGTGTGTGAGTGTGTGCGTGCGTGTGTGAGTGTGTGTGTGTGCGTGTGTGCGTGTGTGTGTGCGTGTGTGCATGCATGCATGCGTGCGACAGTGTGTATGTGCTGTGCATGTGTGTGTACGCGTGCGCACTTGACCGTCTCACTGCCTCCCCGGTGAGATTAAGTCAGGCATAAGCAGAGAAACATGGAAAGAAAATTACATGTGTGTGTGCGTGCGTGCACATGTGTGTGCGTGCGTAGCGTACGCGTGTTTGTGTGCTCGTGTCCTCAACAGAGGTCCGTCTAAGCCGCCGCTGTATTCCTGAAGCACTCAATCAATCACAGAGACAAACGACAGGACACCACTGCCTTTAAACTCATTAAAAACAAGCAGAAAAACAACTGAGACATGTAACCCCCCCCCCACACACACACACGCACGCAAATTAAGTTGTGTTCCCTAATTGTTTTCTCGTTTGTGAACTTCATGACAACTTCGGAAAAGGCATTTGTTGTTATTTGATATGCTTGTTGCGACGCCTCGGGCGATGTGCTTTTTTTATGATCATTAGTATTCAAATGAACCAGGAATGTGTTTTCAAAGCCCTAAATCACTGAGCATGAGCGGCCAGCCGCTGCGTTTTATAAATGCCTTTCCAGACCAGAGAAGCTCCGTCTCTGTGGCTCCCTCCAGTGAGCTCAATCTGAGCAGCGCCGAGGGGAAACGGTGTCAGATGTCCGTTGGGTTGACAAGTTGGAGAAGACGGTCTTCATTACAGTCCTTCAGATGAAGAACCACTGGGTCGTTTTAGGTTTTGAGGCGGGTATAGTTTTCAAAGCTCATTATAGAAGGATTGTAAAGTTGGAATAATATGTAAATTCATTGTTAACGACAGGAGACGTGGTGCACTTTTTGGGGTCGGGTATCCCCACGTGAGTATGAAGGGAACACGCCGATATTATGGGAAATGCGCTTACCGTCTTCTCCAGAGTCAAACAGGAAGACACGTCTATGACACTGTGTGTCTCTGGTTCTTTTTTGGTTTTTGGCAGTTCTTTGGCAGTTTATTCCCCATATTGAGGTGACCCCAAGATTTAAAACACATGACAATCCTGTGTGTTCACATCATATTGATTACGCTTGGTACAGCACTCATGGTGTAACTGATATTTGATTCCTCAAGGGGACAGAATTCAAGCTATTCTTGTGGTCTGGTCAGGGATTAATGCTAGAGAGACCGCATGGCCTGGTGTAGTCCAAAACCTGTTGGCAGTAGTGTTCTTTTTTATTTAATTCTTTTTATTCTTTATTATTACTATTAATATTATTATTATGTCAGAATGACAGTAAGATATTATTATACTCATTTTTGGTTCATTCAAATCTTTCCTACAGGCCCCAATTTCATATTTCTTGCACAATTAACACAAAGAAACATGGACACGCACACACAGACACACACACACACACACACACACACACAAACAGACATACACAGACATACACACACACACACACACACACACACACACACACACACACACACACACACACACACACACACACACACGTGCAGGCATGCACGCACAGACGTACGGACACACACACACGTGCAGGCATGCATGCACGCACACACTCACGGACACACGCACACACACACACACACACATCTTGATTAGGTTTTCAGTCTGAGTCTGTGCTGAGTCTGTAATTGACTTTGACAGCAGAAGCCTCCATATCCTATGGCTATGTTAAACTAACAATTTACATCTTCATTTCAAATTCTACATGGATAAAAAGCTATTAATTACATTAGCCTGGAAAGAGACATTCCAACTGTGAGTGAGTGTGTGTGTGTGTGTGTGTGTGTGTGTGTGTGTGTGTGTGTGTGTGTGTGTGTGTGTGTGTGTGTGTGTGTGTGTGTGTGTGTGTGTGTGTGTGTGTGCATGTGTGTGTGTGTGCGTGCGTGCATGCGTGTGTGTGTGTGTGTGTGAGGGAGGGAGGGAGAGAGAGAGAGAGAGACAGAGAGGGGGGGGGAGAGAGAGAGAGACACTAGGTTTCTGCATACTAGAGAAAAGCATGCATATATGGACATTTTAAACCATTTGCATATTAATTTAGTCTTGCGGCCAAATATTGTTCAGTAAGTGTTTCGCTGGAGTTCATCAGCATGGAAAGACCTTTGTTACCAATATTACCAAACCTTTTACAGATGCAAAATACAGGACATACAATTAAAAACTCATAATGACTGTAATTATTGTCTAGTCTGTGTCTAAAAATCTCAGTCAATCAAGTAGAGAATGAAAAAAGAATGTCTACACCTCTTATTTTTGGGTGGTGGGGTTTGGGTGGTGGTTGGTTTAAATTTAGATCACAGATCGGGCCTTTAATCCGCTGTAGATATCCGTCGCTAGAAAAACTCATTGCTTTCTCATAGTCGGTCCCCAAACAAATTATGGCTTAAATAAGCATGCAGAGGCATAGTAAATGCAGATATTGCACGATGATATGCCTTTCAGTGGTAAATAATCGTGTAAATTGATATGGCATTTGAAGTAGAACGTTGATTGATTGGACTTGATGGTGTCACAGGTCGACAGGATGCTGCTCTTTTTCTCGTGTGACGTATATTATATGCCGTGCAATATAAACTGCAGATTAATCTATGAAAAATAAACCGTGGATTAACCTATGGAATATTTAGATTTAGATTTTGAAATCTTTATTTCGAACATGTAAATAAATACAAATCTATATAAAATCAAAACAAATCATTGATCTCAAGAAATTAAATGGAACGAAATTAATAAAAAATAAACAAAAGCAAAACATAACTCAATTTACATGTTCGAAAAGGCGTAGGAAGAAGTATACACGTATTAGATACAAACTGTGGATAAACCAATGGAATATAAACTGTAGATTGACCTATGGAATATAAACTGTAGATTGACCTATGGAATATAAACTGTAGATTAACCTATGGAAAATAAACGGTGGATTAACCTATGGAATATAAACTGTGGAATACCCTATGGAATATAAACTGCGGATTACATTTGTATCCTGAACACAGCGTGTTCAAAGTGTGGATCATGATGAACAGAGTGAAGGATTTGTATATTGCCTGCGTGTGTTCTCACAGTCATGCCGTTGGATATTATTGACTAATTGGTACAAGACTGGGCACGCCTGTGGGCGTCTAACCTCATTGGGACAGGAGCTGGAAATGAGCCGATTGACAATCTCCGGGCGCCTCCCCCAGCTCTAGGTGCTGGATGAGGTAATGGAGACACACCTGGACTTCATGATGGCAGCCCACAGACAAGATGCTAGACTGTTTTTCCGGCACACAGACTTGTCCGTCAGCGCGTTGTTCGTCACCTTCTACATCATCGGCTCCAGTGTCCACCATCAAGCTACACCTCCCATCTTCCAATCGTGGATCGCAGTGTCCACCGCTGGGGCTCACAGGTCTATGCCGGGTGTCCTCAATGCCCCATCACCCCCCAGTTAAGTGGCCTCGTGCATGACTTCTGTGAACGACAAGCCACTCATCGGGTTTCCCTCCAGCAGGTGGGACAGACCAGATATGGCTTTTTTCCACAAAGGCTTTCATTACTTGTTGTTTTGCTTTCTGCCCAGTGTGTATTTGCTTGGCCAACCGGTACTGTGGGGGCACAGCTACAGTATACGCCACCCGGGCAGCGGCGGTTATTTTCTTCTCTTTTTCCCCATTCCTGTCTCCCCATGTCCGTTGCCTTCCCACCCCCATACCCCTTGTATGTGTTTTAGAATAGGCACGTTTGGATCAGATAGTATCAGTCACAAGCAGAACTCACTTTACTGCATTTTATTGTTTTCACCAGTTTACGCTTTGAAACTGTGTGAATACATTCTGCCACTTTGGCGTGGAAACTGTGTACTATTTTCTCTCGCTCAGTGCTGGCAGGTCGTTTCCACACCAGCCGTTGGCTGGTAGCGGTAGGTAAGCGGAAGTGTTTCAATAGGAAATTCCCTCACCCCCAATCCCAGGTGTTTTTCCTCTTATATACTTTGATTCTATTGTCACCATGTATGCATATACATGCTTATTACATGTATTTATTGGTCCAATTCCGCCCACTACAAACACGGGAACTCTCTAACCCCTGTCCCCATCTCCCTGTCTCTCTGAGTGGTTGTCTCGTAGTGTTGGCCAAGGTGGTGGATGTCTCGGAGTGATGGCCAAGATTGCAGTGACTGTTCTACCCCCACATTGGTTATGTGCACCATTGAGGTCATGGATCAGCTTCATACCGTCTTCTGTCCGACCTACAACATCTAAACCATGCCTGTTCTAGTTCATTGCTGGGTTAAGTACTTCTATTCTATTCACATATATGCTTACTACATGTATCTATTCTATTCACATATATGCTTACTACACTGAATCTACATTAATACTATTGCTATGCCACCACAAACACGCAAACTGTCTAATGCCTGTCCCGTCTCCCTGTCTCCCTGTGAGTGGACCAAGGTGGTGGATGCCCCGTGGTGATGGCCAACTTGGCCAAGATGATGTGATCCTCTCTACGTCGCCCCAATACTTTGAATGGGTCCGAACGGAATACATACTCATGTGCAAACGGAATATGACTGATATTTTGAGCTCCAAGCCTTGACATTTAGCCTTTATCCTATTTTCACACGGTCGTTTCCCTATGCTTTCTCTTTTGTTGTTGTTGTTGTTGTTGTTGTTGTTGTTGTTGTTGTTGTTGTTGTTGTTGTTGTTGTTGTTGTTGTTGTTGTTGTTGTTGTTCTTAGATCTATTCTATTTAAATCTTTCAAAAATGTTCTTATGTACCCCAGTTGCTATTGCATGTACATAATTTGTGTTTTATTACACGTATATATACATACATACCAAGTAACTATTTCGTCTGTTTTATTCTCCACCCATCGATCATCCATAGCAACACTACTATCACAGAAGGGGGATCCCCCCTTGAACGTCCCTTCTAAGGTTTCTCTCCTCCACATTGCCTGTGGTGCTTTTTTCCTATTGCTAGGTTTTTTGTGAGCTTTTCCTTACCTTCGCTGGGGTATGTCTGGGAGTGTTGTTTTGGATTTCATGATGGGTTTTTTGTTCTTGATTTATTGTGATGTTTCTTCTTGACAGCTCAGGGGACAAACTTGTGATTGCGGATTTTACAAATACATTTGATTTGATTTGATTTGATTTTTGTAAATAAAAATAATTTTCCTAATAAAGATTTACATCTGTTATACATTCATCTGTCGTGCTGTTGTGTTACTATATTGGGAACCTGTGGAGACTAGTTCAATATCCAACACCAATATGTGGGAAGAAGGAAGCGTTACTTACGTAACTTGGGAGAGATGAAGTGGGAGGGTTCCCAAGTCAAGATATTTCAGCTTTTGCAAGAGATACTGTATATAGATAGATAGATAGATAGATAGATAGATAGATAGATAGATAGATAGATAGATAGATAGATAGATAGATAGATAGATAGATAGATAGATAGATAGATAGATAGATAGATAGATAGATAGATAGATAGATAGATAGATAGATAGATAGATAGATAGATAGATAGATAGATAGATAGATAGATAGATAGATAGATAGATAGATAGATAGATAGATAGATAGATAGATAGATAGACAGATAGATAGATAGAGAAAGGAAGAGAGGGGAGAGTGAAAGAGAGCGATCAGATTTATAACCCAACATGGAAACAAACAACATACACCTGCAATCATAAAATAAAAGGTTTTGCATGACGATCATGTGACTTGTTTTCATAGAGTGCATCCTGTGGGCTTCAGAGAGCGTTAAGTGGCCAGGGGGAAGTGGTTCTTCGAGTGGCACTGGGAACAGAAGCACCACAGCCGTCATCTCCAAGCCATCTGTGTGGAGGAACAACACACAGCCCCACCGTGTTAGCTTTGGAGATAGAGCGATCAAAGAACAACACTAACCATATAATGAAAGCATAGATGGACTTTTATATGAAGTGGACAGGGGGGTGCGCATGTGTATGTGTATGTGTGTGTGTGTGAGAGAGAGAGAGAGAGAGAGAGAGAGAGAGAGAGAGAGAGAGAGAGAGAGAGAGAGAGAGAGAGAGAGAGAGAGAGAGAGAGAGAAAGAGCGAGAGAGAGAGAGAGAGAGAGAGAGGGGGGAGGGAGAGAGAGTCATAGACAAAATCAAACCGCAAATGCAACAATCTTTTCAGAAGAGAGGAAGAGATGGAAGGGGGGGGGGTGGAGGGGGGGGGTATGATGTGTGGGGAGAATGTGCGAGCCATCTCGTTGCATGCAGACTGCCTGCGCTGAATGAGAAAGCTAAAAGGTAATTTCACGGATAAAGAGGGGGCCTAATGCATAGAGGTAATGTAGCAGGGGATGGAACAAAGGCAAACTTTCATCTCTTTAAGCTCGAATGGAGAGAGGGAAAGAGAGAGAGGGAGAGGGAAAGAGAGAGAGAGAGCGAGAGAGAGGAGGAAGAAGTAAAAAAAATAAAAAAACCTTTGATGCTTTGAAAATGATAATAACAATCTCAAAGTCAGCCTGAGAACACGACGTGACCCCTTCCCTGCGACTCTGCTCGGCCCCCCTACCGCTTAATACAACCGCACACAGACTGGCTGGGAGGAGGGGGGGGGGGGGGGGGGATGCAGAGAGAGAAAGGAGCCAAATTGTAACACTTAGGCGCCCCCACATCTAAATTACTCCTGGAACAAACACAAGAGTGCGGCAGAGAACAAAGACACTCATTATGGGCGAATTTAGATGACTTTATGTGGACACACTGAGGGAGGATGTAAAGATACAGTGCAGGTAATAACGGCGTATTAAAATATGAATGCCGATGTGAGATTAATGGATCTCTCTCTCTCTCTCTCTCTCTTTCGCTCTGTGACGCTGGTTTAGTTGAAGCATTTTCAATTCTCTCTCTCTTTCTCTCTATCTATCTCTCTCTCTCTATCTCTCTCTGTCTCTGTTTGCGAGAGCCTCTATTGTTTTCAATGCTTTGTCTCTCCTGTATTTCCTCACACACACACACACACACACACACACACACACACACACACACACACACACACACACACACACACAGACACACACACACACACACACACACACACACACACACACACACACACACACACACACACACACACACACACTGCAACAACAGAGAATTATGGGAATTACACACGATCCCCCTTCAAAACGATGCAGCCGCATGACATTCCCTGTTATCGGTGAAGCACGTCTACTTGTCGGCTTTCATTCATTTCCAAACAGGGAAGCTGGGGGGAGGGGGGGGGGGGGGGGGCTGGAGGCTGAGGGGGGGCTGGAAGCATAAATGCACTGCAACATTTTCCATTAGTTCGCTTAGACGTACCAAATCTGAATGTCCTGTTCCACTGTTCCTATCGTTCTCGATAGAGGTCTTTATGTCCAAAAGGATGCACTGACGTGACACAACTCCAATCTCCAATCATTCCTGATGTGTTGTCAATTTTATAGGTCATCTATTTTGATGTTTTGGGGCTCACCAAAAACAATAACCTGGGATTGTCTTGGGTAAGGTCAGGTTAAGGTTAGGTAAAGATAAGGAGTGGTTACGGTTAGGGTCAGGTTAAGGTTAGGTAAAGATAAGGAGTGGTTACGGTTAGGGTCAGGTTAAGGTTACAGTAGGTAAAGATAAGGAGTGGTTACGGTTAGGGTCAGGTTAAGGTTACAGTAGGTAAAGATAAGGAGTGGTTAAGGTTAGGATCAGGTTAAGGTTACAGTAGGTAAAGATAAGGAGTGGTTACGGTTAGGGTCAGGTTTAGGTTACAGTAGGTAAAGATAAGGAGTGGTTACGGTTAGGGTCAGGTTTAGGTTACAGTAGGTAAAGATAAGGAGTGGTTACGGTTAGGGTCAGGTTAAGGTTACAGTAGGTAAAGATAAGGAGTGGTTATGGTTAGGGTCAGGTTAAGGTTACAGTAGGTAAAGATAAGGAGTGGTTATGGTTAGGGTCAGGTTAAGGTTACAGTAGGTAAAGATAAGGAGTGGTTAAGGTTAGGGTCAGGTTAAGGTTACAGTAGGTAAAGATAAGGAGTGGTTACGGTTAGGGTCAGGTTAAGGTTAGGTAAAGATAAGGAGTGGTTAAGGTTAGGGTCAGGTTAAGGTTACAGTAGGTAAAGATAAGGAGTGGTTAAGGTTAGGGTCAGGTTAAGGTTACAGTAGGTAAAGATAAGGAGTGGTTACGGTTAGGGTCAGGTTACGGTTAGGTAAAGATAAGGAGTGTCTTAACATAACACTGTAAGCTCAGCAAATATCAGACAAACATAAAATACTGTATCCAGTACAGGTTAAAATTACAGTAAAACAAAAACAAAAATAGAAAACATTTAAATAGAGTACAGAAAATACTAGACAGTATCTCTTTGCCTAGCTGGATCTGGCAAAAGCATTTTTTGTTGTGATTCTCCATGTTGACATGTTGACTGATTTGGGTATATGGAGAGAAAATTTATATTTTCATCAGTCTGCATCATTGGTTGTCTTGTGTAGTGTTTGGTGAATGTATTGTATATTTTTATGTTCTCTGTGTACAGTACTTCACTCTCCTTCCATTTTGGTTGAAGACAGGTGAACTCACCTGCTGAATTTTTATAGTGCTTTTAAACCTCATTGGTGTATCTACAATTAAGCAATGGTGTGTTTGTGCATCTGATGGCTGTGTTTAACCAATTGGCTCATATGTGTGGTAATTTGACATTCTGTGTCTAATGTAATGCAAGTGTGTTTAGTGTTTTGCAAATCACTGTGTGTATTGTTTTGCAAAAAGTGTGAGGCTGACATTGTGCTTATAGGGGTGCAAATATGGGCCTATGTTTTGCTCCTTGAGTGTAATATTTTGATAATTGTGTAATACTTTTGATTTGAGTGTTTATGCAATTGAAGAAAACTGTAAAAACTAGAGATTAACTGTTTATTTCTTTTGTACATAGGCTGTGCATATGTTTGTTTGTTTGTTTGTTTATTTGCTTATGTGTTACGATGAGGTAAGGTGGAGGTAGAACCCAAGACAGCAGGACGAGAGTGAGCAGGGATATGAGGCAGGAGACGACGGTCACAATTTTAAGAGCTTTTACTAGCAACGACAAAAGCACAAAATAATAGGCACAGTCGTACTGGCTCTAAATACAAAACAACACCTAACCAGAAGACGGACTGAACACACGAAAACAAAAGAGCAATAAAACAGAAAACTAACATACACTTACTTTAGACAGAACACAACTACAGGGCAAGGACGACGTTTGACAAAGACATCACTGGAACAGGTAACAAGGAGGAATGACTCCACAAGCAACTCAACAAACCACAGACCATAAATACTGACACTAATTAATAATGGACAACAGCTGGGGGAAGAAAGGCATAAGAACTAGAACTAATACAAATATCAACACAACAGGGACAAGGCTATACAACACACAGAATCAGAGATACAAACACAGAGAACAACCTAAACAGATAACAATTGTAACATCAACAATAAATGCACTGACAACAAACTGTTTAGAAGGTTTATCACCACAGTGTGCATCATCTGTAAAAGATCACTAGATGGCGCCATGATACCATTATTCACATCCTTCATACTGTCTGTTCCTTGTGTGGGAAAGCGAGACCCATTGTTCACACTGTGACTGTGGTGTTGACTCTCCCAGCCTTGGGCAGGTCTGGGAGTGTAACACTTATGTGTATGATTCTTAACTGTGTTTTTATTTTGTTATTGGTGTATATGTATGTATATATATATTATATATATGTATATATGTATGTATATGTGTATATATGTATATTTGTACTCCTGTTGGGGCCTCTTGGACCAGTTCAATGTTTTATCTGGCTAAATAAAGGTTAAATAAATAAATAATAAACTGATAATTTGGTCCTGTTAACTCTACGGCGACTCTGATATCGCGGGCGCGATAGAATGACGTCGTTGTTTGACGTGGTCTGCCTGGTAATTGTAGTCTTTTTCCAGTTTTTTTTTATGTAGTCAGTTACTTTAGACCGGAAGTTACACGCTACTTTTTATTTGGTGTTGATAAAACAATAAATAACTGAACCAGGATCATTTCAATTCGATGCTAAATAAACCTTTACGCATGCGTACATTTTTTATAATAATAATAATAATAATAGATCAAATTTATATAGCGCCTTTCATAGAACCCAAGGTCGCTTCACAATCAGGACAAAAAATAGGGCAAGGAAAAATAGGGGGGGGGGGGGGAAGAGGGGATGAGGGAAGGTAAGGGATAATGGACCTAATCTAATCTAAACTAACTGATGGGGAAAAGCCTTGGTGAAGAGGTGTGTTTTTAGAGCGGATTTGAAGGTGTCCAGGGTTGGGGCGTTGCGGATTTCGGCCATTTATCTTGGCCATTTCTTGTCCTAGAATCAAACGGAAAACACTGGAAGGAAGTGCAGAGAGAGGCGGAAGTTGACTGCGAGAAAATAACAGTAGAAGAAGAACAAAATTAATAATTTCTGAGGAACACACACGTTTTTCCAGCCAGCAAAACTTTAGCTTTAGTAGTTCGACTTATAACAGTAGTAGTAGCAGTAGTCAGGGCCGCCTCAGGGGGTGTGCGAGCAGTGCGGTCGCACAGGGCCTCGCGGGAAGGGGGGCCTCGCACAAAAATAAAATAAAATAAAAATAATTTTTTATTTATTTATTTATTTATTTTTTTTTATTTTTTTTGCGAGGCCCCCCTTCCAGCGAGGCCCTTTTTCATCACAGACCTAAAATCTAGTTTTGCTTATATGCTTATATATTTCACATTAGACACGTTCCTGGCTCTGAGGCTCTGCAGGCAGCAGAATTGGTTTCAATGAGGGGAGGGGTTACAGCCAGGAGCATCTGTTGAGTTCATTGTGTGTGTCTGTGTGCGTGCCGGGGGGGGGGGGGGGGGGGGGGGGCGTGAACCGACTCATTGCCAGACGTGAGCGATTCGACTCACGCTCACGGCAATGAATCGGCTCTTATGAACGAGTCGCTCATGACCGACCCATCACTAGCGTCTGACTATTTCGCGCGTGCAGCATTGGAGCGTATGCCAGCCAAGATGAAGAGGACATCGTTCGGCAGATGGACTGAAGATGAAAGTTGTTGCATGTTAGACAGTTCAGTCAGGCTAGCCATCCCGGCTAAAGACAGGGACAGCTAGTTAGCTTTAGCTACGTTATAATATTAAGTGTGGTTCAGTCGGGATATAGCCATGATGATGTCGGCTAGTAGCTAGCTTAGCTAAATGCTAACTAGCGTTAGCTAACCTAGAGACAGCGCGTGCAGCCAAGATGAAGAGGATGGTCGTTCGGCAGATGAACTTCGTCAACTCCACGCGGTTGTCTCCATCCTCTTGGACGTTTGGTGAGTTTTTAATGCACTCTATTCTATTCCCGCCGTGGATCTCTCTCTCTCTCTCTCTGGAGCCAAACTGGCCGACTAGCTGTTGTAGTACTAGTAGTTAACGGTGTGTGGCCTGGTGTCAGCACCTGTATTGCTTTTCTCATGTTGTACAGTTTTTCAGTGGTAGCCGCATAGCTTGCTTCTGCGTTAGCTAATGGTTAGCGATAGCCGGGTTGAGCTAACTGTTAGCCAGTTAGCTGTTTAGCTACAACGTTAGCTGCCGGCTGCGCACGTTAGTTTGATGCTATCAGTTAGCCTAGAGTTAGCTGTTAGCTTGTGCTACGACCATTGACATTAGCCGTGAGAATAGCAGGGGGTTCTGGCACTCTGACTACGACATCATCTTTGACAGAAGATGTAGTCGGGCGTGCACCATGACAAGGCTCCGGCCATAGCTTCTTTTTGTCCCGCCAGCGAGAGGCCTTTCGTCAACGTGGATACCTGTGTTGCGGCCTTTCGCCCTGCGTTCCTTGGTGCAGGTAAGATGAATGAAAATGTAATGACATTACCCCACTCTTCCTTCCTTCCCCTCCCGAATGTTTTGTTAATAACGATGTTTTTTTCCAGGCAAAACATATGTTACTTCACAACATTTGGAGATACGACATGTGCTGTGTGTGAATTGTCTTGGTTGTTTGTGTAGCTTGGGTAGCGTTGGGCCGTTGGCCAAAGCTGTGTGTGGCCTGGTGTCAGTGAGTACCTGGCTAGCCTATTTAGCTGATGTCGGCCATTGGCTCCTTGCTGCTTTGTTTTCTCTGGTATAGACCCTCTTCTCTTTGGATTTAAGTGTTGATCTTTGTCCTTTTGGATCTATGTATATTCATGTTGCCTTTGTGAAGTTATCTTTTCCTTCTGTTTTGTTCTTCCATTAAAAGTTGAATATCTTTGCTTATCTCTCTCATACATGCTCTCTCTCTAACACACACACACACGACAAACACACATGCTCTCTCTCTCTCTCTTTCTAACACACACAGTCTGCCTATGGCGGCCTTTCTCGATGGCTAGGCTGTGCTCGCTGAGTCTGTACCTAGTCAAGGATCTTCAGTCACAGTGCTCAGGTATTCTGCCACTGTGTACTCTCTGTTTAGGGCCAAATAGCATTTCAATTTCTTTCCAATGTGTCTCTCTCTCTCTCTCTCTCTCTCTCTCTGTACACTGTATATTGACTGTAGAACGGGAGCTCTCTCTCGCTCTCTCTCTTGCTAACCTTTTGGGGGGGGGGGGCCCTGGCAGTAGTAGTAGCAGCAATAGTAGTAGTAGTAGTAGTAGTAGTAGTAGTAGTAGCAGTAGTAGTAGTAGTAGTAGTAGTAGTAGTGTAGTAGTAGTAGTAGTAGTAGTAGTAGTAGTAGTAGTAGTAGTAGTAGTAGTAGTAGTAGTAGTAGTAGTAGTAGTAGTAGTAGTAGTAGTAGTAGTAGTAGTAGTAGTAGCAGTAGTAGTAGTAGTAGTAGTAGTAGTTTTAGTAGTAGCTATCCGGTGCTAATGTAACGGATGGTACCGCGAAGCCCAGTCACGAAGAACTTGGCGCGGTAGCGGTACCAGGAAGTAAAACTCACTCCCCTGAGGCATCCAGACTGAGTGCTTAGAAGTGAATTCACCTCTTGGTACAGAGGTCTGTGATGTCGCCCGCGGTGCGGGAGACCGGGGTTCGACTCCCACTAATGGCATGTTCAGAGTAGTACCGGTTACACTAACATGAGGCGAGGTGAGCGTGTCTGCTCTGTGCAAATCTTCAGATGATTCAGATGTTGACGATCCATCTTTTGTAGATGACAACAACGAGAGGTAAAGACACTTATTTTGGACATTTATTGCTTTTGTTTAGTCAGTCACACTCTTACTGTACTTGTTGGGTTTGCAAAGAAAGGCTTGCACATGATAAGTGTACATGATGAATGCACATGACAAGTGTACATGCTAATTGTACATTATAAAAGTACATGATAAGTGTACATGATGAATGTACATGACAAGTGTACATGCTAAGTGTACATTATAAATGTACATGATAAGTGTACATGATGAATGTACATGATAAGTGTACATGATGAATGTACATGACAAGTGTACATGCTAAGTGTACATTATAAATGTACATGATAAGTGTACATGATGAATGTACATGATAAGTGTACAGGATAAGTGTACATGATAAGTGTACATGATAAGTGTGCATGATAATTGTACATGATAAATGTACATGATAGGTGTACATGATGAATGTACATGATACATGAGGAGGGCTAACCAAGACAGGTGAGAGACGTATTATTATTATTATTATTATTATTATTATTATTATTATTATTATTATTATTATTATTATTATTATTATTATTATTATTATTATTATTATTATTATTATTATTATTATTATTATTATTATTATTATTATTATTATTATTATTATTATTATTATTATTATTATTATTATTATTATTATTATTATTATTATTATTATTATTATTATTATTATTATTATTATTATTATTATTATTATTATTATTATTATTATTATTATTATTATTATTATTATTATTATTATTATTATTATTATTATTATTATTATTATTATTATTATTATTATTATTATTATTATTATTATTATTATTATTATTATTATTATTATTATTATTATTATTATTATTATTATTATTATTATTATTATTATTATTATTATTATTATTATTATTATTATTATTATTATTATTATTATTATTATTATTATTATTATTATTATTATTATTATTATTATTATTATTATTATTATTATTATTATTATTATTATTATTATTATTATTATTATTTGTGCTTTTGTTTAGTTATAACTCTGTTCATAAAAGTTGAAAATAATGTATTTTTACATGTCATTGTCTACAGCAATGATTTGCCTCGGACATCTACAGTAGGGGGGCAGGGCGTGCCCAAGCCCGGTCCAGGTCAAGAAATTACCCAGACAGGTGAGAGACTTATTATGGATGTTTATTGCTTTTTTATTATTACTAGGTTTGCAGACTTTGTACGCAATATATACAGAATGGAATATTCCCCATTGCAATGTTTAGTGCAACATGTTTATTCGTGTTGATACACAGGGTCTCCATGGTCTCATTATAGACAGAAACTGTTTTACTGCGTGGCACAATTGAGCAGTGTCTCTCACACACACACACACACACACACACACACACACACACACACACACACACACACACACACACACACACACACACACACACACACACACACACACACACACACACACACACACACACACACACAGTGTAGTGTATTTTTTTTTAGGATCCACCTCAGGCATCCTGCACTCTATATGACTGCACTCTAGTCATATGTGTACTGTATATATGTATATTGAATATCCCACTTTACTTATTTTTTACTTTTTTACTGTAAAACTTTATTTTTTTTTACTTTTTTTGTAAAAAAAAATTCTTTTACTGACTTTTTGTAAAAAAAAAAAAAAAAAAAAAAAAGAGGGCATGCTGGTGATAATTTCCAGTTGAGAATCAAAATTTCGTCTGTGTTTATTACCTGTGTATGGAGAAAATAATGCTTTGTAAATTGAATTCTGTTCTGTTCTCTTTTGTTTATGTAAATATGCTACCTGAGGGTACATTTCCACTGTTTTATATGCTTGATTGAATATGTTTGCATTGGTTCATAGTAAAAAGAACACATTTTCTCAATCCGATTTTGTGTTTTGTGTTGTACATTATGCAGTATACAGTATATACAGTATTATACAGTATGAAAACTAACTGTCAGGTGAGGCTGTGCTGAAAAAAAGGATACCAAACATACCATGGTAAAACATTTTAAAATGGGAATTATACAATTTAAATCAAAATGAGCTGAAACATTGAAAATATCCCACAATTCCGAAGAATATGGGGACTGCCCAGATCCCTCTCATGGACCTGGACCTCACTTTGAGAACCTCTAATCTAGTTCTTCAGTATTCGTCTCTAATTACTCTAAAATTGCGTATTCTGTGTAAAAAAAAAATTCAAAAAGCGGGGGGGAATCCAATGTTTTCTAACCCTAAAAACACCCCTGGTCCTCCACTTGGTGGTGCTCGTTCAGTTCTAATGTACAGTAAAGATAACAATTACAAAAATTATTCACACCCACACCTTTAGTATTTATGAAAAATACTGTAACAGACAACAATATAAATTTCACAATTACTGTAATTTCAATATACAGTTACTGTACAGTAAATTACACATATTGACTTATCGATTATCTCTCTTACTGTAAAAAAAATCGTATAATGGATGCCACCGCCCATCGTTGACCTGTTCAGGTTTGGCTGCACCACCCTGCCACCCCTAACACCTTCAGCCAGTGTTAGACCTCGGTTTACTGTATTACGTGGTCAACAATTGTGGTTATAATTTCATTTGAGACAGATGTTCTTCTGCCTCCTTGGCCACAACCCTGTCTTTCTTTGCCAACCTCAGCTGCACCAACTTGCTCCATGTTGCTCCTTTCTTCAGGTTTATAAGCAGCCTTTTATGTAGTGGTGAAGATATTATCAATTGTATTGCAATGCTACTCACCTGGGCAAGGTTGTTGAAGGTAATGAGACATTAGTACAAACACCTGTTGAATTGATTTAGTGATCTGCCTGTGTAGCAATAAGCAATTGAACATTGATGTAGTATTAGGTGGCTGTATTCTGAGACTGGAGCATATGATTTAGAGTTTGGCACTTTGTATTAACAGTTTTGCAATTTATATGTAAGCATAGCATTTAGTATCTTAGAGTATGCATTTTGAAAGTCAGTTTGGCAATTTGCATTTTGAGTTTTGCACATTGAAACTCTGATGTGCAAAATGTGTCAAAGCAGTCGTAAAAAACTGTAACATTGTCACTGTATAGCTGCTCTAACCTGTTAACATGGTCACTGTGTAGTTGCTCTAACCTGTTAACATGGTCACTGTGTGGCTGCTCTAAACAGTTATCATGGGCTGTGTGGCTGCTCTAACCTGTTAACATGGGCTGTGTGGCTGCTCTAACATGTTAACATGGTCACTGTGTAGCTGCTCTAAACAGTTATCATGGGCTGTGTGGCTGCTCTAGCCTGTTAACATGGGCTGTGTGGCTGCTCTAACATGTTAACATGGTCACTGTGTAGCTGCTCTAAACAGTTATCATGGGCTGTGTGGCTGCTCTAACCTGTTAACATGGTCACTGTGTACCTGCTCTAAACTGTTAACATGGGCTGTGTGGCTCCGTTTAGGCATGTACATCCAGCTGGTTGAATGCACATTTGCAAAACAGTCACTTTTGGAATCTACCCTCGTTTAAGGAATCTGCCTTGCCTATACTACTACTACCGACTATGCTAATATGTATGTACTACTACCTACTATGCTAATATGTCTATACTACATTCACATTAACATTTAGTCATTTAGCTGACGCTTTTATCCAAAGCGACTTACTGTACAAGTTCTGTATGACAAGTCATCAGGAAGGGCACAACTCAGCTGAGTAACAATGGGTCTCATTCTCCAACGGATTTACGACAAAAAATTTGCTCTTAGGGCCATTTGAGACATATTAGGGCCGGTTGTGGGTTTCCCCAACCGTCCAGATTGGATTCGGCCGTGACTGAGAGCAGGATTTACGAGTGCTGTGGAGCACACTTAACTTGACTGCTGTGCTCCGTGTTCTTAATGGCTTTATTTGGGAGGAATCATAGTGATTCCTTCATGTCAACCCTACAGGCCTCCTTGTAATTAATTAATTAATTAATTAATTAATCATAATTAAAATAAATATGACAATATTTGTACAATAAGAAATTATGCATTTGATGTCGGAAAAATAAATAATATGGATTCATCTGATCACAGGGCAGCTGGATTAACCATATCTGAACCAGCTATTTTGGACAAATGTATAATTACTTAATTACTCAGATATTCAAACACAATTATGCAATTATTGTGAAATGATTGAAAATAATTATTATTTAATTCCTTCTGTGGCATTTGTATTTCTTATTTGTTAGATATCTGTTTTATTGATTAATTATACATTTGAAAGAATGCAGGTTATAGCCAACATGCATTTGTTTTATATAGCTATAACCTGCATTCTTTCAAATATATCATTAATCAATAAAACAGATATTGGAATACACTATATAGCCTATGTGTCTAATGAATGAACAGGCTTATATTATTCTAATTACTTGTTTAATTAGGATTTAGTAGATACTATATATGTTCTGCCCTATACGTACAGTAAGTACAGTACACATATTAAGGCCGCTAGAATCGGGCAGCGGACTGGTGGACTGTACTACTATAGGCAGCGCGGTATCTGTGATTTCCTAATAAAACAAGTCATTAGAATAATATAAGCCTACTGCATTCATTAATTACGCACATAGACTATACAGTACTGCGAGTGTGTGTGTGTGTCTGTGTGTGTGTGTGTGTGTGTGTGTGTGTGTGTGTGTGTGTGTGTGTGTGTGTGTGTGTGTGTGTGTGTGTGTGTGTGTGTGTGTGTGCGCTGCGGCAGGTGGCCACGAGCTGTAGTAGCCTGTATATATGATGACAATACATTAATCTAATCTCATTTTGATCGGTCGCAAAGCACTGCCGCCACCATTTTTACACGGCTGCATTGCATCAATTGCATTTAATGAGCTGGACAGGTGTGTCTAAACTCTCGACTTTTTGCGATTTCATTTGCAAACGGCACAGAGCCTGGCTTATAAGGAGTTCTCGGAGGCGTGTCTTGTATGCAAATGACCTAGACGGGAACACTCGTTCATAGTGACATTCCTCATCGCCGGCATCCCAGCTGTGATCGTTTGAGCCACTTAAGACAGCTTCCCCACGCATTGGGGAATCAGAGTGAACTTGTCGTCGATTCTGTCTCAGTCGGTTCCAAGATAGTTGCCCTAAGAGAAGTCTTTGGAAAATGTTGGAGAATGAGACCCATTGTTCATCAAAGTGTTGAGTGCTACAGTGTAGGTTAATATATTAGGACAAGTGCATGACAGTAAGGTTAGTTAGGGTTAGATTTTTATTTTATAACATTTATTTTTTCATTTCAGATAATGGTTGAAGAAGTGCGTCTTTAGTCGACGGCGGAAGATTGGACAGGTTTCGGCTGTCCTAACTGTGGTGGGCAGTTCATTCCACCATTGTGGGGCAAGGACTGAGAAAAGGCGGCTTCTCCTTGATGACCCTCTTGGAGCTCGGATAGGAGTGGGTCTGAGATGGCCAGAAGATGCAGAGCGTAGGGGTCTTGAGGGTGTGTAGTTAGAGACCATTGACCGGAGGTAGGCGGGAGCGGTTCCCTTTGCCGCATGGTATGCCAGGTTGAGGGCCTTGAAGCGGATTCGTGCGGCAATGGGGAGCCAGTGCAGGTCCCTAAGAAGTGGGGTGACATGGGCTGACTTCGGTAGGTTTGAGATCAGGCGGGCCACTGCGTTCTGAATGAGTTGAAGAGGCTTGGTGGCAGTGGCCGGGAGGCCAGCAAGCAGTGTGTTGCTGTAGTCGAGATGGGAGATGACTGTTGATTGGACGAGGAGTTGGGTGGCTTCTTTTGTCAGGAAGGGGCGGATCCTTCTGAGGAATCTGCAGGTTCTGGTTGTCGCTGCGATGTGATACTACTACCTACTATGCTAATATCTCTTTACTACTACCTACAGTGATGTTCATGAACGCGTTCGTATTTTGGGCGAACGTGAACTGAACGTACTGTATATCCGCTAAATGAACGTAATTGAGAACGCGTTCATTCTCAGCGCTGTGTAACGGAGTTCAAAAGTGCGTTCATTCTGGGGCGCCCCAGTGGCGAACCACATAACGCGCTGAGTCGCAGCACGGCCGACCCGGGTTCGATTCCCGAACCCGTCGTTATTTGTCGAATGTCTTCCCCCCACTCTGTCTCCCGTTTCACCTCTCTCTCTCTCTCTACTGGACTGCCCAGTAGAATAAAGCGATAAACGCTAAAAAAATGTATCTTTAAAAAAAAAGTGCGTTCATTCTCAGCACTCTGTTATAACGGCGTTCAAAGATGTGCCAGATTTCATATGCATTTCAGCCGAAAACCCAGTTAAAACACACTGTAAACAGGCTTCAAAATTATGTGGAAAACCAACCGATCTGGCAACGCGCCTGTCACCCCCTGCTACGTCATCAGACTCATCACAACAACAGTGGACCAGCTGAATCTGCGAGCAGAAGCCGAGAGCTGCGCAGCAGCAGGTCGAGAGCAGCACTCGCTCAGAGAACTCTACCTCTAGACGTCTGCGTTTGAGCATTTAAAAGAGTTTAACGTTAAAGTCAGTACTGACTCAGACGGAAAAAATCGAACGTTTGTCTGTAAACTGTCCACCCGGTTTGAAGAAGCAAGTCAGCACATCGACGACGTCGACAGCAAACCTTAAGCTTAAACGGCACATTGAGAATAAGCAAACGTCCTGTTTTAGTTTTCATAATAAAGACAATTCAAGCTAAGTTGTTCCTCATGTTTTTGAAAATATACTGTAGAGATGAAAGCTGCAGCTGCTACTAGTGTGGACTGAATGCGCGGCGGCAAAGCGTTATGGAAATGCCAGTATTCCGATTGCTGTCTGTGGTTCAATATTTTTTACAAATAATAGCTCGCAGCAACGTATTGAAAAAAGAACTAACAAAATTGGCCGTTCAATATCTCCTTTATGTTCGAAATGTCAAACAGACCTGGGTACCTACAGTCTATCACTACTTTTGGGAATCTAAGTGTTTATCCAGGTTCTGGGGCCAAGTGATTGATTGATTGATGACACCCTTTACAATTCAAACTATTTGATAAACTTCTACTTTCAGCCCGGAAATGCATTCTGATAAACTGGATTAAGGATAAGCCTCCATTTTTACAAATGTGGTAGAGAGATCTTCGGTGTGCTATCCCATGAAAGACACTGTGCAATGCATAGAGGCAACAACGCTTCCTTTCAGGAGGTGTGGGCCCCACTATTAGACTATTTTTCTGCTGAAATTTCTTGGATCCTTCTAAAGGCCCAGTGCCCCATTGTATGGACAGACCTAGGATAGGAAAAAATAAATATATGTCTACATGTGAATGGGCTCAAGGCAAGTGCAATACTGTACAGTGCCTGTCTTGGTTTGCTTTCCTTTTTGCTTGTTTTTCTTTTTGTTGTGTTTTTGCTTGCTTATGGTGAACTGGAGGACCCCCCCCCCCCCCCTTGTCCCAATGTGTGTTTTTGTAATGTAAGTAACTGTACGTGAAAAATCTATATAAAAAAAATCTATATATCAAAAAAGAACTAAAAAAAACTAAATTAGTTCATTTTTGAAACCATGAACTTTAGTTCAACATTTTGAATTATGAACTATGAACTGAACTAGTTCATTTTAAAAATTGTGAACTGTGAACTGAACTAGTTCATGTAGAAAGTGAACTTTCCCAACACTGACTACCTACTATGCTAATAATGTCTTTACTACTATGCACTCAAGACTGTAGCACTCAAGTTCGCCACTGTACCTTTCCTGCTGACTTGTTGTACAGAACTTGTACGTCGCTTTGGATAAAAGCGTCAGCTAAATGACTGAATGTTAATGTAAAAGGTAAGGTGCTTTAAACTATGTTTTAAGATAAGGGTTTAATTTATGTGATCCGAAAGTGTAATAGTCATCTGAACTTTAGACACATTCTCCAACGGACTTAAGATTTTTTTTTGGATTCGGCTTTATTTGGGAGGAATCATAGTTCAGTTCAGTTCAGAGTTTTTATTTGCCACATGGAATCATACAATCAGAGTTTCTTCATTACACAATCATAAATATCATTCCATGGACAAAAGGAGCAGGAAGAAGACTAGTGATTCCTTCATGTCAATAATAATAATAATTTAAATAAATATGACAATATTTGTACGATAAAAAATTACGCATTTGATGTCGGAAAAATAAATAATATGGATTCATCTGATCACAGGGCAGCTGGATTAACCATATCTGAACCAGATATTTTGGACAAATGTATAATTACTTAAAGGTCCCATGTCTTATAAATTGCCTTTTCCAGTGTTTAGTATTGTTTTCTAGCAATGTGGGGTTGTATCAATGGGGTCTGTGTCTCTAATTCTCATTGGGGAATCCCAAAATCTAAGATGTCTTAAATGGCCCTAAGAGCAAATTTTTTGTCTTAAGTCCGTTGGAGAATGAGACCCATTGACCACCCAACATTAGGCAGCCATGTTTTCATACGGACAGGTAACCTTTCAGAGTGGCAACCCGGTAGTGTCGCTGCGAAGGGAACGGCTCCTGCCTACCTCCGGTCAATGGTCTCTAACTACACACCCTGAAGACCCCTCCGCTCTACGTCCTCTGGCCGTCTTAGACCCATTCCTATCCAAGCATCAAGGAGAAGCCGCTTATTCTCGGTCCTCGATCCGCAATGGTGGAATGAACTTCCCACCACAGTTAGGACAGCCGAATCCCGACCAATCTTTCACTGTCGACTAAAAACACACTTCCTCAATCAATATCTGAAAAAATAAATATATATGAAAAACTATATATATATATAAAATATATAAAACCCACTAACCTTCTTACTGTCCTATACTACCATGCACTACTATACTAATATGTCGTATGTATTTGCACTCAATATGGCAGCACCCAAGTTTCAGCACTGTTTGATTATCATTGTTACTCAGCTGAAAGAGTTGTACCCTTCCTGCTGACTTGCCGTACAGAACTTGTAAGTCGCTTTGGATAAAAGCGTCAGCTAAATGACAAAAGGTAAATGTAAATGTAGTGTTGTCACATACAAAGGTCCATAAAGGTTATGTCAAATGCTTTACAGATGTGTCGGTTAACCCATAACTGTGTATCTGAACCGGGTTCAGCAGGGGCATTTAGCACAGGTCCCGGTAGGAGGAAGTAATAGAGACGTTTCCAAAGTAAATTATGTTTTATTGTATCAAAAGGGGGAATGAAACGCACAACACAAATTGACACAAGGGAAGGGGAGAACAAAACAGGAATAACAATAAACACGAACAAACAAGGTAAATGGTACCCCAACACTAATAACCCCATCAAATGGGGGAAGCAAGGGGGGAACACGATATACACATAGTGACCCAGTGTCACAGAACCACACTAAAAGCCACACGGTTGGCAAGCCGGGAGACCACCCAGCACAACAAAACACACAGCAGGCTACTACAAAATATATGTGAACCCTACGTTCACATAGCTCACACCACAGTGGAATAAGGCCGACACAACAAACAATCCATCCTGGATAATGGCAAAAGAAGGCCATGTGTGGGGGAAGGATCTCAGGCTTTATCCACCCGCCCCTTAATGAGTGATTGCCCTCAGCTGTAGTCATCATTGGGCACTCAGCAGTTTCTACAGGAAGGGGCGGGCGGTACCTGAGAAGGGGGAAACAGAAAAGGGAATTATTACAAGGTGAACACAGCGGGCGGTCAGGTGGCGTAACGGAGATAGCGTTCGTCACCAACCCCGGAGCGGCTGGATTCGCCTGTTCGAATCCAGCTCACAGCTCCGGGGTTGTCACCAGCTTGGCTGGCCGTTCACACTAATACAATTGGCAGTATTAGAGGGTGGGAGAAGCTGGCGGGGTGGGTCCGGGTCGTTGTAAACAGCGACTCCTACAGTTCGGTCGGGGCGCCTGCTAAGCGCGGATAGGATCTAAGTGTGATCCTTCCACACGCTACGCCCTCTCAGTGAGAATCCGCGCTGCCAGGTGAAAAGAAGCGGTTGATTGGCTGGACGTGTGTCGGAGGAAGCACGTGATAGCCTCCACTCTCCCAGACCGACTGTGGGGGGTAAGTGCGCAGCGACCAGGAAGGGGATTGGGAATTGGCATAACGACTAACATTGGGATGGGAGAAAATCGGAGGAAAAAGGAGGGGGGAAAAGATAAAAAAAAAAAAAAAAAAAAAAGTGAACACAGCACCATACTATATGTAACGGATGGTACCGCAAAGCGCAGTCACAAAGGACTTCAGATGTTGTGAAGTGACTGGGCTGAGTAGCGGTGCTATGGGTTAAACTCACTCTCATCCTCAAAAGACACATAGACACTTTACAAAGCAGTGAATTCACCTCTTGGTATAGCGGTCTGTGCTGTTGCCCGCGGCGTGGGAGACCCGGGTTTGAAGCATCGAAGTTTAAGGTGACGATGTCACAACCGTTACATATAATACAATAATAAGGAGGATGACCAACCTACCTATGTCACATAAAAGTGTATTTCTGTGCAGGTTATGGTGAGAGTTTGACAGTCGGGAGCGAGGTGTCTGATTGGCTTCGTTGTCTCTTCCTTGAGCAGATGATGCATTTAACCGCTTCAGACCCACTAAGTGCTTGAGCTCACGATCCGCTGACCCCGGTGTGCTGTGGGATAACCCATTAGCTGGCTAATGTGTCTAGCCTGTTTGCGTGTGTGTGTGTGTGTGTGTGTGTGTGTGTGTGTGTGTGTGTGTGTGTGTGTGTGTGTGTGTGTGTGTGTGTGTGTGTGTGTGTGTGTGTGTGTGTGTGTGTGTGTGTGTGTGTGTGTGTGTGTGTGTGTGTGTGTGTGTGTGTGTGTGTGTGTGTGTGTGTGTGTGTGTGTGTGTCCAGTGGATCACATCTCCAGCTATTCCTTCATCAGAAATACAATTTACCAGCCAATTTCCAATTATTCAAACAATCTACCTCAAATATCCTTTGTAGTCTCCCCCTGGTGTGTCTGGGCATTGGGAAGGTTACTCTCTGATTACTGATTTGCTTACAATTATTACTACTAGCACATGCTGACTGAATAATGTTTGTATTTTTCCTGAGTGTTTTTCTAGGACTGTGTGAACAGCCATTTCTTTGCCCGCGCTTACTGAGAACATTGACATTGACCCGTGATTGCTGTATGAGAGGCAGCATTGACTGTTTGTTATTGACTGTTGCCTGCCCCTCTCGCCTCTCATCTGTGATGTTCCTGCAAGCCTCTACAATGCCAATCCAGCCCTCTCAAACTCTCTCCACTTAAGTAACGTTTCCTTCCGCCTGCATACTGGTGTGCCACTCATTCAGCTCCTCTTTGAAGGGCTGACTGAAACCTTGAACCAAGGAAGAGTGGTTCCGGATGCAAGATTTCCCCAGTGACTTTTTGCCCATTCACATCATTCAAATCGTCTTTGGGCTGTTGTTTTACTGTCCCAGGGTCAGCGGAGCCTGTTTTAAAACCCAATTCCTACTTTTCCGTTTTTAGTCTTGTCTTCCCTTTGTTGTTTTTAGAGCTCGTTTTCTTTGCAGCATTTTCTTTGTATCAGAGTGGCGTACTGTGTAGCACAACCGGGACATCAATACAAAGCCCCACTGCTCAAGCTGTGTTGAGAGCTATCATTTAAGTAAGCCAGGGTTATCACCCCCTGTACTATTGCTGCCAGTCCGCCCGAGACCCCCCAACACCTCCTATCCAGTGGAGGGGCCATTGGCTGCTCCTCCCATTGATAAAAGGGAGATTTATCAAATAAAAGGGACAGTTCTTGTGTATTGACTACATTGTATAGAATTTATTGTAATACAATTGCGTTACATTTCTGCACACATTGTGTCTGTCCACTCTGTCTGGGAACCAACTACCCCCTTCTTGGACCTGTGACACTACTAACGCCATTCACCAGAACACTCAAATTCTGTGATGTAGTATAAGGTCACGGTGACCAAATGCGTCCACATTTTTATCACATTTTCATAACAATAGCGAATATTACTTACCCTGCGCCGTTTTCATTGAGGTTTCTTACAAATTAACGATGTTTTATTTGTCCTATATATGCGGATAACATTTAAAATCTTAAATTGTACCATTTTGTTTCCCTTTAGACAACAAACATTATGCTAATGATGCACTTTTGTTAAGATAATTAGTTTACCATTCGCGGTCACTGTACTGAGGTCGCATTAATAGTTTACCGCTGTTCAGATCGCGTTAAAGAATAGACGCGTCCCAGTGACCTGTGACCTGTACGTGCTAAAGGTCTTGGGAAATGTATTGTTGTAGTTTTCAACATTTTCACCTTTTAATTTTAAACCAATGCTGCCATCTACTGACAACAGAAAGTGTTGTATATCGTCACCTTAAGAGGCTACCCTCGCACTTCCGTAAACACCGTCGCCCCAAAAGACATTCTAGAGATTCCCACTTTTTACTGGGAATGGGGCGTGGCCGTATTTGGTCCCAGACAATAAGAGTGACTGCGATTGGTCTACGTTCCGTTACCTCTATATGTAGTATATCTAGTAGTCTGGGTATTTAGGAGTATACCCCCCCACACACACACAATTTCATGTCACACCTTTATTTAAACTCAAAAGGCAACTGAGGTTTCCCTCATTTACAATTATATATGCCTATAATTGTGTACAGCACTTTGAGCTACATGACATGTATGAAAGGTGCTTTATAAATACTTACTTACTTACTTACTTACTTACTTACATCGAGTGTACATACAGAAATTAGCACAAAAAAAGCATATCAAATCATAACAATAACACAACAAGACGAGGCCGAAAGCAAGGACAAACAAACCAATTAAAACACGTACAACTTGACTAACGAAGGTTGGAGATCAAGGTTTTAAACTCTGCAACAGAGGGGAGAATCTCAAACTTTAAGGACCATTGGAGTTCATTCCATGAGCTGGAGGGGCATCATAGCAAAATGCAGATTTACAATAATGATGTAGTATAAGGAGGTAGCTCACCAATAAGGGTCTTACAAATGTACAAATACCAGTGTTTGTTGCGCCTCTCCGTCAGAGAGGACCAATCAACCTCCTCATAAAGGACCCAGTGACACACCGCTCCTGCGCAGTAAGCCCTGCCCCCTCACCACGACAGCGCTGGTCAGAGCCGTGTTTCCAAGCGTTACATGGGCATATTTTTCCGCCATGTTCTAACCCTCGAATAATTGGATTCGGTTACTGAATATTTTCCACATCGCCCCGAGGTGTGTGATTCTTTTTCACGTCTCGCTCGCCCCCTATATACTGCGGATACGCAAGGATTTGGAAGCTCCGATCAGAGATTTAATTCCAGCGTGAAATGTCCTTGTGTCTTTCCTCATTGGTTATTCTGGCCTGGTTAGTGCCAATTGCACAGACAGAGAGAAAAGGCCTCCTTTTCCCCCCTCTCTCCTCTCCTCTCCCTCCCTCATATTCCTTCTCTCTCTCTCTCCCTGTGTTTCTCCTGACCCCTCCGAGTATCACCAGACCTCAAAATTGCATTGAATATATAAATGCTAATGCTAATAACCGCTAGCAGGAGCAGATAATGTCCTTGACTGGTACAAGAAAAGACCCTTTTCTCTTACATGACTCGCTGCCTCTGAATACCATTAGGAAGGTTCACATCCAAAGCTCCTATTTCCCTCCTATTCTCTCTTCTCTCGTTCCCTTTTTTCTTCTCTTTTTTCTTAATTTACTTGACTTCCTCCCCTCAACTCCAGCCCTCCTTGCAGCAGAAGACTTCCAGCTGAAGTGTAAAATATTAATTCATTTATCTCCGCGATAAGGTCTCGCTGCCTCGCTCAAAATTCCAATGACATCCATTTGCCATTAAGTCGGCGCAACAGACAAGCAATGGAAGCCTCTGGAGCTTGACTGTCTGCGCCCCCCCCCCCCCCCCCCTCCTCTCTGTATCGTGGGTTCTTTTCTATGCTTCTGGAAGCCTTTCATGGTAGGAATTACACTATAATACTTGTTTCAATGGCATGCATGTTAATGGCCGCTGCAAAGCTGTCATTTAGGAGACCAGAAGGAAACAGCTGTAGCGAACAAAATGGCCTCTCGCGGGGAACAAAAATATCGTCTTTGAGGCTTTTTCTTTTTTTTATTATCATCATTATTATAATTATCTTCCTAAAGATGGAGTTGATCAAGATAAGGACTCAGCGGGGGGGGGAACCTTGTGTTGTCATCGTGCATTCTGATTGGTCTACGTGTGTCCAGAGGGGTCTGATAAAGCCTCTTAGGGCCTTCTCGACAGGCCCCGTCGGTAACAATGGTGGAATTAGAGAACTCGGCACTAGCAAAAAGCCCCACGACATGAAGAGCCCAAATATACCATTGATTGTTTCATATAGGAACTGGGCTCCTTTGAAGACTAGATGTGAAGAGAGCTGTGCTAAAGAATGTGCCGCTCGCCTCCTTTTCTTCTTCTTCTTCTTTTTTTTTTTTTAAGAAATGAATTATTTCTCGTCTGCCAGCAGTTCTCTGGAGGTGAGAGGCTGCCTTTTAACACAAGCAGGTATCAGTCTTAAAAACGGCTCAAAGTAATTGTGACTTTGAAGTCACACCCATCACAGATGGCACAGTCAATATCGCGCCAACTTTTCTCTTGTGCTTCTCTCACCCAACTCCCACTTTTTGCTCCTTCTTTCGTGGCGCGGGTGGGGCGGGGTGGGGGGGAGAAAAAAATACATTATTTGTCATTCTCTGTCTTGTCATTAAAAAGGAAAGCAGCCATCAGTCAATCCTGCAATCACATTAATCATTTGTCTCCCCTCTGTTTGCACCGTTCGGAGGAGGGGGGGCAGCGAGGCGGCGTCGCGGAACTAACCTCAGAACTGCATTTGGATTGACACGCTCCCTTTCCACAGAACACTCGCTCGTCAAATATGTCGGCAACGGCGGGGTGACATGTGACAGGCATTGGTAAGTCTCATTAGATGTAAGAAAGTTTGTTATGGAAAGTAACTTTTTAAGATTTTTATATATTTTTTTGGTATTCCATTACCTTCCAGACTAACAATAAAGAGAGAGGGAGGAGAGGAAGTGACTCAAGCCAGGACTCAAACCTAACCCAACAAGCCCTATTCTAGGACATAGATATAGATATACAGTATTAGGGCTGTCCCCGACTAAGGATTTGGATGGTCGACTATGATTGGCCAAAATTTTCCGTTAGTCAAATTGGTCGACGATAATATTTGTAATTTCTTTTTTTTTATTAAAATTTTAAAAATGTATATCATTCCATTTGGGCTGTGGGGGGTGCTTAATGTCTGAAGGAGTCGACTGAAGGCTTCTTGTCCTCTGCAAAATCATGCAATTGGTCCACTGATGGATACATCTTGATATTTGTCTAGTCTAGTGTGTTCATTAGATGGGTGAAATCCTCTTTCAGTGCCTCTGTGCCTGTTTTCGTAGGCAGTTAGCCTCTGGTATGCGTGCCATTAGCATTAGCCACGCTTCTATGCCTCTTTTCTTTTGGAAAGAATGATAATTTCTTTTTATTTGATTTTTTAATTATAATTTTAATTTTTTTTTTATATATTCGACTAAGAGGTTGGCCAGTCGACTATGGCTCCTTTCGACCGATTAGTCGACTAATCGACTAATAGGGGTCAGCCCTATACAGTATATATATATTTAAATTTATATTCTATATATCTATCCACATCTGTCTGTACATACCTGCACATAATCTTTTTTACATATCTGTAGATACTATATCTATATCTATACATATCCCTTACCTATTCTTACTAGTTACCCTGCTGGCCAGTATGACTTATTACTACCATACTGTCTTTCTATGTATCACTGTACATATTAATATTACAACTCTGTACCTACACCTGATACATTGTATATTACTGTTGCACTTTACTGTTACAGTTGCACTCTGGTTGGATGCCAAACTTATTTTTGTTGTACTGTTGTGCTGCTGTAATGACAATACACTTGAATCTAATCTAATCTTGATGCAGGGATGTAAAGGAGTGTCAGATAGAATAGTTTTCTATTTGTGAATGAATGTAACCACTCTAAGCAGATATTAATCTGCAGGATCAAAATGTATATTATCATAGTAATAGTAGGTAGTAACATATTGGTGCAAGTTACATGGTTTTACTTGAGTTCTTGCTGATGCTATAAGCCTCCAGCAACACTACTGAATAATATTTTTGCAATAAAAATAAATATGTTAAAACCACCCAAGTGTACATTTTGGTTGAGATTAGTCAATAAATAGCCCGCCTCTAGGGTTATAATCAACCTGCCGATGTCGTTCAAGTTCTATTCAGCCCACCGCTGTTTATTGCCTTCTACCCATAGATATAAAGGCTAGATGACTCACCCGCGCTGCTGGCCAATACGGAGGACAGTCTGACGTCACTTTGGCCTGCCCGCGTATAGGGATTTATCATTGGGAAAATGGATTATTGGCTATTGTAACAATTCTGCCTCATGAACATTGGAAAGCTTTCCATTTTTGCACAAAATGAGTTCCCTTCTACCACTAACATTATTGCATTTTTGGTTGAAATAAAATTTGGCAATTTTTTTCTACGATTAATTGCGAATATTTTCATGTTGAGTTATAGATTGTGGATGAATACGCACAGAAAGGTTGCAATTTTGCGAGGTGGACCGGCCCGAATTTCCGAAACAGCAATGACTTAACCACTACACCTCCCAATGGAGACTGACGTTGCCACATGGCGGC
>NC_140176.1:41407311-41409113 GCF_963971535.1 Notolepis coatsorum | reverse complement strand
ATGAGCCCTGAGAGCCATAAAGGACAGTGGACCTGCTCTCTGATTGCCTCCCGTACACCTCCTCCTCCTCTCGCTCCGCTATTGTTCTCCATCTCTCCCCGCGTCCTTCTGTTTCACTTTCTGTTTCTATTTATCACCGTCCTGTGTGTGTCTCTGTGTGCCTCTGTGTGTCTCTCTGTGTGTGTCTCTGTGTGTCTCTGTGTGTCTCTCTGTGTCTCTCTGTGTGTCTCTCTGTGTGTCTCTGTGTGTCTCTCTGCGTGTCTCTCTGCGTGTCTCTCTGTGTGTCTCTGTGTGTCTCTCTGTGTGTCTCTGTGTGTCTCTGTGTGTCTCTCTGTGTGTCTCTGTGTGTCTCTCTGCGTGTCTCTCTGTGTGTCTCTCTGTGTGTCTCTGTGTGTGTCTCTCTGCGTGTGTCTCTGTGTGTCTCTCTGTGTGTCTCTCTGTGTGTCTCTCTGCGTGTATCTCTGCGTGTCTCTCTGTGTGTCTCTCTGTGTGTCTCTCTGTGTGTCTCTGTGTGTCTCTCTGTGTGTCTCTCTGTGTGTCTCTGCGTGTCTCTCTCTGTGTCTCTCTGCGTGTCTCTCTGTGTGTCTCTCTGTGTGTCTCTCTATGTGTATCTCTGTGTGTCTCTGTGTGTCTCTCTGTGTGTCTCTCTGTGTGTCTCTGTGTGTCTCTCTGTGTCTCTCTGTGTGTCTCTGTGTGTCTCTGTGTGTGTCTGTCTGTGTCTCTCTGTGTGTCTCTCTGCGTGTCTCTCTGTGTGTCTCTGTGTGTCTCTCTGTGTCTCTCTGTGTGTCTCTCTGCGTGTCTCTGTGTGTCTCTCTGCGTGTCTCTCTGTGTGTCTCTGTGTGTGTCTCTGTGTGTCTCTGTGTGTCTCTCTGTGTGTCTCTGTGTGTCTCTCTGTGTGTCTCTCTGTGTGTCTCTCTGTGTGTCTCTCTGCGTGTGTGTCTCTGTGTGTGTCTCTCTGCATGTCTCTCTGTGTGTCTCTCTGTGTGTCTCTCTGTGTGTCTCTCTGCGTGTGTGTCTCTGTGTGTGTCTCTCTGCATGTCTCTCTGTGTCTCTCTCTGTGTGTCTCTCTGTGTCTCTCTCTGTGTGTCTCTCTGTGTGTCTCTGTGTGTCTCTCTGTGTGTCTCACTGCGTGTCTCTCTGTGTGTCTCTCGGTGTGTCTCTCTGTGTGTCTCTCTGCGTGTCTCTCTGTGTGTCTCTCTGTGTGTCTCTCTCTGTGTGTCTCTCTGTGTGTCTCTCTGTGTGTCTCTGTGTGTGTCTCTCTGCGTGTCTCTCTGTGTGTCTCTCTGCGTGTCTCTCTGTGTGTCTCTCTGCGTGTCTCTCTGTGTGTCTCTCTGTGTGTCTCTCTGTGTGTCTCTCTGCGTGTCTCTCTGTGTGTCTCTCTGTGTGTCTCTCTGTGTGTCTCTCTGCGTGTCCCTTTGTCTGTGTTAGAATGACGAATGGTAATGAAAGGGAGAGTAAAACAGTTTCTGGAGGTAAAGGTGGCTGCAGTGGGATGTCTGATAATATCGTCATGGAAATTAATGTTGGGCCGCATGAAGAGAAGTTGGGTGACTCTGCCACCGTCGACCAATGGCGGACTAACAAAACCGAACCCTTATTTATGTTGTTCATATCTGAGAATCTGTCGTAAAAAGTCCTAAAGGTCATTAGTAATTACTGACAACACAGAATGGTTAATTTGGTAAAACAATAATGTACAATTATTGGAAAATACCTTTTTCCCCACAGCCTCTGTGAATCCGCCAATTTGCGGTTTCTGCCACAGTATCCCTAGTTACCGTACCACGGCGACTGACGATTCC
>NC_140176.1:41399811-41402311 GCF_963971535.1 Notolepis coatsorum | reverse complement strand
TGCGACAAGACAGCAAGAAGGGTATAACTCTATCAGCTGAGTAACAATGTTCATCAAAGTGTTGCGTGTTACAGTGTAGGTTAGTTTATTAGGACAAGTGCATGACATTAAGGTTAGTCGGGGTTAGATTTTTTTTTTTTTTTTTTTCATTTCAGATAATGGTTGAAGAAGTGAGTCTTTAGTCGACGGCGAAAGATTGGACGGGATTCGGCTGTCCTAACTGGGATGGGTAGTTCATTCCACCATTGTGGGGCAAGGACTGAGAATAGGCGGCTTCTCTTTGATGACCCTCCGGGAGCTTGGATAGGAGTAGATCTGAGGCGGCCAGAAGACGCAGAGCGTAGGGGTCTTGAGGGTGTGTAGTTAGAGACCATTGACCGGAGGTAGGCGGGAGCGGTTCCCTTTGCCGCACGGTATGCTAGGTCGAGGGCCTTGAAGCGGATACGTGCAGCAATGGGGAGCCAGTGCAGGTCCCTAAGAAGTGGGGTGACATGGGATGACTAGACAACAGTTAGCAGCCCACTAGACTAGACAACAGTTAGCAGCCCACTAGACTAGACAACAGTTAGCAGCCCACTAGACTAGACTAGACAACAGTTAGCAGCCCACTAGACTAGACAACAGTTAGCAGCCCACTAGACTAGACAACAGTTAGCAGCCCACTAGACTAGACTAGACAACAGTTAGCAGCCCACTAGACTAGACTAGACAACAGTTAGCAGCCCACTAGACTAGACTAGACAACAGTTAGCAGCCCACTAGACTAGACTAGACAACAGTTAGCATCCCACTAGACTCTGTTGAACTCAACGGGTTGTCAATTCAAACAGAGAGCACGATTTCCACCACTGCAATGGCTTTCAAATGTAGACGGGCAAAGAAATAATAAAGATGTCCCTCATCTCAGTGTTTTCCCGCTCTTTTAATCCTCCCTCTTGCTGCGGTCCATCGGCATGTCTCCCGTTAACGTTCCGTAACGCATTTCAGAGCACATTCACGTCGACAGCGTCTGCACCAATCATCTGGACCCATGTGAGCTGCCTCTGCGTTGTGCGCTCTGTTACACATTCTGTTACACGTTCTGTTACACGTTCTGTTACACATTCTGTTACACATTCTGTTACACGTTCTGTTATACATTCTGTTACATGTTCTGTTACACGTTATGTTACACGTTCTGTTACACATTCTGTTACACGTTCTGTTACACATTCTGTTACACATTCTGTTACACGTTCTGTTACACATTATGTTACATGTTCTGTTACACGTTCTGTTACACATTCTGTTACACATTCTGTTACACTTTCTGTTACACATTCTGTTACACGTTCTGTTACACTTTCTGTTACACATTCTGTTACACGTTCTGTTACACGTTCTGTTACACATTCTGTTACACGTTCTGTTACACATTCTGTTACACGTTCTGTTACACGTTCTGTTACACGTTCTGTTACACGTTCTGTTACATGTTCTGTTACACGTTCTGTTACACGTTCTGTTACACATTCTGTTACAAGTTCTGTTACACATTCTGTTACACGTTCGGTTACACGTTCTGTTACATGTTCTGTTACACATTCTGTTACACATTCGGTTACACGTTCCTTTCTAGTTTCACATGTAGGTGCCGCCGCTCGCTGATTAGCAGGAGGAAACACCTCATGGGTTTTGATGGGGCCGGCGTTTCTCACCACCGGCATGTTTCTTTGTGGCCAAAATTCTGAAAGGTAGAATTCTGGTTGTTAAACTTCCTGGTTGTTGTCAAGGAGACTATGGTCATTGTCCAAAGACCTGGTTCTCCCAAGACCTGGTTCTACAAAGACCTGGTTCTCCAAAGACCTGGTTCTCCAAAGACCTGGTTCTCCAAAGACCTGGCTTTATAAAGACCTTGGTTTTCCAACCCCAATCTTTCAGATTTAAAAAAAAATATCTTTATGTTTCTCTCCCTCTTTTCCTCTCTCTCTCCCTCCCTGTTTCTCTCTTTCTCTCATGTTTAAACCATAAGGCAGACAGTCTCATTACATTCCACTGTCTCACCTGCCATCACTGAGACATTATGATACACACAAGCATATACACACATGTACGCGCGCACACACACACACACACACACACACACACACACACACACACACACGCACACGCACACGCACACACACACACACACACACACACACACACACACACACATGTTGAAACACAAAAACTGACATAGACACACACCACATACAATCATTGTATAGGCATGTACACAAACGACATAACCTGACAAAATATGACATTAATATGCAAGCATACAGACACACTCACTCACTCACTCACTCACAAACACAACACACACACATACATGCGCACACATGCATAGAATAACAAACTTGTGAGGAGTCTTTCTGTTTGGAGTTTGCATGTTCTCAGCATGTTTGTGTGTTTCCTCATGGGTACTCTGGTTTCATCCCACTCCATAGAGACATGCATACTACATACTGGTATTACC
>NC_140176.1:41387311-41394811 GCF_963971535.1 Notolepis coatsorum | reverse complement strand
CTGTACCCATTCTGCAATCTGTTAATTAAAGTTAATTAAATTATCTTCCATTAGTTGGATGTATGGCCTATGCAAGGTTGTGTGCAGCCATTTGTTTTTGTAACATCTGCTACATCTGTCCCACGTGTTATTTGCAGCTCACAGTTGTTAGTTCTGCCCCTCTTGACTGTGACAAAAAGGTTTTGAACAAACTTAATGTCATAGCTTGTATTTGTTATTTACTTGAATGGTTTGATCATTGATTGGTGGAGTAATATGGGGTTCTGATAAACTAAAATTATTTGTTAAAATAACATAAGCTAACATATATTTTTACATTTATGCAAATGAATATGCAATATGTATAACTTGAATAAGTAATAAATACAGAAACACCATGTTTAACAATATGTAAATGTGTAGCTACATTTATTTTACATTACATTAACATTTATACGGTCTTTGGCCCTTTGAGGGCAAACATAATGCTGATGTGGCCCTCTGTGAAAATGAGTTTGACACCCCTGCTCTAGGGTCTCTCTGTAGGTGAGGGCTTTGTTATGGAGTATGTCTGGGTCACTTCTTTTAGGTGGTTATAACATTTAAATGCTCTCTTTTGTATTTTTATGATTAGTGGGTATCTTCCTAGTTCTGCTCTGCATGAATTATTTGGTGTTTTCCGTTGGGTTAGAATGGATTAGCTTAATTTCACATGCAGAGTCTCAATTAGGTGTTTGTCCCATTTTGTAAAATCTTGGTTTGCAAGTGGGCCCCAGACCTCGCAACCATACAGGGAAATGGGTTCTATGAGAGAGTCTAATATTTTGAGCCAGATTGGAATTGGAATAGGAAGCTCGATGTTCCTTTTGATAGCATAGTCGTTTTTTGTGTGTTCTAGGGCAACTGTGTCTAGGAGGAGTTTCTCTTTCTAAAGGGCTATAGACACACACACACACACACACACACACACACACACACACATGCACACACACACACACACACACACACACACACACACACACACACACACACACACACACACACACACACACACACACACACACACACACACACACACACACACACACACACAGTGCACAGTAGATGTCTCTCTCTCTCCCTCTCTCTATCTATCTACAGTATCTCTCTCACTCCCTCTCTCTCTATCTCTCCCTATCTACGTCTCTCTCTCTCTATCTATCTCTCTCTCTCTCTTTTTCTCTCTCTCTCTCACACACACCAACCATTTCTTTTGGTCTCTTTAGCTCTCCAATTATCACTTAAAAAATGTATTATCTCAGTAGCTTTATAATTATATTTCCCTCTTTCTATCTCTCTCTCTTTCTCTCTCTTTCTCTCGCTCTCTTTCTCTCTCTCCACCTCTCTCTATTTCATTCTCTCTCTCTCTCTCACCTCCCCCCTCTTTCTCTCTCTCCCCATCTCTCTCTCTCTCTCCCTCCCTCTCTCTCTCTCTCTCTCTCTCTCTCTCTCTCTCTCTCTCTCTCTCTCCCTCCCTCTCTCTCTCTCTCTCTCTCTCTCTCTCTCTCTCTCTCTCTCTCTCTCTCTCTCTCTCTCTCTCTCTCTCTCTCCCTCCCTCTCTCTCTCTCTCTCTCTCTCTCTCTCTCTCTCTCTCTCTCTCTCTCTCTCTCTCTCTCTCTCTCTCTCTCCTCTCTCTCTCTCTCTCTCTCTCTCTCCCTCTCTAACTTAGACATTTTAGGGCAGCTATCAATTGACCACCATTGTGGGCTAATCCTTAACTGTGGCTAATTAATTTAGCTTGAAAGTGTCATTCGACTTTGCTTTGTCCAGACAGACAGACAGACAGACAGACAGACAGACAGACAGACAGACAGACAGACAGACAGACAGACAGACAGACAGACAGACAGACAGACAGACAGACAGACAGACAGACAGACAGACAGACAGACAGACAGACAGACAGACAGACAGACAGACAGACAGACAGACAGACAGACAGACAGACAGACAGACAGACAGACAGACAGACAGACAGACAGACAGACAGACAGACAGACAGACAGACAGACAGACAGACAGACAGACAGACAGACAGACAGACAGACAGACAGACAGACAGACAGACAGACAGACAGACAGACAGACAGACAGACAGACAGACAGACAGACAGACAGACAGACAGACAGACAGACAGACAGACAGACAGACAGACAGACAGACAGACAGACAGACAGACAGACAGACAGACAGACAGACAGACAGACAGACAGACAGACAGACAGACAGACAGACAGACAGACAGACAGACAGACAGACAGACAGACAGACAGACAGACAGACAGACAGACAGACAGACAGACAGACAGACAGACAGACAGACAGACAGACAGACAGACAGACAGACAGACAGACAGACAGACAGACAGACAGACAGACAGACAGACAGACAGACAGACAGACAGACAGACAGACAGACAGACAGACAGACAGACAGACAGACAGACAGACAGACAGACAGACAGACAGACAGACAGACAGACAGACAGACAGACAGACAGACAGACAGACAGACAGACAGACAGACAGACAGACAGACAGACAGACAGACAGACAGACAGACAGACAGACAGACAGACAGACAGACAGACAGACAGACAGACAGACAGACAGACAGACAGACAGACAGACAGACAGACAGACAGACAGACAGACAGACAGACAGACAGACAGACAGACAGACAGACAGACAGACAGACAGACAGACAGACAGACAGACAGACAGACAGACAGACAGACAGACAGACAGACAGACAGACAGACAGACAGACAGACAGACAGACAGACAGACAGACAGACAGACAGACAGACAGACAGACAGACAGACAGACAGACAGACAGACAGACAGACAGACAGACAGACAGACAGACAGACAGACAGACAGACAGACAGACAGACAGACAGACAGACAGACAGACAGACAGACAGACAGACAGACAGACAGACAGACAGACAGACAGACAGACAGACAGACAGACAGACAGACAGACAGACAGACAGACAGACAGACAGACAGACAGACAGACAGACAGACAGACAGACAGACAGACAGACAGACAGACAGACAGACAGACAGACAGACAGACAGACAGACAGACAGACAGACAGACAGACAGACAGACAGACAGACAGACAGACAGACAGACAGACAGACAGACAGACAGACAGACAGACAGACAGACAGACAGACAGACAGACAGACAGACAGACAGACAGACAGACAGACAGACAGACAGACAGACAGACAGACAGACAGACAGACAGACAGACAGACAGACAGACAGACAGACAGACAGACAGACAGACAGACAGACAGACAGACAGACAGACAGACAGACAGACAGACAGACAGACAGACAGACAGACAGACAGACAGACAGACAGACAGACAGACAGACAGACAGACAGACAGACAGACAGACAGACAGACAGACAGACAGACAGACAGACAGACAGACAGACAGACAGACAGACAGACAGACAGACAGACAGACAGACAGACAGACAGACAGACAGACAGACAGACAGACAGACAGACAGACAGACAGACAGACAGACAGACAGACAGACAGACAGACAGACAGACAGACAGACAGACAGACAGACAGACAGACAGACAGACAGACAGACAGACAGACAGACAGACAGACAGACAGACAGACAGACAGACAGACAGACAGACAGACAGACAGACAGACAGACAGACAGACAGACAGACAGACAGACAGACAGACAGACAGACAGACAGACAGACAGACAGACAGACAGACAGACAGACAGACAGACAGACAGACAGACAGACAGACAGACAGACAGACAGACAGACAGACAGACAGACAGACAGACAGACAGACAGACAGACAGACAGACAGACAGACAGACAGACAGACAGACAGACAGACAGACAGACAGACAGACAGACAGACAGACAGACAGACAGACAGACAGACAGACAGACAGACAGACAGACAGACAGACAGACAGACAGACAGACAGACAGACAGACAGACAGACAGACAGACAGACAGACAGACAGACAGACAGACAGACAGACAGACAGACAGACAGACAGACAGACAGACAGACAGACAGACAGACAGACAGACAGACAGACAGACAGACAGACAGACAGACAGACAGACAGACAGACAGACAGACAGACAGACAGACAGACAGACAGACAGACAGACAGACAGACAGACAGACAGACAGACAGACAGACAGACAGACAGACAGACAGACAGACAGACAGACAGACAGACAGACAGACAGACAGACAGACAGACAGACAGACAGACAGACAGACAGACAGACAGACAGACAGACAGACAGACAGACAGACAGACAGACAGACAGACAGACAGACAGACAGACAGACAGACAGACAGACAGACAGACAGACAGACAGACAGACAGACAGACAGACAGACAGACAGACAGACAGACAGACAGACAGACAGACAGACAGACAGACAGACAGACAGACAGACAGACAGACAGACAGACAGACAGACAGACAGACAGACAGACAGACAGACAGACAGACAGACAGACAGACAGACAGACAGACAGACAGACAGACAGACAGACAGACAGACAGACAGACAGACAGACAGACAGACAGACATCACTGCGTTCTGTGTGTTGGTTAGTTAATTTAGTAGTTCATACCAGGCAGGGGCATAGGTTTGATTCTAGCTTTGGTAGGGACACTAATTTAAGTGTACATATTGTTTTTTGAGCTACAAAAAGCATCAGAAGATTAATTAACGTGCTGCACTGATGCATTTGGCCTACATGTGTACAATTCAATCGAAAATTGGGTCCAAAAGCCACACCAAAAGAATAGTTCCCTGTTGTTTGAGAACAACTTACTAATCAAAATGATGAACCACTCATGGGAGCGAGTAACACGACCAACGAGTGGGCGGCTGTGACGGAGCTGGTGAGGTGCTCACTGGGACGGAGGGAGGGAGGGAAGTCCAGGTTGTTGATTGGATATTATAGACAACAGGATAGCTTGCTGATTTTCATGGTTTTTGACGCAGCTGTCAACCTACACCTTCACAGCAGATGAAAAGGCTCTGTTTTGCAAGACCGTGATGTTGTGAATTATAATACTAAAACTACAGTTTTCACTCTCCAAATCTTTTGGATAGGGACTATTTGTGTTTATGTGGTTTTGGTAGGACCATGTTCCTAGTGTCCCTATGTAAAACTATGCCTGTGATACAAGGGTTATTATTATAGTTAACTAAAACTAAACTAAAAACCAAAACTAGTAGTGAAAAAACATTTCAATTAACTGTAATAAAAACATCCATAAAGTGCTGCTAGCACATGTGTAATAACCACTGAAATATAGAATTGACCATATTCACATGGCGGCCATTTTGCTATTACGTCATGCTCAGATTGGGATTCATTTTCACCCTCGGGTGGTGTTTGCAATATACTAACCAAATTAAATACCACAGCACTGAATCAAAACTAACTTTGAATCAAAGAGTATATGCCTCTGTCCATCACAATACAACTGAAATATACAGGGGGGGGGGGTCACAGTGTACCAGAGAACACCAGAATAAGCTTCTCAATATCGCTCCACTTGAGAAGGATTTGGTTCAGCCTCCCATCGTCTCCTGTTTGCTAGACGTACTGAGTTTTCAGACCTCCACCACATACTGTAGCAGATTAAGTTGTTTGATGTCATAGAAAAAAATTACGAGGAGAGCTTGTTTTATGTAAATTTACTCAAAATGTCTCCAATTTCCGGGGGTGTAACCATGCCAGCAAAGTTAAATCAAGTGCACTTCGAGTAGCTCAAATATTAGAAAGTATTTTCAAAAGACTTTTTCTTCTTTTTTGTTTTTTTTAAAGAGTCTTTATGAATTTGTGTCACAGTGTGTATTTTGTGGGTCTGAATCTGAGGTAATGAAATCAGCCCAATTCGACCCCCTTTTTGGTGTCTTCCAGTTCAGGGGCTTGAGCACACAGCTCAGTGATGCACACATCCAAGATTACACACACACACACACACACACACACACATACACACACACACACACACACACACACACACACACACACACACACACACACACACACACACACACACACACACACACACACACACACACACACACACACACACACACACACACACACACACACACACACACACACACACACACACACACACACACACACACATACAATGGTACCTTTCTCCCCGCCTGGGAGAAATGCGAGGCCCTGTGCAAGATTTAAACTCGAGCCCCCCCCCCCCCCTAAAAGGTTAAAATATATATATATATATATATATATATATATATATATATATATAATTTTTTATTTTAATTTTTTTCATACAGTCAAATCAAATCAAATCAAATTTATTTATAGGGCCCATCAACACACGTTAATGTCCCCATGGGCCGTACAGGTCTTCTTTAAACAAGTCAAGAAGACAACATAACAATAAGTCAAGAACAGAACAAGAACACCATAGGGTCCAAACATTTTTTAGATGAATGCAAATAAATGAAAGAATGCAAGCACTCCCAGACATACCCCACGCGAAGGTAAGGAAAAACTCACTAAAACCTAACAATAGGGAAAAAAAGCTCCACAGGCAATGTGGAGGAGAGAAACCTTAGAAGGGCCGTTCAAGGGGGGATCTCCCTTCTTAGATGTCGGTGATAGTAGTGTTGCAGACGGACAGTTGGTAAGCATGCACTCATGTGTGTGGTGAAACACAGATGAGTGCATGCAATAGCAACTGTACATTTTGAAAAATTAAAGATAGAGCTAATAGCGATAGCAACTGAACATTTTGAAAGATTAAAGATAGAGTTGATAGCGGATCTATTTGAGGCACAGGGGCGGCGCAAGAGGGTCACGTCCTCCCCGTCTTAGTCACGGGACATTCAACACTCCGGTCGTTGCTCAGGGACAGCCGGAGACAGGGAGAAGGGGGGTGGCGCAGAGAGGGTCGCGAACTCCCCGACATCATCGCGGGACATCCGGCACTCCGGTCACCACTACGAGACCTCCGGAGACAGGGGGGCACGCAGAGGGGGTCGCAATCTCCCGGCCTTCGTCACGGGACGTCCAACACTCCGGTCAACACTCCAGGACAGCAAGTCATAGGAAGACAGGGAGACGGGACAGGCGTTAGACAGCTCATGAGATTGTAGTAGGCGGACATAGCAATAGATACAAGTGGTAGGCATATATGTGAATGGAGTAGATATATGAAGTAAGCGTATTATGTGAATAGAATAGAAGTACTTAACCCAGCAATGAAACCGCGTTGACTGTTAATCTGTTAACAGTCTGTTAATCAGTTGACAGGACCACGGACAGACGGCGGTGAATAACTGATCCAAGGCCTCGGAGGTGCATGTAGAGCAGTCACTACAAGCTTGGCCAAGACCCCGAGGCATCCATCACCTTGGTCAGCGCCAGGAGACGGGTA
>NC_140176.1:41360970-41387111 GCF_963971535.1 Notolepis coatsorum | reverse complement strand
ACCATAATTTTCTACATTGCATCTTGTCTTGACTCTGTGTGTGCTAGTCTCTGTGTGTGCTAGTCTGTGTGTGTGCTAGTCTCTGTGTGTGCTAGTCTGTGTGTGTGCTAGTCTCTGTGTGTGCTAGTCTCTGTGTGTGCTAGTATCTGTGTGTGCTAGTCTCTGTGTGTGCTAGTCTCTGTGTGTGCTAGTCTCTGTGTGTGTGCTAGTCTCTGTGTGTGCTAGTCTCTGTGTGTGCTAGTCTCTGTGTGGTGCTAGTCTCTCTGTGTGCTAGTCTGTGTGTGTGCTAGTCTGTGTGTGTGCTAGTCTCACTGTGTGCTAGTCTCTGTGTGTGCTAGTCTGTGTGTGTGCTAGTCTGTGTGTGTGCTAGTCTCTGTGTGTGTTAGTCTCTGTGTGTGCTAGTCTGTGTGTGTGCTAGTCTGTGTGTGTGCTAGTCTCTCTGTGTGTGCTAGTCTCTGTGTGTGTTAGTCTGTGTGTGTGCTAGTCTGTGTGTGTGCTAGTCTCTGTGTGTGCTAGTCTCTCTGTGTGCTAGTCTCTGTGTGTGTTAGTCTCTGTGTGTGCTAGTCTCTGTGTATGCTAGTCTCTGTGTGTGCTAGTCTCTGTGTGTGCTAGTCTCTCTGTGTGCTAGTCTCTCTGTGTGCTAGTCTCTGTGTGTGCTAGTCTGTGTGTGTGCTAGTCTGTGTGTGCTAGTCTCTCTGTGTGCTAGTCTCTGTGTGTGTTAGTCTCTGTGTGTGCTAGTCTCTGTGTATGCTAGTCTCTGTGTGTGCTAGTCTCTGTGTGCTAGTCTCTGTGTGTGCTAGTCTCTGTGTGTGCTAGTCTCTGTGTGTGCTAGTCTCTGTGTGTGCTAGTCTCTGTGTGTGCTAGTCTCTGTGTGTGCTAGTCTCTGTGTGTGCTAGTCTCTGTGTGCTAGTCTCTGTGTGTGCTAGTCTCTGTGTGCTAGTCTCTTGTGTGTCCTAGTCTCTGTGTGTGCTAGTCTCTGTGTGTGCTAGTCTCTGTGTGTGCTAGTCCTTGCGCTTTGGCCGGTGTTTATGCAGCCATGTGCTGCTGGGTTCCCGTTCCCTCCCCCTCAACAATGGGCAAGTTACAGCTTGTTGTGACTGCCGGTTGACAGGCTACACGTTATATGTTCCTGTGGAGAAGCCTTGCTTGCTAACGTTAGCCAGGCAGCTGTTTATTGGACTATTGGTGGCAATTTTCTTCCATCTATCAGTTCCTCGAGAGAGGAAGAGCCACAATGGTACATTTACTTTACCTTGCAATCTAATAAACTAGAGATTTGGGAGCTACGTTTGCAAGTTAGCCAGCAGCTAGTAGTAGTGACTGATTGCACTAATGGAGCGCACTGAGAGAGAGAGAGAGAGAGAGAGAGAGAGAGAGAGAAAGAGAGAGAGAGAGAGAAGAGAGAGCGAGAGAGAGAGCGAGAGAGAGAGATAGAGATATACACGCATTACACACACAAATTACATTGAAAAACGTATGATGATTGGCGAATTAGCTGTGTGTTTTCTTGTGCAGTATTTATCCATGAGGCTGTGGGCTAATTATTACCGTGTTAAATGCAGTGTGAAGTAAAGCGACTTGCTAAAATTTTATTGACCAACGTTGGCCTGTGGTCTGAAATTAATGGACTACTCCATTTTGTCTGCGTGCTGACGGTTGGGACAGGGGTCTAGACTCAAGGGATTGTGGGAAGTAACGTCAACCGATTAACGTCAACTGATTAACGTTCTGTAACGTTTACGGGTTGTGGAACTAGTGTATCTAGTGGGGGAGCGGATTCCCAAAGTCAGGCTCGTGCAAGTAATACATTGAGCACATTGGTTTGGAGTTCCTTTATCTAATGGAAAGGAAGGCATCTCTGTATGTCTGCCCTCTCTGTCCTTCTCCCCCTCAAGAACCGCTCATGCCGTCGACTTCACACTTGGCACGTGTATTGCCGGGCACCCAGGAGAGTGCAGTGTTGAGTGTGAAGTCGATCGGATGAGGGGTTCTGGAGGACGCTGCAAGCAGCACTTCCAGGGGCCAAGCGGTCAGCCTGTTCTGAAGGGGCACTGACTGCACTCGTTTGACTAATACATGGAAAACCGAATATTGATATGCCTTCTAATTCCAGGGTTCATGACACCATGCTCTTGTTTTGTTAAAGTTCACCAAAGGTTGTCCAACAAGTCTCTTTTTAGTCTACCCATTGTATCTCTGTGTGTGTGTGTGCGCGTGCATGCGTGCATCTGCGCGCGTGTGTGTGTGTGCATGCGTGCGTATGTGTGTGTGTGGTGTGTGTGTGTGGTGTGTGTGAGTGTGTGCATGCGTGTGTGTGTGTGTGTGTGTGTGTGTGTGTGTGTGTGCGTGTGTCTGTGTGTGTGTGTGTGTGTGTGTGTGTGTGTGTGTGTGTGTGTGTGTGTGTGTGTGTGTGTGTGTGTGTGTGTGTGTGTGTGTGTGTGTGCAGTACTGCGTAGTGAGAAGCCAAGAGACTGAAGTAGTGAGGGGTTGAGAGATGGGCAGCAGCCCAGAACTGATAACATCTCACTGGTATTTCAAACATCATTCCTCATTGCAGCAGTCTCTCACCCTCTCTCTCTCTCTCTCTCTCTCTCTCTCTCTCTCTCTCTCTCTCTCTCTCTCTCTCTCTCTCTCTCTCTCTCTCTCTCTCTCTCTCTCTCTCTCTCTCTCTCTCTCTCTCTCTTTCTCTCCAGAGAACATGTGTTGCCCTTGCACTGCAGTTCATCTATGGGCAGGGGATGTGACCTCGGTCACGTTGGTGTAGTTCTCCTGTGTGTGTTCTGCGTGTGTTAATTCACCTTTTGTCTTTTAGACGAGAAGCACCCCGTAGAGGCAACATCACTAGCTCAGTCAGTCCTTCATTCATTCAGTAATTCATTCACTCAGAGTTGGCCATTCTGCCCCTAGTGGCGGCTCACGGACACGGCACTCTCACATTCAGCCAAAGAGCCTTGGAGACGCTTTGCAATTGTTTGTCCTTATTTTTCTTTGTGATTTATCAGAATGGATGAATTCCAATCGTTGCAGTATCTATGTCTCGTGACATAGTTCATTGTGTATCGATTCTATTCGAAAATAACAGTAATAAAATAACTGCAAATTAGTTACTTTTTCACCTCTTCCGTACACGCCAACACGTCTGTTACACGTCTGCATCCAGTTAACCCCCGCAAGGTTCCGACCACAGCCTTCCTCTCAACTAGGCCAAGTACAAAATAGGAGTCCCTATATAAAGTGTCTTTCCTCCTCGTTGTCTGGAACCTTGGCCACGTCACCCCTTGGCAAACACCGCCTGGTTAATTAGCGGGGCTTAATTAGTAACACCTGACGCGCGAGAACTGGGCTAAGCTGACTTAGCCACTAATGAAAGACTCCTCCGTCCCCTGCAACGGCAGTCGCCCTGCACCAATCCACTTTTCCCCTTTAGCCATTCCTCCTGTCCGTCCGCTACCAGAGAGACGGGGATCAGCCGCGCCCTCTTCATCCCTCGGTCCCTCCGGTTCAAGGGCTGGTTCTCGGGGTCAGGGAGGGGCTTAGGGAAACTTTTGTCTGAGGATGAGTTTCTCTTTTTTTATCTCCTCGCGGGGGTGGCAGAGGAGCGGAGTCTGTCAGGTCTAAGACAAAGGCCCGCGCGGGGAGCTTTTCAGACACTTAATATTGGATTTCTCCTCTTTTCAAAAGTTGTCATGGTGCTCTCTGCTCAAAGCTCTGCTTAAAAGTCTCCACGGTAGGCATTTGCAAACAGACACGCCGGCTACGACAATAGCCCCCGCGTTATCTGATTGTATTAAAGTTATAGCGTGGGAATTAGGCTAGGTTTGTGTGCGACACGCACAATAGGTATGAAGGTTGATTACATGCGGATGGGAAGTTTGTAATTAGAGTAATCATACAACCCACATGTTTGTTGTCCGACGCGTGTTTACTAACTCTCTCTCTCTCTCTTCTCTCTCTCTCTTCTTCCGTCAGGTCCCTGTTAGGCTGGATGAGATGAGATCCCTATGTAGCGGTGGTCATGGCAACCTGTGACTCTCCCCCCATGGTGTCGTCACGGCAGCAGGAACATGGCGGCCAGAAGCCGGACGACGACACTACCGAGGACAACTCTGTCGTCGCCATGGAGACCAGCGTCGCCAACAGCAACAGCCCCAACAACAACAACAACAACAACCGCTCCACGCCTGTCGGGGGCGACGGAGAGCTGGAGAGCGGCCTTGGTGAGCCTGCCGTGAGCCCGCTCAGGACCACTGCTACCCCCACCACTGTTAGTGTTAGTGCAACCACCGGCCCTGTGTCCGAGCAGAGCCGGAGAGAAAGCTTTACTACCGGCAACAACGGGAGTGTTACCGGGACTTTACCAGGAGGAGGAGGAGGAGGAGGTGCGGCACTGGGCTCAGACTGTTCTGCCCCCGCTGCGTCTCCCGTGGCACCGGCGAAGGAGATCCCTTGTAACGAATGTTCCAGCTCCTTCTCTAGTTTACAGAAATATATGGAGCACCACTGCCCCAACGCGCGCCTGCCCAGTGCGGGCGGCCGCGCGGAGGAGGAGGAGATGGAGGAGATGGACGGGGAAGGTATGGCGGGGGAGGAGAGCGAGGGCGAGCTGGAGCGCGAGGGCGGTGCCACGGAGGCGGGCGACTTCACCAGCGAGATGGAGATGGAGGACGAGAGCGACGTGGAGAACCTGTGCGGCGAGATCGTCTACCAGCCCGACGGCTCTGCCTTCATCCTGGAGGACTCCAAAGAGCAGCGCGGCGCCCAGGGGGAGCTCCCAGGGGCTCTCCCCTTCAGGGGCCTGCTGTCGCCCCAGACCTTCCCCCCCAACGCCCAGGCCGGCTGCGGCCACATTGGCCTGAGCCCCGGGGGAGAGAGGCCGGAGCAGCCCGCTGCACCCATGTCCTTCTACCCCCAGATCATCAACACCTTCCACATCGCCTCGTCCCTGGGGGGCAATCCCCTGGCGGCCGACCACCCCTCCTTCCCAAATACCTCAGCTGGAGGGCTGGCGGGCGCCGGCCCCGTGTTGCACAGTTTCCGCGTCTACGACCTCCGCCACAAGAGCGACAAAGACTATCTGACGGCGGATGGCGCAGCCAAAAACTCCTGTGTGTCCAAAGATGTCCCCAGCAATGTGGACTTGTCCAAGTTCGAGGGCTGCGTGGCCGACGGGCGGCGGAAGCCCGTGCTGATGTGTTTCCTGTGCAAGCTGTCGTTTGGCTACAGTCGCTCCTTCGTCACGCACGCCGTCCACGACCACCGGATGACCCTGAATGAGCAGGAGCAGAAACTTCTAAGTAACAAGCACGTCTCTGCCATCATCCAGGGCGTCGGCAAGGACAAAGAACCTCTTATAAGCTTTCTGGAACCAAAAAAATCCTCCAACTCTGTGCTACCCCATTATTCCACACCCACCAACTTCCTAGGGCCAGACCCTGGGCTCCGCGGTTTGTGGAACGCTTTCCACAGTGGTGGCGAGAACACAGATTCCCTCCAGGCGAGCTTTGCCTTCCTGAAGGGCAGCGCCAGCAGCTCCTCCAATGACCAAATCCCCAGAACTCAACCGATGCCAAAGGCCGAGAGCAACCCAAACTTCGGGGGAGGGGCTGGCGCCCACAGGACCCCTGGTGGGAGTTCGACTACTGCCGCCGCCGCTGTGGGTGGCAACGCGGAGGGCCGCGACTCCGAGAGCGACTGCGAGGGCCGCGTGAGGAACGCACGCACTTTGCATTCCAACGGACCGGACCTGGGCCACTACCCGTCGATCAAGCGGGAGCCCGGTACGGCGGGAGGAGATAGTCCGGAGCAGGACGAGGACGCTTTCTCCAATGGAGGAGGAGCAGAGATGGAGGCGGACGAGGAGGAGGAGCGGGCCTTGAACCTGATGGCGATGACCGCCATGCGGGCCAACAGCACCAGTAGCAAAGATTTCCCTATCTTAAACCAAAGCATTTCCCCCCTGTCCAACAGCGTGCTGAAGTTCAACAGCGACAACAAAGCGTCCTCCTCCTCTGCCGTGTGTGAGGAGCTGGACATGGAGAAGGCACGCCTCCTGTCGGCCGCCCTGGCAGCAGCGGCCAGAGACCGCGAGAGCAGCAACGACTCGGCCATGGAAGCTCTGGGAGGCCGGGACGGGTCCTCTCCCTCCTCCCACCCCCTGGACATGATGATGATGCGCGGCAGAGACGACGGGAGCCCCGGGCCGCTGCACCATCACATGGGGAACCCCGCCACCCCCGGAACCCCAGGGACCCCTGGCACTCCTGGTCCAGGAGAAGGGTCCCCGGGCAGCGGTGTGGAGTGCCCGAAATGTGACACGGTCCTGGGGTCCTCGCGATCCCTGGGCGGGCATATGACCATGATGCACTCGCGGAACTCCTGCAAGACACTGAAGTGCCCCAAGTGCAACTGGCACTACAAGTACCAGCAGACGCTGGACGCCCACATGAAGGAGAAGCACCCGGAGTCTGGCGGCTCGTGCTCGTACTGCCGCACGGGACAGCCTCACCCTCGCCTGGCCAGAGGAGAGAGCTATACCTGTGGATACAAGCCCTTCCGCTGTGAGGTCTGTCCACCTCCACCATCTTTTCTCTGCTCCTTGTTCCTTTTGTTCCTTTTTTCTCCAAAACTACCTTCTCTTTCTTCCTGCTGCCTCTTTGTCTCTGCCTCTCCCCTCACACTTTTGAAAACATTACGTTTACAGGAAAATAAAGGTCCCACTTTTTATTTTAATCTTTTAAGAGAAATTAAAAGCCAGTGTTTCCTTTATGTACACCTAGCAGCTGAAACACGACCGCTGCGCAGTGTTTCCTTTATGTACACCTAGCAGCTGAAACATGACCGCCGCTTCTAAGCAAAGCTAACTTCCGGCGGCTGTGCACATCATTTGTGAGCAAACACAATATTTGGAAGATCCATCTTGATATGTTTCCTTTCGGTAAAAGTGTCAGAAAGATTATTTATCTCCTCTTCCTGGAGGCGGGTCTTACTATGCGCCAGAGTATTCTATAGGTCGTCTCTCGAGGGTCACCGTGAGCCGTCAATCTCAAAGACAGCTTTGACAGATTCCCTCAAAGAGATATTAAGATATTATTTGGATTCCCTTAAAGAAATGTCATAAATGTAAGATACTTTATCAAATCTTGAGACACCTCATACAGTATGTAAGCTATTTCCCCTGCTTATTACTGTGTTCAAATATGTACTGTAATGAAACCTCCTGGCAGGACATGCTTTTTGCTTCACCTCTGCTGCTACAAGTCCATCGTACGGGAAACACTGAGCGCCTTTAGTTAAAAAAAAATCAATAACACATTTTCTTAAATGACAAATGAGCTACGATTCTCCCCTTTCCTCTCTCTAGGTGTGTAACTACTCAACCACCACCAAGGGCAACCTGAGCATCCACATGCAGTCAGACAAGCACTTGAACAACGTCCAGACACTTCAGAACGGTGGCACAGAGGTCCAGTTTAACCACAACCACAACCACAACCACAACCATGTCAACCCTGTGCCCAGTGCCAGCCTGGGGGGAGGCTGTGGTGTCCCCTCGCCATCTAAGCCCAAACAGAAGCCCACCTGGCGCTGTGAGGTAAACGCCAAATGCCAGAGGAGGGAACACATCTTGATGTCCGATTAGCTATTATCTTTGTGTTTATGCATTAAGATGATATTATTTAACATAAGTTAATATGCCCATGCTGCACGAATGAAGCTAAATGACATAATATAACAATAAAATGTTCTCCCCGTGTTTGCGTGGGTTTCCTCCCACACCAAAATACATGCATGTTAGGTTTCCTGCCATTGGCCCATGACCGAGGTACTGGCATTACAGCTGGAATTGGTCCACTGCTCTTAAATAGATGGGTACAATGCAGAGGACACATCTCCCCAAGGGGATTAATAAAGGTTTAACTTAACTTAATTTAAGTTAACTTAACTCAACTCAACTCAAGTCAACTTAACTTAACTCAAGGTATAGAAAATACAAGGTATAGATACAATAAAAGGAATAGAGTACAATAAAATAAAATTAGTACACACTAGGGCTGACCCCTATTAGTCGATTAGTCGGTCAAAATGAGCCGTAGTCGACTGGCCAACCTCTTAGTCGAATATATAAAAAAAAATCAATAAAAATTTGTATTTTTAATTAAAATTTTGTATCATTCTTTCCAAAAGAAAAGAGGCCTAGAAGTGTGGCTAACGCTAATGGCACGCATACCAGAGGCTAACTGCCTATGAAAACAGGCACAGAGGCACTGAAAGAGGATTTCACCCATCTAATGAACACACTAGACTAGACAAATATCAAGATGTATCCATCAGTGGACCAATTGCATGCTTTTGCAGAGGACAAGAAGCCTTCAGTCGACTCCTTCAGACATTAAGCACCCCCCACAGCCCAAATGGAATGATACAAATTGTAATTTTTTATCATTTTTTTTTATTATACCTTTTTTTTTTTTTTTTTTTTACGTCCAATAGTCGACTAACGGCACATTTTGGCCAATCATAGTCGACCATCCAAATCCTTAGTCGGGGACAGCCCTAGTACACACACATGCATACCATAACACTACTGTATTGGACACCAGTACACAACAATAATACAGTGTATGGATAACACAGGCACCTTCCCAGCTCATTTGTTTGTTTAATGTAGCCAGTTTGTAAGAACATACTGATGTGCTTATTGTAATGTCGGCCACGACAGCCCTGGTGTCTATTTCTGCCACTGTGTGTGTCACATTATTTTTTGCGGTTTGTGCCATTTTACATTTGGTCACGAGAAACACACCAGAGGAGGCAGTCGCTCTCGATGAAAAGAAGCTACGGCTTTGTCCCCAAGTGAACAGGCTCTTTTCACGGCACGACATTTTGACATGTCATCGCAAGGTAAACACAGGTGTAATTTAATAACATTAATTACGGTCCCATTCCATTTAGGCGTGCCGGGCAGCCGGGCCCCTCCCCCCCTGGTATTGTGAACGCCGTCTCGCTGACAATGGCTGTGACACGTCGAAACAACAACGTTGTTATTAATCGCACCTGTGTTTACCCTGCGATGACAGGTCACAGAGGGGATAGTGGCTCAGGAGGTAATCGGAAGGTTCCCCGTTCAAGTCCTGCTCCTCCCGGGCAGCGTGTCAAAGTGTCCTTGAGCAAGACACTTAATTAACCCCCTAACCGCTCCCAATGAGCAGGTTGGCACCCTGCATCGTTGCCGCCATGGTTGTGTGTGAGTGAATAGGTGAATGTGAGGCATAAGTTGTAAAGTGCTTTGGATAGCACTGTTTGGTTTACTGTTTATTTTCATCTTTTTTATTTTTGTCTTAATTATAATTGCATTGCCTACATTTATGTCTTTCTACTATTACCCTGCCCATACCTGTACCTCCCTCGCCCATGCTGCTATGATGCCCAAATTTACCCAAGGGGATCAATAAAGGAATATCTCATCTTATCTTTATAATAAAACACAATATACTGGGGCGGCTAGGTGGTGTAGTGGGCAAGGCGCTCGCCACCAATGCAGGAGACGCTGGGTTCGAGCCCAGCTCTCCGCATTGCTATCAGCTTGGCTGGTCGTTCATACTAACACAATTGGCAGTGTTAGGGGTGGGAAAGCTCATGGGTGGGGATCGGACGTTGTGGACAGCGACTCCTACAGGTCGGTTGGTGCGCCTGCGCAGCAGAATCAGGAAGCGACGGGGGCGGCGTGTCCCTCCCACGCAGACCCCCGACGCTGAGAGATCGCGCTGTGCAGGTGAAAAGATGCGACGGCTGCTTCCTCGAGTACCAGAGGGGACACGTGATGCAAGGCTTGGTCCACATTACAGCCGGCTTGTGGGAGGCATGGCCTAACAGTGTTCGAGACAGGGGAGGGTAGAATTGGACGATATGAAATTGGGATGGGAGAAAAATAGAAAATGGGAGAAAAAAGTAGATAAAAAAAAAAAAAAATACTTGTGCCCTAATAATAAGGATAAACACTCAATGAAGAAACACAACCCTCTTGCCAAATATCTACGCTACTCAGTTTATTCTGAGGACTGAGAAGAGGGTGATATAAATACAGTCCACTTACCGTTTACCGTGTCAAAATGGCCACCGTGAAAAGCCCTCTCCCTCCCTTCCCGCCCGCAGGTGTGCGACTACGAGACCAACGTGGCGAGGAACCTGCGGATCCACATGACCAGCGAGAAGCACATGCACAACATGATGCTGCTGCAGCAGAACATGAAGCAGATCCAGCACAGTCTGCACCTGGGCCTGGCGCCGGCCGAGGCCGAGCTGTACCAGTACTACCTGGCGCAGAACATGGGCCTGGCGGGCGTCAAGCTGGAGAACCCGCTCGGCGCCGGCGGCCCAGAGGCCCAGATGATGATCAACCCGTTCCAGCTCGACCCCGGGACCGCCGCTGCGCTGGGATCCAGCCTGGGTGAGTGTTCGGGGTTTTGGTTTGGTTTGGTTTGGTTGTGGATTTATTGGATTTTAGTTGTATCTGTTTTTGCTTAGTTGGTTGTTTTAATCAAATTTAGTGTCTTTGGTCATAACATAATAATAATATTTTTTTCATAATAATAATATGTATTAACTAGGGCTGACCCCTATTAGTCGTTTAGTCGAATAATCGGTCGAAAGGAGCCGTAGTCGACTGGCCAACCTCTTAGTTGAATATAAAAAAATTAAATAAAGAAAAATATTTATAAAAAATATTTGTATCATTCTTTCCAAAAGAAAAGAGGCCTAGAAGCGTGGCTAACGCTAATGGCATGCATACCAGAGGCTAACTGCCTACGAAAACAGGCACAGACGCACTGAAAGAGGATTTCACCCATCTAATGAACACACTAGACTAGACAAATATCAAGATGTATCCATCAGTGGACCAATTGCATGCTTTTGCAGGGGACAAGAAGCCTTCAGTCGACTCCTTCAGACATTAAGCACCCCCACAGCCCAAATGGAATGATAAAAAATTTTTAAAATTTAAAGGAAAAAGTTAAAATATTATATATATATATATTTTATTTGGCCAATCATAGTCGACCATCCAAATCCTTAGTCAGGGACAGCTCTAGTATTAACATATAGTATATATAAAAAGTGCATGTAAAATAAAACAAGAAAGACAAAACAAAACGTGTTTTAGTGTTGTTTTTGTTGTTGTTTTTGCATGTTTTGTTGTTTTTATGTGTTTTGTTGTTGATTCTATGTGTTTTGTAGTTGTCTACTCATTTGTTTAGCTGTTTCCTTGCTCATCTTTCAGTTCTATCTGTTAAAGCCCATCTCTCTGATCTCCCTGCTGCTTTTATTTTCGTATCTGGTCTCACCTGTCCAGTCTTCCCTCCTTCTCTTCTATCACTCCTTTTACCTGGCCCTTTTCTCTCACTTCCCTCTCTCCCTCTCCCTCTGCTACTATTCCTCTCTCTACCTTTCTGCTTCTATTCCTCTGCCTCTTACCTTTTCTCTCTCCCACCCCCTCTTTCTCTCTCTATTTCTCTCCCTCCCTTCTTCCCTCCCCCCTCTCTCTCTCTATTTCTCCCCCCCTCCCTCCCTCCCTCTCTCTCTCTCTTTAGCTTATCTCTCTGCTCACATGGCTCCTCTGTCATTGTCTTGTGTCTGTGACCCCTCTCGCTGATTAAAAAATGATTATGAGAAACACCACATGAGAATCATTCTTAATCTTTCATTCGTAATTTTCTCAAGTCAGCTTAATCCCCCCCCCTCCTCCTCCTCACCCCAACCACCAGCACCACCAGCACCACCAGCACCACCACCCCCACTCCCATACACACACTACTCCTACCTTCCCTCGCCCCTGGAGACAACACACACACACACACACACACACACACACACACACACACACACACACACACACACACACACACACACACACACGCTAACAGCAGGGAGCGGATTCCCGCAGGAGTGAGAGAGATTTAACAATGACCCTGCGGTGTTAGAGACCCGCTCCCTCAGCGAGCACGGAGGTCACAGCCCAGCTAGCAGATGTACTGCGGGTGAATTATTCTGTTAGCACACCGTTCCCCATAGTGAACACAGCTGTATGGAGGGCTAGCTAGCAGCTAGCTAGCTGGAGGTTCCTGGGGTATTATGCTGTATGTATTAATGCTAGGGGCTTTAGAAAATAAATCAATTCACATTATTATACGTTTTTTTGCCTCGCTGTCTTATTGCAGAACACCGCCAGTAACATGTTTCTGTTCAAATGATCGCATGTATGTTTCATATCGAGTGGACTACACTGGAAAATAAATCTTACTCAAGGTTTACATTGAGTCAAGGTTTCCATTTGAATCAGTGTGATATTATTTTTCTTTGAGGCCTATTAAAGTGTCTACCTCAGTCGAACGGGAAAAGCAACTCAAAGCAGCGATCTAGAATCAAATATGTGCACGTATTGAATCGAGAATGGATTATGAATCGCTGTACCTCTAATAAACACAGCATTCACACGTGCAGTTTTTCCCACATTGTTTTCAAATAAATATATGATACATTTGTGCAAAACATCTAGTTTGTTTTGATCTCTTGCTCGTTAACACACACAGACACACACACACACACGTACACACACACACACACACACACACACACACACATGTACACAACACACACATGTACACACACATATAGGCTCCTCGTTAGAGTTCCACTAATTGGCAGATTTGCGCCCCAACTAAAAAAAATAAAACAAGAGAGACGGGAGAGACAGCGTGTAATTGCTAAATTCTCCGTGCTCCGATCAGACACTATGTCAACATTATCTGAAACAAATGAATTAATAAATAAAAAAGAGACACATTGAGTTCTTCATACATGCGCACAGAGAGAGAGAGGAAGGGGGAGAGAGAAGGAAGGGAAGGGATCAAACGAACGAGTAAATTACAATTACATGAATGGAAGACCTGTATTTGTTCCAGGGCTTGGAGGGGGGGAGGGGGGAGGGGGGGTTGCGTAGAAGAAAGAGAGAGAACACGTGTATCGCATCGATCAACTTTTCAAGTCGCTCTCTCCGTGTGCGTGAGAGAAAAAAGCCCGTAGCTCTCGTACTTGCCTGGCCCACCGGCGCTTTGGCTGGTAATTAAAGCTATCTGATGAGCGAGTTAGCAAGTCCAAAAGGATGATTGTAATTGATCCTGATTCAATCCTATTAGGGTTTTTTTTATAGGCAAGGCTTTGTTGGAGCCCTGGTCCTCTGCAAAGGCTTTATTTTATCAAATCCTTTTGTGAGAGAGAGAGAGAGAGAGAGAGAGAGAGAGAGAGAGAGAGAGAGAGAGAGAGAGAGAGCGGCCTCGCTCTCCGCTCCCAGCTTAATTTCATTTAATAAAAAAAGCCCTTTCTTCTTTCTTCTTCTTTCTTTCTTTCTTTCTTTCTTTCTTTCTTACTTTCTTTCTTCTTCTTTCTTTCTTTCTTTCTTCTTTGCCCTCATCCCTCCCCCTGCTCGCCTGCCTTTCAGTTCTATTCCTGCTTTGTCTCTCTCTTTCTCTCTCTCTGTCTCTCTGTCTTTTTCTCTCTGTCTCTCTCTGTCTCCCATTGTTTTTATGTGCTGACTCTCACCTGCTGCGGCTGTAGCCTGCTGCTCTCTCTCTCTCCCCCACCCTCTCTCTCTCTCTCTCTCTCTTCTCTCTCTCTACTCTTCTCTCTCTCTCTCTCTCTCTCTCTCATCTCTCTCTCTCTCTCTTTGTGTCTCTCTGTCTCTCTCCCTTTCTCTGTCTCTCTGTCTCTCTGTCTTTCTCTGTCTCTGTCCCTGTCTCTCTCCTCAGACACATATTATCTATCTCTCCTTCCATGTGTGTAATCCCTCTCAACACCTTTTCATTTAAATGCCTTCCTGTTACTGCCCTGTATCACTCCCCCCCCTCTCTCTCTCTTGCTCTCTAACGTGTTCCATCCTCTCTCTCTCTCTCTCCCCCTCTGTAGTGAGTAACGATCTATCGGCGGAGCTGCGCCTGGCCAGCGGTCAGCTGATGGCCGACGACCTGTCCCTGCTGTCGTCGGCGGGCGGGATGGGGGGGGGCATGTCCGGCTCGGACCCCTCCCAGCTGTCCTCCTTGTCGCCGCCCATCAGCGACCCGTCGCTGCGCCTCTACCAGTGCGCCGTGTGCAACTGCTACTCCGCGGACAGCCTGGAGGCGCTGAACGCCCACGTGGTGGCGGAGCGCGCCCTGCCCGAGGACGAGTGGCGCTGCGTGGCGGGCGACGTCTACCAGTGCAAGCTGTGCAGCTACAAACACGCAGCTCAAGGCCAACTTCCAGCTGCACTGCAAGACGGACAAGCACATGCAGAAGCACCAGCTGGTGGCGCACATCAAGGAGGGCGGCAAGGCCAACCAGTGGAGGCTCAAGTGCGTGGCCATCGGCAACCCCGTGCACCTCAAGTGCAACGCCTGCGACTACTACAGCAGCAACAGCGTGGATAAGCTGCGTCTGCACGCCACCAACCAGAGGCACGAGGCCGCCATACCGACTCTACAAGGTGAGCAGGCCACACACCCCAACCCCCCCCCCCCCCCCCCCCCCCCCCCACACACACACACACGTCACGCACGTCGTAGCTTGTCATTGCTGTTGGACCAATCGGTGTTGAATGGGCTTCCATGAGCATAGGTAAATAAAAGGTATCTGGCACTCGCAGGACCACGTGACGAGACGACTGCATTTACATTTAGTCATTTAGCCGACTTACAAGTTCTGTACAACAAGTCAGCATAAAGGAAGGGTACAACTCTGGCAGCTAAGGGTCAGTAAGATTGTTCGTCAGTCTTGAGTGTATCGTAGTAAAGACCTATTAGGTCTGGATGACGTCATGGATCAGAGGCTGGGCTCTCTCTGGTCTGGATGACATCATGGATCAGAGGCTGGGCTCTCTCTGGTCTGGATGACATCATGGATCAGAGGCTGGGCTCTCTCTGGTCTGGATGACATCATGGATCAGAGGCTGGGCTCTCTCTGGTCTGGATGACATCATGGATCAGAGGCTGGGCTCTCTGTGGTCTGGATGACATCATGGATCAGAGGCTGGGCTCTCTCTGGTCTGGATGACATCATGGATCAGAGGCTGGGCTCTCTCTGGTCTGGATGACATCATGGATCAGAGGCTGGGCTCTCTCTGGTCTGGATGACATCATGGATCAGAGGCTGGGCTCTCTCTGGTCTGGATGACATCATGGATCAGAGGCTGGGCTCTCTCTGGTCTGGATGACATCATGGATCAGCGGCTGGACTCTCTCTGGTCTGGATGACGTCATGGATCAGAGGCTGGGCTCTCTCTGGTCTGGATGACATCATGGATCAGAGGCTGGGCTCTCTCTGGTCTGGATGACATCATGGATCAGAGGCTGGCTCTCTCTGGTCTGGATGACGTCATGGATCAGAGGCTGGGCTCTCTCTGGTCTGGATGACATCATGGATCAGAGGCTCTCTCTGGTCTGGCCCTCTGGGCGTGGTTTTCATTTTCACAAATACTTATTGAATTGTTCTAAACCTCAGGAATGCCATGATCTCCTAACGTGCGTAGTATTCCCCTTCAATAATAATATCACCCAACTGTGGCTGACCACCAGGACCACGTGGTGTGCAGGACAGAGACAGTAGACTGTGGGCTGAGGAGGTTCGTTAGAGACACGTCACCTGCAAGCGCCGTGTGTTCAAGGTTCGAATGAAAGAATCTTTCATTCGTAAAGTTCTCTGCGTGAAATACCTGCTTTTTTATTTTTTATCTTCCGTGCCCTTTTTGAATCCTGTTGGGCATAGAGGTGATTATGGTCTGATCAAGGTTAAAGTCTTAATTATCATCAGATGAAAAAATTTACAATTCCCGCACTCACTTTTTCTCTGCTTTTATTGTCGTCAACGTTTCGGCTATTCAGCCTTCATCAGGACAGTGGCAAAGTCTTAATTATATCATGTAGTTAGGAGCCTCGAACAGCATCACATAGACACAATCACGTCACATAGGAAGCAATATGAATGTCATATTTATTATACTACATCATATTTTGCAATACATGTGTCTAAGCTTATATTGCATATCACCACATTATATATTATATAATGAGTACAACCCTCTGACTTAAAAATAAAAATTGGGTAAAAATACACAAATGAGCACTTGGTATATATAGCTAATCCTGCCAATTAGTATTCCACATTTTGAGCACCACATGTACTTATATATTACTCATCAGCACCACATGTACTTATATATTACACATCAGCACCACATGTACTTATATATTACACATCAGCACCATATGTAGTTATATATTACACATCAGCACCACATGTACTTATATATTACTCATCAGCACCATATGTACCTATATATTACTCATCAGCACCACATGTACTTATATATTTACACATCAGTACCACATGTACTTATATATTACACATCAGCACCACGTACTTATATATTACACATCAGCACCACATGTACTTATATATTACTCATCAGCACCACATGTACTTATATATTACTCATCAGCACCATATGTTACTTATATATTACTCATCAGCACCACATGTACTTATATATTACTCATCAGCACCACATGTACTTATATATTACTCATCAGCACCACATGTACTTATATATTACTCATCAGCACCACATGTACTTATATATTACACATCAGCACCACATGTACTTATATATTACTCATCAGCACCACATGTACTTATATATTACTCATCAGCACCACATGTACTTATATATTACACATCAGCACCATATGTACTTATATATTACTCATCAGCACCACATGTACTTATATATTACACATCAGCACCACATGTACTTATATATTACACATCAGCACCACATGTACTTATACATCAGCACCACATGTACTTATATATTACTCATCAGCACCATATGTACTTATATATTACACATCAGCACCACATGTACTTATATATTACACATCAGCACCACATGTACTTATATATTACTCATCAGCACCATATGTACTTATATATTACACATCAGCATCACATGTACTTATATATTACACATCAGCACCACATGTACTTATATATTACACATCAGCACCACATGTACTTATATATTACACATCAGCACCACATGTACTTATATATTACACATCAGCACCATATGTAGTTATATATTACACATCAGCACCACATGTACTTATATATTACTCATCAGCACCATATGTACTTATATATTACACATCAGCACCATATGTACTTATATATTACTCATCAGCACCACATGTACTTATATATTACACATCAGTACCATATGTACTTATATATTACACATCAGCACCACATGTACTTATATATTACACATCAGCACCACATGTACTTATATATTACACATCAGCACCACATGTACTTATATATTACTCATCAGCACCACATATACTTATATATTATACATCAGCACCACATGTAATTATATATTACTCGGCACCACATGTACTTATATATTACACATCAGCACCACATGTACTTATATATTACTCAGCACCAGTGTTTGGGGGGGGGGGGTAATTCTTTATAACACATTACTTTGTCCTGTAAGTAAGTAATGTAAGGTTTTACTGTACCGATTTCAATAACCATAAAACTAAACAGACAAATCTCTTGAATTGCATACTTTACACAGTGTTATATTACCCTACGTATCGTTGTGGATTTAAATACGTATTCCCTCTCTCTCTCTCTCAGTGCAGTAGAGCTATTGAAACTCTCCCCGGCCTGCTGCTTGTTTGCCCCCACCCCTCCCCCTCTCCCCCGGCTCCTTCTCGCTGTCACGCTGCCAGGGGTTAGAGTCCAGAGGAGAGAGAGAATGAGGAGAGAGACTGTGAGGATAGGAATGACTGCTGAGCGTTGCACTCTCTCTTCCCACGAAGACCACGGAGCAAAGTCCGTGCAACAGACCTTCGCATAGTGTGAATTATGAGGGGGGCTGGGGGGGTCGTAGCCCCCCTGATTGACCCTAAGCCCCCTTTAAAGAAATAATAATCCATAGTCTATCTATAAGACCGGGTCACTAACTTTTGCCTTCAACAAAAGAGAGGTGCGCCCCGTCGACCTGGACCCTCCGCCTCCTGGTCCCAGACGATGACTAGACTAGACTCCAGATGATTCTGGAGGGATTGTTTTATGATCTTGACGAATGTTCTGGTGATCAATATAAAGATGGGCCCCTCTGTAGCGATATTTGGGGTCTCTGGTGAAACTCCCCCCAAATAAATGTTTCACAGTCGGACATATTAGCCTCTCTCTCCTGGCTAGACGCCATGTTTTATTCCCATGGACATCTCCCGAGGCTCCCATCTGTTTCCCTGTCTCTTAGGGATGTGATGTCTTGTCTTAACTTAGAGAGGATGACATGTTTATTGAAAGGCCGCTCTGCTAAATATGTTCACAAATGGAAATGTTTTCATAAACTACTTTAGCTTCTTACAAACCTTCCCCCTGACTAACCCTCCCCTTCCTGTTTGCTGTCTTCTCTGTTATTTTTTCTTTAATGTTATTGGGTACATTTCTCACTTGTATCTAGTTATTCATAATCACTTGTTATGGTTTATTTATTTGAAATATTCATACACATTATAATTACTAGTAGTGTTGTTGTTTTCTATACAGAGACAATGTTTCAGTCGAGGCCCCTGGGGATATTCTTAACATAAATGGGAAATATGTGCAATTCTATACTTCTGTATTTACTTGTGCATGCCTAATAAAATTATTAATAATCCTTTTTTTAATTTTTATAATTCAAATAAAAAAAAATCAATTAAAAAAAAATATATATACTGTATATATAATACAATTTAATTTGTTACTGTTAAGATGAGTAACAAATTCAGTGTTTTCTGGAGCAACGGCCCCAAAACTGCTCACCACTTTCAATTAGTATTTTAATTCCATTCTGGTTTGTTTTAATTCCTGTAGCTCCACGACTAGCAGATAACACCCCTCGGGTTTAGAGCCATGTGAGGAAAGGAGGTTTAAGGGTTAAACTTGAGTAACTGAAGTAAATCCGGAATATTACACCTGTTAGACTAAAGGATTACTTGAAAGGTAGTACAGTATACCCAATAGACACTCAGTAGCCTTCCAGGAGCAGGTGTGTGTGTGTGTGTGTGTGTGTGGTGTGTGTGTGTGTGTGTGTGTGTGTGTGTGTGTGTGTGTGTGTGTGTGTGTGTGTTAGGGCTGTCTTAAATACTTCAAAGCTTCGTTCGATGGCACGAGCTTCGAACATTAAAAAAAAAAATCGAAGTATAAAAATAAAAATAAAAGATTATTATTTTTTTGCCTCAAAAAATCTTGCGCCTCCATTCCAATGAAACAAAAGTAAGCGGCGCCTCGACTCCACCTCTCTACAACAAGCATGTGGAGATTATCTGTGTTGAAAACAACAAGGACATGTGCAGCAGACATGTCGACGAAAGAAGTCATCAGACGTGTGGTTACACTTTAAAATATGCAAAGACAATGCCCAAAAAGCAGAGTGCCAGAATATGCCAGAAGAAAAAGAAAAAGAAAAACTACTTTGTCAAATCACCTAAAAAACGTAAGTATCGTTGTACACGACGGCGACGCCACACAAAACATTAATAAGGCTATGCCTATGCTGCTATGACTAATGTGTTACCAAGTTGGCTAATTTTAATTGTAATCATCTGCTTTTGTAGGTGCATTGTCTGATATAATTATAAATTATAAATTAAATATATATAATTGTTTGCTTGATCGACGAAGGTTGCAACATAATTATGTAATGTCATGTCGTTGGCTGTGAGAGCAGCCCCACTGCACCCAGGCAGCGCAGCCGAGTGAAACCTTGTCGAAAGGGGCTACTTAATTAATTAATCCAATCCACTTTATTTATAGAGTCCATTTTTCGAAGCTTCGAATTAAAATCGAAGCTCGGCCCCGAAGCTTCGATTGCCAAAAAAAGCTTTGAAGGTCAGCCCTAGTGTGTGTGTGTGTGTGTGTGTGTGTGTGTGTGCGTGTGCGTGTGCGTGTGTGTGTGTGTGAAAGACCTAGCAATGCCAATGGCAGAAACGTTTCAAGGCTCATGATGATTTGATGTGCGTTTAAATTTTTTATTTAATATGTATATATAATTTATTACATTATTCATGTCATGCGCCACATAGAGACTCTAGCCCACATAGGCTTTGAAAACGTTTTCTTCTTCAAACACACAAATAAATAATAATAACATATCTCAAGCCCCGCCCTCTTTTCTTGATCCTCCAATCACAACTGTTGCTTCCCTCGTACAGGGGAAGCTCCATTGGGTCCGTTGTGCATGCGAACGTGTTCCATAGTAATATATAATAATTTTATATATATAATAATAATAGGTCCATACACCTCTCCATATGTAACGTGCTCCGGACACACGGCCCATGTGGGAAATGTGTCTCGCTGGAGATGAACTGAATAATCTTAGCCCAGTAGTTGAACGTGAACGCAAGGTAATTACTTAACCGCTCATTTACACCTCGAGGAAGTGTTCACGCTAAAAGTATAAACACGGACGACGGAGTTTGTTTCCCGCCTCATTTGGTAGGTTGTTCCAGCTGGCCGGGCGTCTCCTTCCAGCTTCCGTCCTGCGCTTCCTATACGCTAGACCAGAATATCACTGCTAATGTTAACGTGCCAACTATGGTACAACAATGTAGTGAATTTAGTTGAAAATAACTCTGGGAATAAACGGGGCTTGGATGGTGTTTGTTCATAAACTACAACAATAAGATAAGATGAGAGATATTCCTTTATTGATCCCCAAATTCGGGGCTTCATAGCAGCATGGTGGAGGGGGGAGGGGAAGTACTGGTATGGGCAGGGTAATAGTAGAAAGACACAAATATAGGCAATACAATTAGATATGAATATAAAAATATGAGAAAAAAGTTAACTGTATACAGATGAGGGTTTGTTATATACGTAACATGATATATAAGTCATGCCGAAGACCAGCGAGGCCAAATACAAATACAGCGACCAATAGGAACAGTGTTTGTGTTTTCCTCAGTGGTGGGGGGGCGTGTGGGCGTGGCCTCGAAAAAAGGCCGAAGCGCCCGGGTCTGATGTACGGGTCTGATGTACGGGTCTGATGTACGGGTCTGATGTACGGGTCTGATGTACGGGTCTGATGTACGGGTCTGATGTACGGGTCTGATGTACGGGTCTGATGTACGGGTCTGATGTCCGGGTCTGATGTACGGGTCTGATGTCCGGGTCTGATGTACGGGTCTGATGTCCGGGTCTGATGTCCGGGTCTGATGTACGGGTCTGATGTCCGGGTCACCCCCCTGTGCAACACAGTGCCAGAGCTCCACAGTAACCTGTGGTAACCTATAGGAATGACATTCAGATGTAATCTATACACATCTAATCTAGATGTAAGATAACTGTCATGCCTAATTGGATGAGCTGAGATGTCATTCGGTTGGTTATTTAAGATGGTCATTAGTTGACCTTAACAAGATGTACAACGTGACTGGTAGTACACCGGTGGGCGCGCTGGCATGTAGGCTTTAAGATCAGATAAGATAATATGCGATATTCCTTTATTGCTCCCCTTGGAGAAATGTGGGCATCATAGTGGCATGGGGGAGGGAGGAGGGGAGGTACAGGTATGGGTAGGGTAATAGGAGAAAGACATACATATAGGCAATACAATTAGATCTGAATATAAAATTATGAGGGAAAAAATTTACAGTGTAAACAATATAATGAACTCTGAATATAAAAATAGGATGAGCCATATATGTTTAACTTGCCTGGTTGCATACAGTAGTATCTTACATTTTCTACCTTTTAGCTAGTTATTCCCCTCTCCTTGGGTTTGTATCACCATGACCTTAAAGATCCAGTACAAATTATGTTTTAATTCAGCCATAAATTGCTTATTGTGGAATGTTAATGTCAGGAGTATAATTTTCTCAGCTTCAGATGTATAATTTGATTTGTTATAATTGTTTTAGTGCACCCTCTCTGAGCACAGCCAGCTCTCAGTGTGTTGAGTGGGCGTGGCCTTCTGTTCATTGAAAGGAGATATCAAGTTAGTGTCATAATACATGAAGCATTCAAATGTAAACAAATTCATGAGCCCAGTATGATTGGTTGCTATGGGAGATTAACATTGGCTAACCTGTGCTCGCAGGTGATTAATACATTGTCACAGTTGCTGTGGATTTTTTTTGAACCACTAAAGTAACTAAATTGTAGCAGACTAGTTTAATTATTTGTTTGTGGGCTAGCTAGTGGCTATACTGTACAACTACTGACAACTGATGGGCCAATCAGTGTGACCGGTGTATATTGTGCAGTATCTCAAAGGAAGCAGATTGGTTATCTGAAATGGCTTGCTTTTGTTGATATCCAGGGGGATAGACATCAAAGGGCGTTCATCATCATTTTCACAACAACAGTTCGAACATTTGGGGTGACGTTATGTCAACATACCTTCTGTTTCACAAATGCAACGAGATTTAAAAAGCAAGATTTTCATTTCACTGAATCTCTAAAGCTTCTCAAATGCTCTTCTGAATGACTTTCTCCAAAAACATGTTTATTTTCTCTGGTTCGCAGCCAGGTAGCAAACTGATAGCGCCTCATGGCTAACTGGAAAGCTCCAGTGGTGTGTTGTTTCCAGTAAGATGATGTGTAATATGTAGACCGTGGAGACTCCCACTATTATTTATGGAAGAGGAGATGTATTATGTTCCCTTAGTTTTTCCCCTTTCAATAAAATTATTGGCACATACAAAATACATTCCATTTAGAAAAGAAAATTAAATTAAAAAGAAAATCACAAGTGCCCTTCATTCTATTTTGAATGAGGAAAGAAAAGAACTAGGCCTACATAAAATGATAAATATATATCTTATAATAATAATAAAACACAGGAGAAAAAAAAGTCATAAAAAAGATGGCTGTGGGATTAAGAGCTTTAATTTTTACCTTCACAGCACAATGAAGATGATGTGGCCAAAAAAAAAGAAAATTTACATAATAAATCTTGAAATAAAGTTAAACTGAAGCTTGGATTTTATTTTAACGCTCTACTGGTTCAACACACTGCCAGTAAGACAGGAAGTGGGCGAGCGCGGTCTGCCCTCCTCACAAACCACACGCATGTCTTAACCTGCACCATCACCAGCATTACAGTAATGAGGATCTCTTCACAGCCATAAGATTTTTTTTTTTGCATAGGTGTGTGTGTGTGTGTGTGTGTGTGTGTGTGTGTGTGTGTGTGTGTGTGTGTGTGTGTGTGTGTGTGTGTGTGTGTGTGTGTGTGTGTGTGTGTGTGTTTGTGTGTGTGTGTGTGTGTGTGTGTGTGTGTGTGTGTGTGTGTGTGTGTGTGTGTGTGTGTGTGTGTGTGTGTGTGTGTGTGTGTGTGTGTGTGTGTGTGTGTGTGTGTGTGTGTGTGTGTGCGTGTGTGTGTGCGTGTGTGTGGAGGTGCGCCTGCATTGCATAGCGGTGAGCCACTTTTGGCCACTGTTTCAAAGTTGATTTAGTGCGAGGCAATAGCCAGATAGGTTACGTTGAACATTGGGCAGCCATTTAAATCAAACCAAGAGAGCTATTTATATTAGATGTGATATTAAAGGACGAGCTACAAACCCAGGGAACACAATTACCACAGAACATAAGGAGACATTGAAAGTTGTCTGAATGTATTCCCCAGTGTAATCCTTTCTCATTCCACTGCCGAGGAAAGATGAATTGGGAGGGAGGAATATATCCCCCCACACACACAGACACACGTGCACACACACATAGACACACACACACACACACACGTGCACACACACACGTACACACATACACATAGACACACACACACACACACATACACATGTAGACACACACACCTAGACACACCACATGCATACACACAAACATAGACACACACACACATTTACATAGACACACAAATATAGACACACATACACTAATGCCCCTGCCTACCTCACCCATCCACCTCTACCCAATGCCCCCACCTACCTACCTCACCCATCCACCTCTACCCAATGCCCCCACCTACCTCACCCATCCACCTCTACCTAATGCCCCGCCTACCTCACCCCAGTACTCACCCAAGCTGTTTTGCAGATGCTGATTTTAATGCCTTTGGCAGGAATCCCTCTATTTTACCCTTGGACATGTGGTAGTAAAGCAGGGGATAGAGAGAGAGAGATGAGAGAGAGAGAGAGAGAGAGAGAGAGAGAGAGAGAGGAGAGAGAGAGAGGAGGAGAGAGAGAGAGGGGGGGGAGAGAGAGAGAGGAGAGAGAGAGAGAGAGAGGAGAGAGGAGAGAGAGAAGAGAGAGAGGAGAGAGAGAGAGAGAGAGGAGAGAGAGAGAGGAGAGAGAGAGGGAGGGAGAGGAGAGGGAGAGAGGGGAGGAGGAGAGAGAGAGGAGAGGAGGAGAGAGAGAGGGAGAGGGAGGAGAGGGAGGAGAGGGGGAGGGAGAGGAGGGGATAGGGAGGGAGGAGAGAGGAGAGGAGGGGGAGAGGAGAGAGGAGGAGAGAGGAGAGGGAGGAGGAGAGAGCGGAGAGGGAGAGGAGAGGGAGGGGAAGAGAGAGAGGAGAGACTGGAGTAGGAGGGAGGAGAGAGAGGAGAAGGGGAGGAGGGGAGAGAAAGGAGGAGGGAGAAAAGGAGGGGGAGTGAGAGAGGGAGGAGGAGGGAAAGTAAGAGCAAGGGACAGAGCCCTAAGTTGAGTGAGAGTGGAAGGTGGGGGAGACAGCGAGAGAGAGAGAGAGAGAGGAGAGAGAGACAGAGAGAGAGAGACAGTGAGAGAGAGACAGATAGAAAGAGAGAGAGAGACAGCAAGAGAGAGAGGGAGCAAGAGAGAGAGAGCAAGCGAGAGATAGATAGATAGATAGATAGATAGATAGATAGATAGATAGATAGATAGATAGAGATGATAGATGATAGATAGGTAGATAGATAGATAGATAGATAGATAGATAGATAGATAGAGAGAGAGAGATTAGAGAGAGAGAGAGAGAGGAGAGGAGAGGAGAGAGAGAGAGAGAGATGGAGGGAGGGAGACAGCGTGAGAGAGAGAGAGAGAGAGAGAATCCATTTCTTTTATTTTGACAAGAGAAAAACACCTCAGCTTTTATGCTTTGGCTGAGGTGAAAAAGCACATTGGGGCTGGAGGTAGCTTGGCCGCGCTCACAAAAAGAGCTGAGTGTTGACGACCTTACCATTCTGGCTCTTTGGAAACACAGAATATCTTTATGGCATGGGAACCATTTGAAGATGCAAACAAAAAGCATATTCAGGACACTTTTTATGGCCTCTCTTTGTAGCTGCAATGGAGGAGTTCTGAAGGGAATTGAGATTTGACGTTTTCTTTTTTATTTTATTTATTTATTTAAAATGTTTTTTTATTCCAGACTTTGAAACGGCAAAGTGGGTGGGTGGGGCGGGGGGGGGGGCGCGGGGGGAATGACATTAAGCAGCACATGGCCTCCCCCCTCCCCCCTGTGTCCGGGCCACGGCAGGTGGCGCAGGGAAGTAGCCGACCTTATATGGGGAACGGCGGAGGTCTCCTCCTCGCTGCTTATTGGCTCTGAATAACCCTTTGTGAAATGTTATAGCTTGCTGTTATTTTGTGACATAGAGTAATGTAATTTTTCAAAATCACACAACATATAGCCTTAACAAGCACAAATGTGTTATACTTTTTTTTTGCCTTTTCACTTTTTCTTCTCCCATCCCCCAATTTTGTTGTTATGTCAATTCCCCTCTGGTCATTGCACTGCCCCCTACTGTCTGGTGTAGACTAGCACACGCTTCCTCCGTTACATGCAGAGTCGCCAGTCGCTTCTTTTCACCTGACAGCGAGGAGTTTTCACTGGGAGAGCGTAACATGTGCAGAGGTTCACGCTATCTCCCCCCAGATCCCCTCCCCCGCTGAACAGGTGCCCCAAACCGACCAGTAGGAGTCGCTGTTTGCAACGACTAGAACTCATACGCCCACCGGCGTCCCACCCGTGGACATCACATTCGTAGGGACGACTGACCAAGCCGGGAACTGAACCTGTGGCGGCCAAAATAACGTTGAGCCAAGTGTAATGTGGGGAAATAAAGGTTG
>NC_140176.1:41354755-41360770 GCF_963971535.1 Notolepis coatsorum | reverse complement strand
GTGTTTGTGCACTTCATCTCCCAAGACCAAGATCCTTTAAACAAAGAGGGGCAGATAAGAGAGAGAAAGAGAGAGAGAGAGAGGGGGGGGGGGGAGAGAGAGAGGGGTGGGGGTGTAGAGGGAAAGAGAGATAGAGAGCTTTTCCCTTGCATCATTTACATTGTTTTTTTTTTTTAATCCCATGTCACTTTAGATTAATTATAATCCATGTTACATTCTCCATGCAAATGTCCCTGATGTGGATTACTTCCAGATAGCTTTGTGTCGTATGTGTAGATGGCGCATGTCTCCTGCATGGCTTAGGGGCCAACTTCTTATAAATAACCAACTAAACAAAGGCATGGAAATGAGGCTTTCAGGCAGGCTAAGGAAATTACGAATCCCTACCTGCTTCAAATTAGCACGGGAAATTACTCATTGCTCCTACAGCCAAATGTTATGTATTAATTTCGTGTACAATTGTGAATCGAACAGATAAGTCGGGGGGGGGGGGGGGGGGGGGAATGGGAAAGACACAAGATGAAATATTCAATATTCCAGATTAGCTTGTTAGCTTGTCCACATTCCAATTTTTTTCCGATTTCTGCCTTTTCCTCGATGAGATATTAAAATATATTAAAAATATTAGCATATTTTATTATAGGCCTGCAGCGATGATGTTTTTTTCATGTTTTGTTTGTGGGTTGTGCAGTGAACGTCTCAGGTGATTTGTCCGACGTGACAAGGCCGTGTTCATATTCCTCACTCATTACCACGGGAGCGGATGATGGGAGAGAGAGGGGGGATGAGAAAACAAACGCACACAAACATACAACACGGATGCAGCCATCCTCTCTCTCTCTCTCTCTCTCTCTCTCTCTCTCTCTCTCTCTCTCTCTCTCTCTCTCTCTATCCTTTCATACCTTCCCTTAAAAAGGCGCTTCACCAAAAAACAACACTGATTTATTTTGCACATAATCTCACACATTTACATTTACATTACACACACATCCAAAAACATCGGTGATGTCATCAGCGACATTGAATCCTTGTGTTGTGTGTTAATTGCAGCTCAATGAAATTATACGATAGCAGGTCCCTTTAACTCAATCAGCGCCAGACCGAGGATAGTTGGGTTTTCATCGTTATTTCTTTTATTCAATATTTTTATTCATTTCTCTCACACGGACCTCGGGGTTACCATAGGGAATCACTCTGAGATCGCTAGAGTGCAATACCGGCTGCATCCAGGTAGGTGGCAGTATCGCCCACCCTTCGTAACCTTTTTTCCACACACGGTGTTACATTCAAATGTCTCCGGGCGCAGTTTTCTTGGTTAGGCGAGTCTAGCGGTTCACTCGATGGCATTGGAACACGTCCAATGCCCCCGGCGCATGTGTTGTGGTGGATTATGTTGGCGACACGATGGGCACCAATACTGGAAATTGCGATCAGACAATTGGAATATTCTTTTTGGGGTACCTCCTAGTGAAGGTAAGGACTATATGACATCAATCCTGCTTTGATCCAACCATGATTTCACATTGATCGTTGCGACCATGTGTAACACAGTGGCGAATATTCATGGAAGCCAAGGGACTTCCCCAAAAATATAAACAGTAAAAAAAACTAGGCAATTCCGCGGGGGAAATTGTGAAAGTGTGGGTGATGCCTGTGCACCGCCGGCCAACAGGAGAGGGTCTGTATTGTCTCTATGACAAACGGTTCAAAAGATACAAAAGAGGTGGTTGCTAGGGTGTTATAGCTGGTTGCTAGGGTGTTTCTAGGTGGTTGCTAGGGTGTTATAGCTGGTTGCTAGGTTGTTTCTAGGTGGTTGCTAGGGTGTTTCTAGGTGGTTGCTAGAGTGTTATAGGTGGTTGCTAGGGTGTTTCTAGCTGGTTGCAAGGGTGTTTCTAGGTGGTTGCTATGGTGTTATAGGTGGTTGCTAGCACCCTGGGAACACCCAGATGAATCCCCTGAAGGGGGAGGAGCCGAACCATGGGGGCGTGGTCAACATAGACCAATGAAAGAGGATATCCCTACTGATTATGATGTCATAATAGAACATTCTAGATTCTAGAATGTTCTAGATGCTTCTGAGAATTGTTGAATAGATACACAAATGTTCTAGAATCTAGTGTCCACAACGGCTAGCTAGCTGTTCTACTTGAATACTAATATTGAATCAGACACTATTGAATACTGAATGTTAATATTGAATCAGACAATATTGACTACTGAATGAAAAAAGACTCATTTAATCAGACGAATCACTTTATTTGAGGATATATATAAAAAAAATATATATATAAATATTTTTATTTTTATTTTACTTTTTTAATTAAAAACGAAGGTTCGAACATCAGTTTAATCAGATTAATCACTTTATTTAAATTGAGGATTTAGTCTGAGGATATTATGTATAATTATAATTCTTTTTTCTTTTTATAAATTTCTTTTAATTAAAAAACGAAAAACCCTGACGAAGTTTGAATCCCAAAAACAGGCTTCGGGGACAGCCTTACCATACATATTATTTATATTATTCAAATGGAAGTCAAACATGTTCCGTTGTGATGTCACAGTATGATGTCATAATAGGACATTCTAGAACATTTGTGATGGCACAGTATGATGTCAATAGGACATTCTAGAACATTTGTGTATCTATTCAACAATTCTCTCAGAAGGTCTCATTGTGCATCTAGAACATTCTAGAATCTAGAATGTACTATTATGACATCATAATCAGTAGGGATATCCTCTTTCATTGGTCTATGTTGACCACATGGCCTAAGGGGTGTGGCCTAAGGATCAGGGGAGTGGTCAACATAGACCAATGAAAGAGGATATCCCTACTAATTATGATGTCATAATAGAATATTCTAGAACATTTGTGTATCTATTTAACAATTCTCAGAAGATCTCATTGTGCATCTTGCAACAGGACTGATCACTCCTGTTCAGACAGATAGACTAAACAACACATCCACAAAAGGAAAAGGAAGGGAAAGGTGAGTGTCCACAACGGCTAGCTAGCTGGTCTACTTGAATACTGAATGTTAATATTGAATCAGACACTATTGAATACTGGATGTTAATATTGAATCAGACAATATTGAATACTGAATGAAAAAAGACAAATTTAATCAAATTAATCACTTTATTTGAGGATATATAAAAAAAAATTATAATATTTTTTTTTTTACTTTTTTAATTAAAAACGAAGGTTCGAATGTCCGTTTAATCAGATTAATCACTTTATTCAAATTGAGGATTTAGTTTGAGGATATAAAAAAAAATTATAATTATTATTATTATAATTTTTTTATAATATTTTTTTAATTAAAAACGAAGGTTCGAACGTCCATTCGAAAATCGAAAAACCCTGACGAAGTTTGAATCCCAAAAACAGGCTTCGGGGACAGCCTATTTATATTATTCAAATATAACTCAAACATGTGCCGTTGTGATGTCACAGTATGATGTCATAATATAACATTCTAGAACATTTGTGATGTCACAGTATGATGTCATAATAGAACATTCTAGAACATTCGTGTATCTATTCAACAATTCTCTCAGAAGATCTCTCAGAAGATTTTAATAAAAGAAATATTTAAAAAAAGAATTTCGCATCTTATTTTACCCACGCGACGCCACTGGTGTAACATACTCCAGAACGTATGCCGTTGGTAATGATCAAAGAACGACCCCCCCCCCCCCCTTTCATGCATTCATGATGAAACATAATACCTATTATATACATTTGATTTGAAAATAGTAGCGTGTCCAGGCGAGCAACGCTTTTAGTAAAATTCACATATCCATAGCGCCGTTTTATGGAATTAACCAGAATCACTCTGAAACTATACTTATATTCACCATGTTATAACACGCAAACTTATACATGAAAAAATTTATTATTTTTCACATATTGAACGATGGATAGTTGATAGTCAAATGAGCCATAGTATTGTATCCATAGCTATAATATAGAATCTAGATATAGCCCTGCAAACAGCGCCACACGCCCTATCTCTTAGAGTGGTGGCACAGTAGGAACTAAGATGCTCTAGGCCTCCGGCGCTGAATGAGTTAAGACAAGGCATTGCTATTATTTCATCTACTTCTATTTCATGGAGCTGTAATTAACACAAGGAGCCAATGTCCCTGATGACATCACAGGTGGCCACATCCTAACTCATTTACTCTCTGACCAAATGAATTAACGTGTGCAAAACCGCTTCGGATGTGTGTGAGATTACGTGCAAAATAAATCAGCGTTGTTTTTCGGCAAAGTGCCCCTTTAACCTACACAAAGAAAATGCAATATGGCTTTAAGCATTTTTCTCTTTCTCTTTCTCTCTCTATCTCTCTCTCCTACCCCTCTCCCTCTCACTCTATCTCTCGCCTACCCCCCCTCTCCTACCCCCACCCCTCTCTCTCTCTCTCTCTCTCTCTCTCTCTCTCTCTCTCTCTCTCTCTCTCTCTCTCTCGCTCTCTCGCTCTCTCTCTCTCGCTCGCTCTCTCTCTCTCTCTCTCTCTCTCTCTCTCTCTCTCTCTCTCTCTCTCTCTCTCTCTCTCTCTCCCCTCCCCGAGGCTGCTGAGTGGCTCCGTGGGAGTTTGGGGTTCAGAGTGTGGCGTTGTAATGTTATCAGGGCGACCCGGGGGTCAGCCTAATGCATAACCCCAGAGCTGTGGTGCAGTAAATCAGGGGTGGCTGGCCCTCCCTGGCCCGCTCTGGCCAGCTCCCCTCTCTAGATTTACTGCTCCGTAACCCTAGCCTGTTCTGCCGGGGCTCACAACCACTAAATTGAATACTAAATCCAGGCTGCCGCCACCCGGGCTGCTCCCTCTTAATTGACATATTTTTTTCTCTCTTTTTTATGTTTTGTCGTCGCCCCCCCCCCCCCCCCCCACACACACACACACACACACACACACATACATACACACACTCTTCATTCTAGATTTGTTTATTTTCTTTGAAATTAAATAAAGTAAAGAAATAGAGTATGATTGTGCATCGGCTGGTTGTAAAAAATATATAAATAAAAAGGGGGGGGGGGCGTAGGGGAGAAATGTGATTGCGAGAAGGATTTGATTGCTTTGTTTCGATATCCCACTCCGAGATTTGATCACACTGATGCATTTTTATCCGATATAAAAGTCATGGGCCGAGTGAGAGAGAGAGAGAGAGAGAGAGAGATGCCGTGACGCTTTTGTTTGTGTAAAGAATCCTCCTCCGTCCTTACCCCTTTAAGACGCAGGGAAAGGGGGCAGATTTCCCCTTTGCCGGAACGCCGTTAGCGACGACGGCATTGTCGCAAATGCCTGCTTTTGAGGAACGGTTTGCGACAGAATCATCCCGAGGTTGTTTACAAAGCTCTGGATTTCACTTTCTCCTTGTCCCACCAGCCCCCCTCTCGCACTCTCTCTCTCTCTCTCTCTCTATCTCTCTCTACCTCTCTCCGTTATGTGTGTGTGTGTGTGTGTGTGTGTGTGTGTGTGTGTGTGTGTGTGTGTGTGTGTGCGTGGCTCCCTAAACACCATTGACAGTCGCAAATAAAGATGGGTGTGCGAGCGGGCGGCTCCCTCTCTCCCCGCAATGCAAAGAGACTGAGTGTCATAAATCACCTTTTGATTTATCTAATCAAGCAAGGTCCTGCCGCACGCAGACATTTGTCATTGGCAGGCGGGAGAGGGACGGTGTCAGGCTCTTGCTGCTCCTCCGCTGGGCTGAGCTGGGCTGGGCTGGGCTGGGCTAGTGGAGCCCACCATCAGGACGGAGGGAGGGGAGAAGGGAGGAACGGGAGAGGAGGAGGAGGAGGAGGAGGAGGAGGAGAGGAAAAAAAGGACAGAGTCATTAAGTGTGAGGTGCAGGCTCGGAGACAAAGGAGAACGAGGACTCTCTCGCTCTTTATCTCGCCCCGCTTTCTCTGTTTCTCTCTCGTCCCCCTCCTTCTGTAAGCGTTCGCGTTAGAATGGAAAAAGGGGAGAATGTGCTGTGAGTGAGAAGTTTATCCGGGTTGA